>NW_027203159.1:9476072-10076072 GCF_024711535.1 Dipodomys merriami | reverse complement strand
TGTGTACGTGTCTTCAATAGGTGACCAAGAATTGTGTGGAGTCATTAATGAAGGAATGTCTTCTACTGTTCTATGTTCACCAAGTTTAGGCCTAGCTTATAATATATGAATTTCTTATTTCTTGTTCTTAGGTAAACTCCCAGGAAACTACACTGGCAATTAGTACACCAGAGAGAAGGGTAGGCACAGGAATTAGATATGAGCAGTAGGATATTTTTATATATGAGTTAGAAAGGATAGAAAAGCCACCAAGTGTTCAATTCTACAATACCACAGTTCTCAGAAAAACAAAATTGTGTGTGGGTTGTCCGGTTGTGGGGCCTGAACTCTGGGCCTGGGCACTGTCCCTCAGCTCTTCAGCTCAAGGCTAGTGCTCTACTTCTTGAGCCACAGCGCCACTTGCGTTTTTTTTTTTTCTTTTTGTTTTATGTGGTGCTGAGGAATTGAACCCAGGGCCTCAGGCATGCAAGGCAAGTGCTCTACTACTCAGCCACCTTCCCAGTCCCTCTCAGAAAATTTAAAAAGGAAAAGATAGAGGATGGTGTGCGATCTTGCTTTTAACATTTGTCCCTGCAGGGAAACACTGACTTGTCATTGGGTGGGATGAAGTTCAATAAACAGTAATCATGACAAAGAAATTATGGTCCTAAAGCACACTAGAAGCAAATGACCATTTCCACTGAGATACCTACTTTATGTTATCCCTTCTCTCTCCAGAGATAAGGTTTCCTGTTCTGTTTGGGGGTTTACTTTACTTTGACACACATGAGAAAAAGCTCAATTTATTTTCAATCTTCTAGCATATAATAGTTTATTTTCTTCACCTCTTGTGTATAAATGACAAACTTTTTTTGAAACCAATAAGATATTCATATTTCTTTTCTTGTGCCATTCAGAGTCATTTCACGTGCATATCAGGAAGTTTGCTACCATTTAAAAGAGCATTGAAATAACAGTTTTCAATGTCGACATTATCGTATTTTAGTTTCCTTCATTTAAGAATCTTCATTAAGATATTCTTGTGTAAAATTTTGTAGCTGAGTCCTGGTGTTTCACACTTCTAAACCGAGTTACTCAGGATGGTTAGAAGTTGGATGGTCAATGCTACCAGGAAATAGAATTATATTTGAATCGTATTTCCAATGAATCACCAGAACACTGAAAGCATCAAAGTAATAGAGTGTGGGACTTGAACAGAAAGACCTTATAGATATGGGAAGAACTTGTACAAAATGCTTGTACAAAAGCCTATCTGCTATGTATAATAAGATGCCAGTTGCAAAAAGGGAAAATTTTTAAAGATATTATTGCTAATAGCTATTACATATCAGTAAACATTTCACAAAAAATTTACACATGTGAACTATGATTGTGCCTTGTTTTTGTGTTATTTGTTGTCAAGAAAAGTTCCACAAAATATGGGTAATAAATTGTAAGCCTGGAAAGTTAAAAGGAGTAATTGCCTCTGTTAATCTTAATTTGGCACCTATATAGAGTACTTTATTCTGTCTTGCTCTTACTCACCAGTGGCTTTGTGAAAATCCCAGGAGGTTAGCGTTATATCAGAACTTGGCTTCACTTTCCCCTCACATTAATTTGTTAATTTTTTAAAGCATTTTTACATCAAAATTTGTTATGTCACATAAAACCATGTCATATCCTTTTTTCTTTATTTTTATTCAGTCATGGAGCTTGAACTCGTCTTGGATACTGTTCCTGTGCTCTTCAATTGAAGGCAAATGCTCTAGCACTTGTGCCACAGTGCCACTTGTGTTGTTCTTGTGGTTTATTGGAGATAAGATTCTCCTGGACTTTCCTGCTAGGACTTGATTTGAACCTTGTTCCTCCGATCTCGGTCTCCTGAGTTGCTACCGGTGCCTGGCTCCATGTCATATTTTAAGGCATAGTTTACATAACTTTTTTATATGTTACACGGTGTAAAATATTTCCTAAGATACCTTTATCAACATATTTATATTTGCAAACAATTACTACATTCATGGTTGGATCAATTTCATTGAGGATAAAATTATGCTAAGCACCAGTCACTCTGTTACAGGGGCTGAAATATAACAATCCAATCATCATTTTTCTGGGAATATTTTTAGGGCAGAGAATAACTACTTCTCCAGAACTAACAGACTATTGAAACGAGAATGTTGAAAAAAGCACTTCTATGTACAGTATGATAAACAGTATGATCATAGTTCAGATGAATTAGAGATTAAAAACTCCAGCAGCACCCTTCTATTAAGGCCTAGCAGAATTCCAGTGAATTTTATGTTGAAAATCCTAGCACACGGAAATGAAATCTTCCCTTCGATGTTTGTGCCAGAAGGGACCACTTGACTGTACACGTGCTGCATTGCTGATGAAGGACCTGAGATCTTGAACAGGAACATTATTATGTCAGTAGAACAATAATTAAGGTGCCACTCTGAGGAGACACTGGAAATGACCACTGCAAATGGAAGGGCTTCCTGCTGGGCATTGGTCAGTCTACTTATCTTTAGATAAGTAGCAGACACCTGAATGTGCCCACATCAGTTATCAATCTCCCGTGTTAACCCTTTATGATTTTTCCTTTTACTCTCAGTTCTAAACATTACTCATATTCAGAGATTTTCTGAATATCAGGTGTTATCTTCCTACAACTTCATTCTCTTGTTATATTCTCTTGGTTTGATTGAAGTACCAGGAAACTACAGACTGTATTGCAATATTATTTTTATCACATATCACATAAATGTAGAACTGCTGTCTAAATTTCTAGCCAATATTCCATTAACTCCCAAATTTAAACCTATGTCTTTGCTGGGAAAGTTTTAGCCTTGTTTCCTAACTTATTAATACCTATCTATACTCTATCAATCTGTATCACTTTTGAGCTTTTCTGCTCATCTGATAAAATTACCATATACATATGCCAATTATTGCAAATGATCTATTTGTGTTGATCATTTGAAAGGGACAATCCTAATAAGTCTGAACACAAGGGACTCTAACGGGATTTTAAAACTTCCTATAACAATCACATCAAGAGGAGATAAAACTGGTTTTGAGAAATATTCAATAGATATTTCTCAGGTATAGTGAGATAAAATTATTACCTATCCAGTCCCAACTAACATAACATTTGGTTGATGATTGTAAAATCATACATTTCAACATATTTTCATTAATTTTGCTATACCTTTTCCTATCCTTTTGGGATGATTAAAATTGGAGACCTGGACTTCGTGTTCAAAAACTAAAGGGACACAAACATTATTTGACTAATGTATTGTAGTCTGATATAAAGTGTAGACTATATAATTATTGGCAGAAATTCAAATCCAATGATCTATATTAAAAGTTCAGTGTCTCATTTCAAATACACTTCATTTTGCTTAATTTCAGGAGAAAGACATCAGGGCCCGTACTTTGAGATTTCTAGTACCCTAGTAATAAATCCATAAAAAAGGAATGGAATTTCCTTATTGAATATTACCATAGTATGGCAACAAACAAAATGCATGAAATATGAAGAAGGAAGTTTGTAAAGGAAAACTTTCTATGTTTTTCATAGAGCAAATGGAAAAAATTAATATTACATATTGTTTACTTAAGATCAATGCAATCTTGATTTTTCAAAAGGTTTATTCATGAGAATTTTAGAAAAAATGATATTGATCATTTTTCTTACTTCTCAACGAAAAATTACAGCCTTCAAAAACACAATTAGGACAAATGCTGAAAACTCTATTACCTACACATTTTGAAAGTACTGATGTGCCAGAAGCACATGCTACCCAATGTCATACCAATTTTAACAATTTTGCACAGGAGTTGAAGCACTAATTTCTACTTGTTTTCCACCTAAAGTATTTCATTGTTCATACAAACTGGTGTTATGCTTATCTTTTTCTGAAATTACAATTTGTTTTCCCTAGAGTATTGCCCATAAATAAATAATACTGTGGAAATATTCCTGTTGCTAATTAGACTGGTTCTTCAAAGCATATTTTATGAAGTTCTACGTTTTGATAGAAACAGGAACAGTGTAGCTAGGGTATACGTTAGATATATGTATACAGACGATGATCACCACAAATGCTGGTTTTGAAAACAGGTTGTTTCTGATAAATGTGCATATTTAGACATTACTATTTCTCTTATTGAATTATATAACACATTTGCTGCAATTTTTGCAGAAAATTTTAAAATGAGTTCAATTCTTGAGATTGATTCAAAACTAATACTGACTTGAAATCCTGGAAAAAAAGAGTGTATAAGTTACCCTAAATAACTTGTATTCCTATTGGATTGTGTAGAGACTGTAGAAAGACCAAAGAATGAATATCAGGAGAAAGTTTCACAATGCATATTAAAATGGAAAAATGTGAGAATAGATACATAGTTTGAATATGTCTGCCCTTCCAGACAGTGGCCAACATAAATCAAGGAACATATCCATTTTTATAAATTTCAACACATTTCTGTAAGTGTTCATGTCAGGAAAATGTAAGTCTGTTTGGGGTGAGCAAAGTATTTACCAATATTCACATTTTCTTATTCTGTGTTTGGCTGTTGTCCTGGACAAGTAATTAAAGCCAATATAGTCACTGAACCTTGTATGAACTCCTCAATTTCAGAGGTACCATAATTTTTCTATCATCAAAAAATTCATAGATGTTTACTTCAGAAGACTTATTTGTGACAAACCATTTTGTAATAGGTTTTTCACATTGGTCTGTGACATTCCAACTCCAATATTGCCATGAAGGAAAAGGTTCATTGATTCATTTTCTTTGTTACTTTTTCTGTGTGCACATTTTGCTCTATGATTCTTAGAACAAATTCCAAATATTCATGAATCCTTGAATAACATTCACTAGAATACAACTTCAGTGAATTTTTGTTTCTTCATGAGACACTGTCCTATCAAATATTTTCCCAACATATACAATGTGCATGAGTTATTAGTAATTGTAGCTATTAGTAGTCTACTTTAATGAAGAAAACCAGTTGAAGCCTACTCCATCTGTAAAACGTGCTTAGTGATTTCAAATGTAGTGTCTAAATATATCTCAATTACTTCCATTGAAAATGGTGTTAACAAATGTATTTTGTATGCAGTAACTTAACAATGAAGTAACCTACTCAACAGAGATAATGAAAACAGGACTGGCTAGTAGAAGGAATTAGAATGAAGATCAAATTATAGACTGGTGAACAACAGGGTGAAATCCAACTACTGATCAAATTACTGGATTTTAAGACAGTTGAAATGATTTCTATTTCATTGAAGAATATAAGAAGTTGGATGTTGCCCTAGACATTGATTTAATTATCAGAAACACATGTTGGGTTTGAAGTCCAGAGATCCTGATTCTTACATGAGCTGATTTTTGCTATCACAAGAATGATGAACATAGCCACAATACACACATCTTTACTCCTGAGAAGCCTTCTGAAGGTAATCATTTTTTTCCTACTTCATAAAGGGCTCCTGCCCTGCTTCGTCAGATATCAAGCGCTCCTATACCATCCTTTATCAGTTCCTAAATATCCATGTTTTTGTTTTTGCTCAGGGATTTTGCCTGATTCTCCATTTAAAGACAAATCATGGCTTTTAATAGTGTTTTCCCTTCGTGCTTTTGTTAGAATTGTTTTAAACCATGTTGTATTGTTTGACACATCGCTATATTGAAATTCTTCAGTTTCTCGGGTTCACAAAAGAGCAATTCCAAACATGGAGATTTGACAATCCACAGTATCCATTCCTTATTATTTTAATAACAATTACTTATATTTGCAGTACTTTGTTCAAATACACTAGATATTTAATGAAGGAACTTCCACTGAGTAATACATACTACCAATATCCTAAGTCCCTCTACTTCCAAAGTTCCGTGAATATGACTCCAAAATATTGGGTAGGAGATTTTTAAATAAATTAATTGGTATTTGTGAAATCTATGTCTAGCAACTCTACCTAATACTAGAAGAGTGGCAAATACAATGGACCACCTTCTATATGTCATTACACATATTGATTTCACTATTTAGAACTTTGAATTTAACTATTTTTCATAATACATAATTTAATGTTTTCTGGATAAATCTGTCAACCAAGGCTTTAATTGAAAATTCTACAAAGAAATTATACTCCAGGAAATTTGCAAATTCTTCCTATTATGTGGAACACAAATGCATAAGCCTATATGTACATACATAAACCCACACATGAACTAATATTTCTTTATAGAGTAAATACTTTTGTTTTGTGTTGTGTACTAACATTAATATTTGTGTACATATATACATACATATATATATATATATATACATATATCTATATATATGAGACAACCATTCTGGGATCTTGTCTTTTTCTTGTTCTGTTTATTATACATTTGCAAATTAATTGCTTGAGAAATCTTAGCTCATTTTACTAGTACTTTACATTAATATGTATCTAAGGTATGAATTAAAAAGACATACAGAAAGATGAAGCACATGAAGTAAGGAAGAGGAATATTTTTGGCATAAGTTGAATACATTTTGAAAATGTCTTGTGAAACTACTTTTTAATAAACATATTGCTAAGTGGCATTCCTGTATATAAAAATAAACACTGTCATTCTCAGATAAACTCTACCCCTACAACAATATGGTCAACTTTGTGCAAGAATGGAGTCAGGGAATGAACATGAAAGTTTTATGTATAAACAGCATTCAAACTTAACCAGAGTTAATTTGCTTTAGTAAATTGGCAACAGTAAGACTTATTTTTGTGGGGCTCTGGGTTTAGCCCAGCAGAAGGGTGCCCGCCCAGCATGCGCAAGGCCCTGGGTTTGGTCCTCAGACCTGGGGGAAAGAAGCTACAAAAGACTTATTTTTGTGATGTGTGATTATCATTATTAAGCAGGCACCATTTACCAAAATGAGAATTTTCCTAATGTTCAAATGATGCAGCCTGTTTGTTTACTAAAGGTAACATTTTCAACTTTTTCCTATCAGGAGGAAAATAACAAAATGAACAAGGGAAGAAAATAGTAACAACTAAAGATTGATTTATTGTGGCTTATGAACCAGAAAATATATTGCTGTCTAAACAGAATTAACAAATTGGTCTTGAATATGAGATCTGGGCATTTAATTTGTGGACTGCTCTTTGAATTGCAGTCCTTGGACTTTAACTCATGGCTTGGGACCTGTGCTTCGGGCCTGGGAGTAGAACTTGCTGCCTGGGTCTTGAACCAATCGCCTGGCCCTTGAAATCAGGATAGGCTTTGACAGTAGTGCCTGGGCCTTGAATTTACCTCCTGAAAGTTGAAATTACTGCAGAAAACTTAATCTTGGCTTGGGCCTTAAAGTCAAGGACTGGGAGTTGAAGGGGACAGTGCCTTGGACTTGAACTGGGGTAATGGGACTAGAATTCATATTTGGGCTTGAAACTTTGGCCTCAGCCTTGAACTTACAGCTTTGGACTTGAACACATGGCCTAGAATTTGAACTGAGCTCCTGGACATTAGACTCTGAGCCTACAATTTTAATTTGGGACCAAATATTTTTTTTCATGGCCTGGGTCTTGAACTCTTGGCCTGGGACTAAATTCAAGGCCTTGCCATAGCATTCAAAACATGGCATTTGTGGTGATCATCGTCTGTATACATATATCTAACGTATACCCTAGCTACACTGTTCCTGTTTCTATCAAAACGTAGAACTTCATAAAATATGCTTTGAAGAACCAGTCTAATTAGCAACAGGAATATTTCCACAGTATTATTTATTTATGGGCAATACTCTAGGGAAAACAAATTGTAATTTCAGAAAAAGATAAGCATAACACCAGTTTGTATGAACAATGAAATACTTTAGGTGGAAAACAAGTAGAAATTAGTGCTTCAACTCCTGTGCAAAATTGTTAAAATTGGTATGACATTGGGTAGCATGTGCTTCTGGCACATCAGTACTTTCAAAATGTGTAGGTAATAGAGTTTTCAGCATTTGTCCTAATTGTGTTTTTGAAGGCTGTAATTTTTCGTTGAGAAGTAAGAAAAATGATCAATATCATTTTTTCTAAAATTCTCATGAATAAACCTTTTGAAAAATCAAGATTGCATTGATCTTAAGTAAACAATATGTAATATTAATTTTTTCCATTTGCTCTATGAAAAACATAGAAAGTTTTCCTTTACAAACTTCCTTCTTCATATTTCATGCATTTTGTTTGTTGCCATACTATGGTAATATTCAATAAGGAAATTCCATTCCTTTTTTATGGATTTATTACTAGGGTACTAGAAATCTCAAAGTACGGGCCCTGATGTCTTTCTCCTGAAATTAAGCAAAATGAAGTGTATTTGAAATGAGACACTGAACTTTTAATATAGATCATTGGATTTGAATTTCTGCCAATAATTATATAGTCTACACTTTATATCAGACTACAATACATTAGTCAAATAATGTTTGTGTCCCTTTAGTTTTTGAACACGAAGTCCAGGTCTCCAATTTTAATCATCCCAAAAGGATAGGAAAAGGTATAGCAAAATTAATGAAAATATGTTGAAATGTATGATTTTACAATCATCAACCAAATGTTATGTTAGTTGGGACTGGATAGGTAATAATTTTATCTCACTATACCTGAGAAATATCTATTGAATATTTCTCAAAACCAGTTTTATCTCCTCTTGATGTGATTGTTATAGGAAGTTTTAAAATCCCGTTAGAGTCCCTTGTGTTCAGACTTATTAGGATTGTCCCTTTCAAATGATCAACACAAATAGATCATTTGCAATAATTGGCATATGTATATGGTAATTTTATCAGATGAGCAGAAAAGCTCAAAAGTGATACAGATTGATAGAGTATAGATAGGTATTAATAAGTTAGGAAACAAGGCTAAAACTTTCCCAGCAAAGACATAGGTTTAAATTTGGGAGTTAATGGAATATTGGCTAGAAATTTAGACAGCAGTTCTACATTTATGTGATATGTGATAAAAATAATATTGCAATACAGTCTGTAGTTTCCTGGTACTTCAATCAAACCAAGAGAATATAACAAGAGAATGAAGTTGTAGGAAGATAACACCTGATATTCAGAAAATCTCTGAATATGAGTAATGTTTAGAACTGAGAGTAAAAGGAAAAATCATAAAGGGTTAACACGGGAGATTGATAACTGATGTGGGCACATTCAGGTGTCTGCTACTTATCTAAAGATAAGTAGACTGACCAATGCCCAGCAGGAAGCCCTTCCATTTGCAGTGGTCATTTCCAGTGTCTCCTCAGAGTGGCACCTTAATTATTGTTCTACTGACATAATAATGTTCCTGTTCAAGATCTCAGGTCCTTCATCAGCAATGCAGCACGTGTACAGTCAAGTGGTCCCTTCTGGCACAAACATCGAAGGGAAGATTTCATTTCCGTGTGCTAGGATTTTCAACATAAAATTCACTGGAATTCTGCTAGGCCTTAATAGAAGGGTGCTGCTGGAGTTTTTAATCTCTAATTCATCTGAACTATGATCATACTGTTTATCATACTGTACATAGAAGTGCTTTTTTCAACATTCTCGTTTCAATAGTCTGTTAGTTCTGGAGAAGTAGTTATTCTCTGCCCTAAAAATATTCCCAGAAAAATGATGATTGGATTGTTATATTTCAGCCCCTGTAACAGAGTGACTGGTGCTTAGCATAATTTTATCCTCAATGAAATTGATCCAACCATGAATGTAGTAATTGTTTGCAAATATAAATATGTTGATAAAGGTATCTTAGGAAATATTTTACACCGTGTAACATATAAAAAAGTTATGTAAACTATGCCTTAAAATATGACATGGAGCCAGGCACCGGTAGCAACTCAGGAGACCGAGATCGGAGGAACAAGGTTCAAATCAAGTCCTAGCAGGAAAGTCCAGGAGAATCTTATCTCCAATAAACCACAAGAACAACACAAGTGGCACTGTGGCACAAGTGCTAGAGCATTTGCCTTCAATTGAAGAGCACAGGAACAGTATCCAAGACGAGTTCAAGCTCCATGACTGAATAAAAATAAAGAAAAAAGGATATGACATGGTTTTATGTGACATAACAAATTTTGATGTAAAAATGCTTTAAAAAATTAACAAATTAATGTGAGGGGAAAGTGAAGCCAAGTTCTGATATAACGCTAACCTCCTGGGATTTTCACAAAGCCACTGGTGAGTAAGAGCAAGACAGAATAAAGTACTCTATATAGGTGCCAAATTAAGATTAACAGAGGCAATTACTCCTTTTAACTTTCCAGGCTTACAATTTATTACCCATATTTTGTGGAACTTTTCTTGACAACAAATAACACAAAAACAAGGCACAATCATAGTTCACATGTGTAAATTTTTTGTGAAATGTTTACTGATATGTAATAGCTATTAGCAATAATATCTTTAAAAATTTTCCCTTTTTGCAACTGGCATCTTATTATACATAGCAGATAGGCTTTTGTACAAGCATTTTGTACAAGTTCTTCCCATATCTATAAGGTCTTTCTGTTCAAGTCCCACACTCTATTACTTTGATGCTTTCAGTGTTCTGGTGATTCATTGGAAATACGATTCAAATATAATTCTATTTCCTGGTAGCATTGACCATCCAACTTCTAACCATCCTGAGTAACTCGGTTTAGAAGTGTGAAACACCAGGACTCAGCTACAAAATTTTACACAAGAATATCTTAATGAAGATTCTTAAATGAAGGAAACTAAAATACGATAATGTCGACATTGAAAACTGTTATTTCAATGCTCTTTTAAATGGTAGCAAACTTCCTGATATGCACGTGAAATGACTCTGAATGGCACAAGAAAAGAAATATGAATATCTTATTGGTTTCAAAAAAAGTTTGTCATTTATACACAAGAGGTGAAGAAAATAAACTATTATATGCTAGAAGATTGAAAATAAATTGAGCTTTTTCTCATGTGTGTCAAAGTAAAGTAAACCCCCAAACAGAACAGGAAACCTTATCTCTGGAGAGAGAAGGGATAACATAAAGTAGGTATCTCAGTGGAAATGGTCATTTGCTTCTAGTGTGCTTTAGGACCATAATTTCTTTGTCATGATTACTGTTTATTGAACTTCATCCCACCCAATGACAAGTCAGTGTTTCCCTGCAGGGACAAATGTTAAAAGCAAGATCGCACACCATCCTCTATCTTTTCCTTTTTAAATTTTCTGAGAGGGACTGGGAAGGTGGCTGAGTAGTAGAGCACTTGCCTTGCATGCCTGAGGCCCTGGGTTCAATTCCTCAGCACCACATAAAACAAAAAGAAAAAAAAAAAACGCAAGTGGCGCTGTGGCTCAAGAAGTAGAGCACTAGCCTTGAGCTGAAGAGCTGAGGGACAGTGCCCAGGCCCAGAGTTCAGGCCCCACAACCGGACAACCCACACACAATTTTGTTTTTCTGAGAACTGTGGTATTGTAGAATTGAACACTTGGTGGCTTTTCTATCCTTTCTAACTCATATATAAAAATATCCTACTGCTCATATCTAATTCCTGTGCCTACCCTTCTCTCTGGTGTACTAATTGCCAGTGTAGTTTCCTGGGAGTTTACCTAAGAACAAGAAATAAGAAATTCATATATTATAAGCTAGGCCTAAACTTGGTGAACATAGAACAGTAGAAGACATTCCTTCATTAATGACTCCACACAATTCTTGGTCACCTATTGAAGACACGTACACATATGAAGTAGCTTTTATCACTATCAAGTCATTCATCCAAAACTTACCATGCTCTTCCATCTGGACGAAGAGCAGGGACTACTTCAGCATTTCTTAATGAGGGTTAGAAGGATAAAAGTGAGGAATAGTGAATGTTGTGAACTAGTAAGTTTGTCCAGCCTTGATTAAGAGTAATTGTTTACAAAGTTATTGTACTCAAAAAGGAATATTAGATGATATATATGTTTCACTGAGTAGGTATGAAATAGTTTGTAGAAACTTTGTCTAATCTTATAACAAAGAGGTAAATGTTAGCACCCTTTGAGAGGTATATCTGTTCTTAAGTTTAATGGTTAAAAATGAAAATCATGGTCTATTAATGTAGTCTCATATAAATAAATGAATCCTGTTCAACTCAAAATAAAATTTTCTTAGGTTTTCAGAAATGTATAGACATGATTGTTGATTTTAGCACTAAATATGTCTGAAACTTTTCATTTTCCTTCCTCATTGATACCTGGGTTTCCTCCTCCAAAGGAAGAAACATGAAGTGGAATGAAACACTTAAATGCAAATCTTCTCTTCAAAGATGATTAAAAAAGCTTCAGTATATAATGCCCGCAGATGATTTCAAAGTGACTACTGTGCATATATAACACATTTTCTTAATTTTATGCCTTCATCAGAAAGAATGACATAGCCCCGTTTTTAAGGAAATAGAAAGAGTTGGAAAAAAAAATGTTTAAGTGAAGTATGCCAGGCCATTGATACATAGGTCCTATGGTTTCACTTATTTGCAATAACTAGTATATGTCTGGGAGAAGCAGAAAAGGTCAGGTAAGATGATGAGAAGTGAAATGAACCCCAACATAGGGAAATAAGTGTTTTTTTTTTCTTTCTTGCTATTGTCCCTAACATATTTATAATATATCATGTGAATATTTTTTGTTTCTTTGTATGTTCCTCCCCGAGGTTATAACTCCTGTTTTCACTGTATTTGATGTCGGTGCCTTGTATCTTGTATACACACTTCTCTAGTTTGGAGAGGGGAAGGGAAAATACAAATTGCTTAAATAGAGATACAAGTGGATCCATTGTAACAATGAGATATACAAGACACTATGTTGAAAAATGAACTTTACAATTTAGGTAGGGAGGAAGGAGAGAGGAAGAGGGAGTGTAGTTGTGGAGATGGGAGGGAAGGGAGAGTAGGGGAAAATCAAAGGAGGAGTAACAATACTTGATAGGAAATGTACTCATGACCTTGCTCATGCAACTGTAACCACAGTGTATGTTTACAATAAAAAAGTTGTATTTTGTAAAAAGATACTA
This sequence comes from Dipodomys merriami, assembly GCF_024711535.1. NCBI lineage: Eukaryota > Metazoa > Chordata > Mammalia > Rodentia > Heteromyidae > Dipodomys > Dipodomys merriami. Next base: position 10,063,035 of record NW_027203159.1, on the reverse strand, counting down.
CTGTGTTATTTTATTGGAGAAGTGTAAGAACAGCTGAGTATCAGTTGCTCAGCCCTGAAATCCTAGGAAGTCAATAGCTGACATTGAGGATTGAAGTTCAAAGCCAGCAGGTGCAGGAATGTAAGTGAGAATTTTGTCTCCACATAACCATCAGAAAACCAAAAATGGCAGTCTCTTACAAGTGGCAGAGTTCAAGCTTTGAGCTGCAGTGCTCAGGGACAACTCCTGAGCCAAAAGTACTACTCCACGAAAAAAAAAATGCATTCACAATATTTCTGTGTAACATTGAAGGTCTACAAAGCTTAATTTTTGGCAGTAGTGCTTCAAAATACTCACTGTCTTATGATGAGATGGCAATTTTTGAAGGAATTGTATAGAGCTTTGCAAAATTACAAAGTTTAGAATCATTCCATTCAAAATGTTCCTTCAAAAGGAATCACACACTTTACAAAGGGGTTTCCATATGGGGGAGAATGTGTGATATTAATAGCCTTTTCCTACATATACCTCAATTCTTAGCAGTGTGCTATGTACTATCAAGAATTTTCCATGAACGACTTACTGACAGCAGATATGTATCCATGTACAAAGGAATCGTTGATAATATTGAGACACCAACATGGAATTTAGAATTTCTGTCTCTCCCGAGAATGCAAAAATTATATGACTGTTTTGTCCTGCAATGACAGGGACAAGAGTTACAGAGAAATTTCGAGGCAAATAGAAAAGAATCAGTTTTTTTTTTTTTCTGATAGTAGGGAGAGTCAAGAATCTTGACTATTTTATATAATGAATAATTGTGCCTAATTCGAGAACACTCAATGAAAGAAAACGTGGCATTGAAGGGCATGGAAGCCAAAAGTGAATATTTCAGGGATACATTGAACATAGCCAAGTGCCCATTACTTAGCATGCCCAGGTTGTTGTGTGAAGAAAGATAAATGATGAAAGTAGTTTCCTAAATTCTAAATGTAAGTGGACCCATTACAATATTTATGTTTGTATTGGAATAATATGTTCCATTTCACTCCTTTTTGCTGTAGAATATAATAAAAATATAAGAAACGTATACTTATAGATGGACCCTTATAAAAATTTCAGATCAACTTCTGTATTCCAAACAAAGGAATGGGTGGGAAAATTTTATGGGTTTGTTAAACCACCTAATTTTCTCAAGTCACAATATTCTAAATCTTCTCAATAGTTTCCATATGTTATCTAATCGTCAGAATTCTGTGACTTCTTTCCATTGCTTGTAGCAGAGAAAAAGTAGATTCTTGCAGGGTACACACAATCAGCCAAATTTTTTTGGTTTGTGGGCACAATGTGCACTTTTTGAAGAAACCATATTTTTAATAGAGAATCTGATTTACCAGACAAGATTATATGCATCATTTGAGAATTTTCTAGTATATGTCTAAACTGTTGAAAAAAGATTAACCTGTAACTTTGGAATACAATCCAGACCAGTTCACAAAACCATATCCAATGAATGTTTGTTTTCAAATTTTGTGTAACTTACCCCTCATATTTATGGACCCACTACCACTATTTGGGATTCCTGGTCCACAGCATTCCTATTGATACATGGAACAGCCTTTGAAGCATATTTTCAAAAATCTTCCTTGCCAAAATACAAATATTAGTGGTTAGGATTCCTATATAATCAAAATAGTTGAAATATTTGACTGTGGAAGAGGAAATTTCACATATGAGAACTTGCTCACATTTATGAGAGGTGTGAAAATGTGAGGGTTTCTGATCTGAGCATATTTGAGCATCAGGATTTCTTCTGGTTTGCAATTTCAAATGAGTATTGGGATTCGTACAAAAATATTTGAACAAAAATGATTTCAACATTCATTTGTCAACATTGGCTTGCAACTTGGTGACAGGGAAACCTGTGTCATTTCTATGCTTTTAGGAATGAATTATTGACTATTTATGTGTCATTTTTCTGCATTTATCCTGCTTCCATTTCACCTTACCTAGTGAAGGGCCATAATTTTTTCTTTAGAAGTGACATTTAAAATATAGGTGCCCTGTTTCTCTTTTTGTATTCATTGTTATATGTCCTGTTTTATTCTAGAAGAGAACTGAAAGAGCTTAATTGCTATAACATATGAGTAAGAAGGTTAGGGTAAGCAAAATGAACACCAACATACCAAAACAAGAGGTTTATCATTGTTGATGTTTTGTTTTAATATACTATGAAAAACTATTCTCTTTTTCTTGCATTTATTCTTTTTATTTTACAGGGCTTCTCCCTTGTCAATATATTTGATTTTGATAAACTTTGGATGTATAAACTTTCATATGAATAGGACAAAGAAGGGGCACAACAACCTATTGAGATGGAGGACAAATGCCACAACATTCTTCACAAGACAATATCTTGGAAATGTCATGTACTGCTGGGCCCAAGGAGATTCAAAGCAGAATAAAATGTAAGAAAAATGAGAGATAGGGTAACATAAGACAAGACAGTGGGTTCCAGGAAGATGGCAGAGGACAAGCTGTAGGCTAAACGAGCAGTTTTAGTGTTCCAGTGAACAGTCATAGACCAGAGAATTACACCAAGTATACCATCACAGTACAGAGAGTTTGGCCAGAGAAGAAAAATACAGGCAAAGAGACAGATCTGAACACTTGCCAGCAGCTGCGGCTGTGTTGGATGCGGCAGAAGCCATAGTTGTCATACCTACAACACAGAGTCTGTGACAAAAGTGCCATATACAGCGGTGAGAGGATTCTACTCAACACCAGCAAGAACTTACAAGGAGCAGATAGCTTCATCCTGAAGAATCCTGACCAGAGACAACCCAGGAACCAACATTCTGACATAAGTGGATCCCTGACATCCTCACACCTTTTCAGGGAGCAGAGGAAGTAAGGCCACCCCTCCATCCCCACTACCAGAGATCTCCATCTTTGATTCTGACAAAGGACCATCTGAGCTGTTAGCAGCAACTCAGGCCCTGGAAGAAATCAAAAGAGACATTTACCAGGTCACAGGCACCTGCCCTGACCTACCAGGCTCAACTCCAGCTAGGGGAAAAGCACCCCACCCCGACAGAGATAGCTCGGCCCCGAGAGGAGTGGTTTCTTCACTGAGTAAACAGAGACAGAGGCTGCCCCTTCCTACAGCAGCCTAGAAAATCAATTGAAATTCAGTAAACATAAACCGTGAGAATGGCTCTAGGTTGGGCTCTATGAGTGGCTCACAAGCTATCCCCTCAGGGAAAAGCTACTGTTTGGTGAAAGGCCTCAACTCTACCCAGACCCTTGCCTCATTACAGCATCTCCAAACTAGAGGAAACAGCCATCTCCCTCTTTTGTGATACTCAAAGCAGATCTCCCTCCCAATGAACTAGCCTGGGAGGAGGATCACAAGATCCTGGGTAAAGCAGAGCTTTTCTGGCCACCCAAACAACTGACTTAAGAAACTAATCAAGCCACAGGAAACCAAACACCACAAGCAGAGCAAAGACTCCACCAAGAGACTGGTTAGGACACAAGGGAGAGACAGGATCTTCCCATACACCCTCACCCCCACACACACAAAAAAAATCAAAGAACTGTTTTTTGTATCTTTTTTAAAATTTTTAATTAAAAATTGTTTTCTATTAATCTTTATTTTTCTTCCTCTTATAAGTTTTAGTTTAGGTGTATATGTATGAGTGTGTGATTTTTTTTTTTTCTTTTTAATCTCTACTGACCTTTTGGTCCTTTATTTTTTTCTTATCTTTCTCATTCTTTTTACTTTTTCTTCTCTTTCGTTCTTTTTTGCGTGACTTAATTGCTGTTCTGCTCGTCCTCAGATATACCCCTTGTCTATTATTAGACCTTATCCCTCATTAAGTGTACACACTTACTCCAGAAATTTATTACTCAATTCAAAACCTCTTAGACTTGAATTCCTTAATAGCAGCATTATCTCTTTATACCATACAAAATTTTAAGTATTTTTAGTTTTTAGTTTCTGATGTCTCCTTTCTATCCCTCCCCTTCATTCATCCTATTCCCATTCTTCTCTCAATATTACTTCTTTATACTTGCATAACTTCTAAGTGTTTCTCTTTTTAAATTTAAATTTTTGTTATTCCATTTTTTCTTGTCTTTTTTTCTCCCTCTCCTTTCATTATGTCCAATCTATTTTCCTCATTGTGATAAGAACTTGGTTAATTTTACTCTCCTTTTACTTTTCCACATGCCTCTAACCCTATTTTCCCCCACATTTCTCCCTAAACCTAATGATTTCTGATTTGCCAAATTCTTCTTTGCTGTTCTTAACCAATTAATACATAGTTGTTTGATGTTGAATAGAGGGTATCTGTTGAACTAGATTGTATCTGAAGACTTTAGATTATGGAACTACTGAACTTTGGTTGACGCTTGCCTTAAAATACTGTTCTAGCACAAAACTGCTGTTACTTTCATGCCACATGGGCAGAACAAGCTGGAAATACCCAAGAAAATGGCAAGTCCTGGTTTCTCAACTCCCACTCATGATAATCAGGGGATAAAATAGACAATGAATAATCCAGAGGAGAGTTCCCCAAAAGCTCTACAAACACTACAAGTAAACATGGTGAATGAGCGATTGAAAACTCAGGGTGAGAATGATAGTGAGAGAGAGGAGGCAAATGAAAAATCAATACAGGAATCTCATGAGTGTGAGGAATCTACTCAAAGATTGATACAGAAATTGTGTGAGCAGGTTGAGAACACTCAAAAAGAACTAAAGGAATTGCATGAGAAGGCTGAGAATAGTCAAAGAGATAGACCAGAATTGTGTGAGCAGGCTGAGAACAGACAAAGACAAAGTCAGGAATGGGGTGAGCATTCTGAGAACAGTCAAAGAGAACTACAAGAGTTGCGAGAATGTGAGGAAGGTAATCAAAGAGTAATAGAGGAATTGTGAGAGCGGGATAAGAATAGACAAAGATCAATAGAGGTATTCCTGGAGTTCATAAACAGACAGCTGCAAGAAGTCTGGGAGACAACAAAGGGAATGAAGAATGGAGCACAACAGAAGGCATAGGAGTCCAAGGACACCATAACCAATCCACTAAGTGATTTGACAATAAACACTGAACCCCAAATTAAGGAAGAAAATAAGTTCATATAAGATCTAAAACAAAGGTCCAACGAAGAATTTGAGGCCAACGAAGCTGACCAAATAGAAGGAAAATAAATAAAAAACAAAGTAGAAAGTCTTGACAGTAGGTTAGACTATACAGAAGAGTGAAACTAGAGGACTGAATACAGCCTAGATATTACAGTGATAGAACATACAGCTATCCAAGACAAATCCAAGAAATGTGATAGATCTATTCAACATTTGGAAGACACCCTTAGAAGGCATAATCTGAGGATAATGGGTGTAGAGGAGCACCTAGACACAGACGTTAATGGTCTAGGAAATTTGTTAAACAGGATACTAGCCGAGAACTTCCCAAGCATACAAAAACATAGGCCTATTCAGATACAAGAAGCTTTTAGAACATCCCACCATCACATTATAATCTCCACAGGATCAATTCAGACCAAGGAAAATATCCTTAAAGGTGTCAAGGAGAAAAGATCAATCACCGATAAAGGGAAACCAATTAATCATCTCAGATTTCTCAGCAGAGAATCAAAGCAAGAAGAGCCTGGAATGATGTACGCCATGCTGTAAAAATAAACAACTATCAACCAAAAATTCTGTATCCAGCAAAAATCTCCTGCATAACCGAAGACCAAATAAAAAAATTCCATAGCAAAGAAAAACTGAAACAATGTATCTCCACCAAACCAGGCTTATAAAAGATGTTTAAGATATCCTACACATAGAAAACCATGAAGACCACAAAAAAAGGCCAAGAAACTGTATCCAAACTGAGAATCAAGAACCATAGGAAGAACCCAGTTGTGGATGCCCCCAAGAAGTTGATAACATGGCAGGAAATACCAAACACCTCTCAGTTCTAACTCTCAACATTATCAGACTTACCTCTCCAGTTAAACGACACAGACTGTCTAGTAGATAGCAAGCTCCTTCTATCTGCTGCCTTCAGGAGTCACACACTGCCCGTAAAAACAAACACATTATTGAAAGTGAAAGGCTGAAACAAAATCTACTAAGCAAACATCCCCCATAAACAGGGAGCAGTTGTAATCCTAATATCAGATAAAACAGACTTCAAATTAAAATTAGTGAGAGGAGATAAAGAAGGTCACTATAAACTAATTCAGGGGTCTCTCCTTCAGGAGGATATTACAATTCTAAATAACTATTCACCAAATAACGGAGCACTTCTTTCCTTCAACTCTCGCCTAGATGCAAAGACATTAATTGATGGGGTTATTACAGACCACTACACCCAATAGATAGATCAACTCATCAAAAACTAAACAGAGAAAGCGCAGATCTAAATAATAGTTGATCTAAATGCATAGATCAACTAGATTTAACAGACATCTACTGAATATTTTACCCAGCAGCATCAGAATACACGTGTTTCTAGCAGCATACACAACATTTTCCAAAGTAGACCACATTTTAGGTCACAAAGCAAACTCGTCCAAATTCAGAAACATTGAAGTTATACCCACATTCTCTCAGACAACAAGGGAATAAAATTAGAACTCAACACCAAAATCCATCAAGGAAAGTCCTGTAAAATATGGAGACTGAAAAGACACTGTTGAATCAGCAGTGGGTCATGGAAGTGATTAGAAAGGAAATTCACATGTTCATGATATAAAACAAAAATTAGCACAAAAATCACCAGCATCTCTGGGACACAGCAAAGACAGTACTCAGAGGCAGGTTTATAGCTCTGAGTCCCTACATCAACAAATTGGAAAGATCTGAAACCAACAATTTAATGAGATATCTGAACCTCCTTGAAAAAGTGTAGCAAGCTAAACCCCAACCCAGTAAATGGAAATAAATAAAATTGAACCCGAATTGAGTGAATTAGAATAAAAAAAATTGAATCAAAAAAAAGAGTTGGTCCCATGGTTTCCCTTATTTGCAATATCTAGTATAGGTATGAGTCAAGCGGAAAAGGTCAGATAATGTGATGCTAGGAAAATGAACCCTTAAATATGTATTTTAATGTTTTCGTTTCTTTCATGCATGTATCTCTAATGCATTTATAAGATTATTTCTTTGTTGCTTTGTATGTCCCTCCCCCACAGTGTAACCCCCGTTTTCACTATATTTGATGTCAGTATAACATGTGGAGTAGATGGGGACAAACAAGTCGTTTAAGGATTCAGGTGGACCTGTTGCAACAATGAGAAGTACAAAATGTCATGTCAAAACCAGCTTTACAATGCCGGTGTGGGGGGGGGGAGGGGGGTATAATTGGGTGGGGGGAGGGGGGTAAAATTGGGTGGGGGGAGGGGGGAGGCGGGGAAGGGAAGTGAAGGGTAAACAAAGGAGGAGGCTGCAATGCTTGGTAAGAAATGTATCCATTATCCTGCCCATGTAATTGTAGCCCCTTTGTACAGTATGTTCTCAAATAAAATAAAATACAATTTAAAAAAAAAAAAAAAAAAAAAAAAAAAAAACAGAGTTGGTTCTTTGAAAAAAATAACAAAATTGACGGACCCTTAGCAAATCTTATCATAAAAAGAAGAGAACACACCCAAATAAATAAACTCAGAGATGAGAATGGAAACATCACCACAGAAACAACCAAGATTCAGAACATTATAAGGGATTATTTCTCAAACCTTTATGCTAATAAGTTTGAGAACTTGGCAGAATTGGACCTCTTCCTAGCAAATATCGACATGCCAAAACTAAACCAAGATGAGTTAAACCATCTTAACAGGCCCATATCAAGCACTGAAATACAAACAGCAATGAGACCTCCCATCTAAATAAAGCCCAGGACCAGATGGTTTTACAGCGGACTTCTACAAGCCCTTCTAAGCAGAGCTCACCCCAATGTTCCTCCAACACTTCAATAAAATTGAAAGAGAAAGTTCACTACCAAACTTCTCTATGCAGCCATTGTAACCCTCATCACAACAACAGGCAGAGACTCTTCAAAGAAACAAAATTATTGACTCCTTTCTTTGATGAACATCAACGCAAAACTTCTCAACAAAATTTTGGCCACTTGAATTCAACAATTCATCCACAAAATCACACACCACGATCAAACAGGGTTCATTTCAGGGAGACAAAGCTGGTTCAATATACACAGATCAATTAATATCAATAATCACATCAACAAGAGAAATGATAAGAGCCACATGGTTAACTCAATAGATGCAGAAAAAGCATTTCACAAGATCTAACACCTCATTATGATGCAGGTTCTGGAAAAATTAGGAATCCATGGAACATTTCTCAATACATTAAAGGCTGTATATGACAAATCTACAGTCAGCATTATACTTAATGGTAAAAACTAAAGCCATTTCCTCTTAACTCAGGACCAAGACAAGGATGTCCACTCTCTCCACTTCTCTTCAATCCAGTATTAGAATGCCTAGCTACAGTAATAAGACAAAAGGCAAAAATAAAGGGGATCCAAATAGGGAAAGATGAAGTAAAACTCTCCCTCTTTGTAGATGACATGATCTTGCATTTAAAGAATCCCATGGACTCCACTCCCAAATTACTCAAGCTGATTCAAAATTTTGGCAAAGTAGCAGGGAATAAAATTAACCCTCAAAAAATCAATGGCTTTTCTGAATACCAACAATGAGAAAAGCATAGTAGCCCCATAAAAAATAAAATACCTTGGAATTAACGTAACCAAAGAAGTGAAGGTCTTCTATGATGAAAACTTTAAAAACCTGAAAAAGGAAATCAAAATAGAACTTAGAAACTGCAAAAGCTCCCATACTCATGGATTGTAAGGATCAACATCGTGAAAATGGCAATATTTCCCAAGGCTGTCTACAAATTCAATGGGATACCTATCAATATTCCAAATTCATTCTTCAAGGAAATAGAAGAGGCAATCCAAAAATTCATATGGAACAATAAAAGACCCGAAATAGCAAAAACAATCCTCAACAGAAAGAACAGTGCAGGAGAAATATCAATACCAAATTACAAACTCTAATATAAAGCCATAGTAATCAAAACAGCTTGGTACTGGCACAAGAACCGACCTCAGGACAAATTGAATAGAATTGAAACCCAGGAATGAACCCACAGACCTGTAGCCATCTAATCTTTGATAAGGGAGCTAGAAAAATAGAATGGAAGAAAAACAGCCTCTTCAGTAAATGGTGCTGAAAAAATTGGCTAACTACTTGTAGAAAAATAAATCTAGATGCTTATATGTCACCATGTACCAGAATCAACTCCAAATGTATCAGAGACCTCGGAGTTAAAACAAACACTCTGAAAGCATTGCAGGATAGAATAGGAGAAACCCTAGGTCTCCTTGGCACAGGCCATAATTTTCTTAATCAACAACCAGAAACACAAAAATGAAAGAAAATTTGGTCAAATGGGATTGCATGCAATAGCAGAGCTTCTGCATGGCAAAGGACATAGCTAGCAAGAGAAATAGAAAGCCCAAGGATTGGGAAAAGATCTTCACTAGCCATACAACGGACATGGGTCTTACATCTCAAATATACCTGGAATTCAAAAAATTAAGTCCCCTAACAACAAATCCTAAAATAAACAACTGCCCAATAAATAAGTGGGCTAAAGACTTAAAAAGAAACTTCTCTGAAGAGGAAAGAAGGATGGCCAATAGACACAGGAAGAAATGCTCAACCTCCCTAACCACAAAAGAAATGTAAAGCAAAAAAAACATTGAGATACTACCTCACCCCATTTAGAATGGCTATAATCAAGAATTCAATAACAACAGATTCTGGAGTGGATGTCGACAGAAGGCAACCTTACTGCATTGTTGGTGGGAGTGAAAACTTGTTCAACGACTTTGCAAAGTAGTATGGAGGTTCCTCAAAAGACTCCACATAGAGCTTCCCTGTGTCCCAGCAATCCAACTTTTAGGCATTTACCCAAATAATCACAACCAAGACCATACTAAAGCTACCAGCACAACTATATTTATTGCAGCATTATTTACCATAGCTAAGATATGGAACCAACCCAGATGCCCCTCAGTAGATGAATGGATCAAGAAAATGTGGTATAGATACATAATGCAATCCTATGCCTCCATCAGAAAGAATGACATTGCCCCATTTGTTAGGAAATGGAAAGTCTTGGAAAAAATTATACTAAATCAAGTAAGCCAGGCCCAAGGAAACATAGGTCCCATGGTTTCCATTATTTGCAATAACTAGTATATATCCGAGAAAAGCAGGAAAGGTCAGATAAGTTGATGTTAGGTGAAATGTACCCCTAGATAAGTACTCAAATGTTTTCTTTCTTTCATGCGATTGTTTCTAATATATTTGTAAGATGATTTCTTTTTTGCTTTTTTTGTCCTTCCCGCACGATATAACCCCTTCTTTCACTGTATTTGATGTTGCTATAATTTGTGGAGGGGAAGGGAAATAACCAATCATTTAAATAGGGATAGAGCTGGAGCCATTGCAACAATGAGATGTAGAAGTCGTTACATTGAAAAACAAACTTTACTACTTTGGCGGGGGATGCGGGGGAGGGGAAATGGGGGGGGATGGAAAGGGACAGGAAGGGGAAAAAACGGAGGAGACAATAATGCTCGATAAGAAATGTACTCATTATCTTGCCACGTAATTGTAACTCCTTTGAATTGTATTTTCATAATAAAAAAAAGAAAAAAAAAGAAAGTGATGCACTGACTTGCATATATAATTATAATCAGTGTACATCAACTAGAGAAGTTGAATTGAGGAGTATTGATACAATTATTTTAATTTTCATAAATTTACACATGGATATTTTCAGATTGGTTTGCAGTCTATACATAGACATGTGTCAATAGATCTCTTCTCTTAACATCCTGACCAATCTAGAAAAGGCACAAGTGTTCCTGAGTCTACAGTTTCCAAGCTATCCCTTACAAATTAATATTGAATTCATTCCTGCTCACTATTTCTTAGAAACATTTGAAGTTACACACTAGGCACAAATATGCCCATAAACAGAAGTAGAGATCCCTCAATTAGTATGTAGTGACCTCCTTTATTTCTTCTCAATAATTTTAATATGAAGTCTATTTTAACTGATATTAGGATTGCAACTCCTGCCTGTTGAAGGGAGCCGTTTGCTTAGTAGATTTTGTTCCAGCCTTTCATTTCAAAATATGTTTGTTTTTATTGGCAATATGTGATTCCTGAACGCAGCAGATAGAAGGAGCTTGCTTTCTAATCCAACTAGACAGTCTATGTCGTTTAATTGGAGAGTTAAGTCTGTTAATGTTGAGAGTTAAGACTGAGAGGTGTTTGATATTTCAATTTCTTGGGGGCTTCCACAAGTGGGATCTTCTTATGGTTCTTGAGTTTGCAGTTTGCATGAAGTTTTTTGGACTTTTTTGTGATGTTGCTTTTCTATGTGTAAGACATCTTTAAGTAACTTTTATAGGGCTTGCTTGGTGGAGATATATCGTGTCAATTTTTTTTTTGCTATGTAAGCTTTTTATTTGACCTTTGGTCATGAAGGAGAGTTTAGCTGGGTACAGTATTCTTGGTCCATAGTTGTTTGTGTTCAAGGCACGGCATATATAATTACAGGCTCTTCTTGCTTTAATTGTTTCTGCTGAAAAAGCTGAAGTGATTCTAATTGGTTTCCATTTATAGTCCATTGATCTTTTCTCTTAGACAGATTAAGGATCTTTTCCTTGGTCTGAATTGATTCTGTGTGCATTATACTGTGATGGTGGGAGATCTGGTTCTTGTCTGGTCTATTTGGGGTTCTAAAAGCTTCTTCTATCTGAATAAGCCTATCCTTTTGCATGTTTGGGAAGTTCTCTGCTAGGATCCTTTTAAATAAATTTCCCAGGCCATTAACTTCTGTATGTACGTGCTCCTCTGCAACGATTATCCAATTACTAGGTGTCTTGCTAATATTGAATGGATCTATCATATTTCTTGGATTTGTCTTGGGTAGTTGTATGTTTTTTTTTCCCCATAATACCTAGACTGTCTTCAGTCCCCGAGATTCGATCTTCTGCATGGTCTAAACTACTGTCAAGACTTTCTACTTTATTTATTTTATTTTATGTTATTTCTTTTCCTTCTAATTAATCAGCTTTGATGGCTTCAAATTCTTTGTTGGATCTTTGTTTTGGATCTTGTGTGGACTTCTTTACTTCCTTAATTTGGTGTTCAGTGTTTATTCTCAAATCACTTAGTTGATTGGTTATGGTTTCCTTGGACTCCCATTCCTTCTGTTGGGCTCCATTCTGTATTCCCTTTTGGTCTCCCTGAATTCTTTCAGCTGTCTGTTTATGGATTCCGTGAATGCCTCTATTGATCTTTGTCTATTCTCATTCCGCTCCCCCAATTCCTGAATTATTACTCTTGGATTAGATGTCTCATGTTCACTCAATTCCTGTGTTTCTATTTGACCGTCCTCAGCCTGCTCACTCAATTCCTGTGTTTCTCTTTGACTGTTCTCAGCCTGCTCATGCATTTCCTCTATTTTTCTTTGACTGTTCTCAACCTGATCACGCCATTCCTGTATTAATATTTGAGTAGCTTCCAGGAATCACACACATGTGATTCCTGTATTCATTTTTGGGTTCTCTCCTCTCACTTCCTATCATGCTCACACTGAGTATTTTGCAGGTTTTCAATCTTTTCATACACCATGTTTACCAGTAGTGTTTGTAAAACTTTTTGTGAACTCTCCTCTGGATCAATTGTTAACTGTTCTGTCACCTGATAATCAAGAATAGGAGTTGATATAACAGGACTTACATTTTTTGTGTTTCTCCAGCTTTTTCTGCGCATTTGGTATGAAAATAATACCAATTTTGTGTTAGATCACTATTTTAAGGCAAGCATCAACCAGAATCCTATAGTTGTACTGAAAAAATGGCTTCAGATAAAATCCAGTTCAACAGATATAATCTATTCAACATCAAACAACCACGGATTAATGGGCTAAGAAGAGCAAAGAATGATTTTGCAAACCAGAATTAATCGGTTTAGGGAGAAATGTGGGGAAAAATAGAAGGACGTGGAGAAGTGAAGGAGAGTGAATTTAACTAAGTCCTAATGTCAGAGAGGGAAATGGGTTGGACAGAATTATAGGAGAAAGATGTTTTGTAAAAAAGAAAAAAATGGAAAAACAAAAATTGAAATTTAAAAAGTGAAACACAAAAATTATGTAAGACTAAATTATATGGAGCGAATAAAAGTATAGGATGAGAGGAGGGGAGGCATATTAAGGAGGCATGAAAAACTAAAAAATAAAATTCCTTAAAATTAGTTATTAATTATATCAATTATTATTAATTACATAGGTATAAAGAGATACTACTGCTATTAAAGTAGTGAAGCCTAAGAGCTTGGGAATCGAGTAATAAATTTTCTAAAAATGAGCACAATGGGTGATAGGGCCTAATGTTCGATGACGGTATATATCTGGCAATGAGCAAAACAGTAATTAAGTCACCCAAAAAAGAAAGGAAGAGAAAAAGTGAAAAGAAGGGCCCAAATGTCAAAAAAGATTTAAAAAAGAAGCATGCTCACACCATATTCAACTAAAATACAAGTTATGAGAGTAAGAAAGATGAAGAGAAACCTTTTTAAAATTTAAATTAAAAAAAGGTACAAAAGCGAGTTCTTTGATTTTTTGCAGGGGAAGAGATGGGAGGATTGTGTATCTCCCCTGGGTCTATAACCAGTCTCTTGGTAGAGTCTCTGGTCTGCTTATTTTGTTTGGTTTTCCTGTGGTTTGATTGGTTTCTTAAGTCAGTCTGTTTCAGCAGGGAGAAAAATGCTCTGCTTTACCCAGGATTTTGTGATCCTCCTCCCAGGCTAGTTCAGGGGGAGAGAGATTTGCTTTGAGTATCACAACAGAGGGAGTGGCTGTTTCCTCTAGTTTGCAGATGCTGTGAACAGGCTAAGTTCTGGGTAGGGTTGAGGCCTTTCAGCAAACAGTAGCTGTTCCCTGAAGTGCTAGCTCCTGAGACACTCACAGAGCCCAGCCTGGAGTAAATCTCATGGATTATTTACTGAGTTTCAATTGTTTGTCTAGCCTGAAGTAGAGAGGGGTAGCCTCTGCCTCTGTATACCCATTGAAGAAACTCACTCCTCCAGGGGGCGGAGCTAACTGTGCCTGGGCGAGGTGACTTTCACCTGGGTGGAGATTAGCCTAGCAGGTCAGGTCAGGTTCTGCTAAATGACATTTTGCTCAGTGACCTGCTAAATGACTCTTTTGTTTTCTTCCAAGGCCTGAGTTGGAGCTAGATGCTCAGCTAGGCCTTTTTCAGTATCAATGATGGAGTTCTCTGGTGATGAGGGAGGAGCAGCTTTCCCTCCTCTGCTCCCTGAGAAGCAGTGTCAAGGTTCTACTCACTCCAGATTCTTGGTTCCTGGGACATCTCTGGTCTATGACCTGCAGGATGAAAATATCTGCTACTTGTCAGTTCTTGCTGGTATTGAGTAGAATCTGCTCCTCTGCTGTGTCTAGCACCTTTGTCCCAAACTCTCTCTGATGTTGTCTATGGCCGTCGCTGTTGCCAATGCTGCCACCGCAGACAGCACTACTAGCAAGTGCTCTGATCTGTCTCCTGGATTTTCCCTATCTGGCCAAACCCTGTACTGTGATGGCACACTTGGTGTGATTCTCTAGCCTAGGACAGTTTACTGGAACAATAAAACTGCTTTCTATGAAAAAGCTTGTTTAGCCTCCAGCTTCTCCTCTGCCATCTTCCTCTCCCTCCTAGGCAGTTGTTTGTTTGAGGATTTGTTTTTATAGAATTGACGTATTCGAGTTCCAAATATATTTTATATATGAGGGCATTGTCCATTGAATAAATAGTGAAGATCTTCTCCCAATCCGTGGGCTTTCTTCTGATCGTGATAGCTATGTCCTTTTCTTGCACAAGCTCTGCAGTTTCATGCAATTCCTTTTGTCCATCTATTCTTTGATTTGTTGTTTTTCTGGGTTTCTATTAAAATGTCAGTCTGTGTCAAAGAGATCTAGGGTTTCTCCAATTGCTTGCTGTAATGCTTTCAGGGTAGCTGCTTTCACTTTGAGGACTTTGATCTACTTGGAGGTGATTCTCATGATTAACCAATTTTGCCAGCCATTTACTGAAGAGGCTGTCTTTCTTCCATTCTCTTCTCTTATCTCCCTTATCGAAGATTAGCTGCTGTAGGTCTTTCGGTTCATTTCCAGGATTTCAATTTTATTGCATTAGTCGTTATGTCTGTTCTTGTGCCAGTAATAATCTATTTTGATTAGTATGAGTTTGAAATTTGGTATTGATATTCCGCCAGCACAGTTCTTTCTCTTAAGGATTGTTTTTGCTATTCAGGTCTTTTATTGTTCCATATAAATTTTTGGATTGCTTCTATTTCATTGAAAAATGAAGCTGGAATATTGATAAGTATTGCAATGAATTTATAGATAGCCATGGAAAGTGTTGTCATTTTCATGATGTTGATCTTTCAAATCCAGGAGCATGGAAGGTTTTACACTTTCTAAGTTCTCCTTTGATTTACTTTTTCAGATAATTTTTTTCATCATAGAGATCCTTCACTACTTTAGTTAACACCTAAATACCTTATTTTTGTGACAGTATTACAAAAGGTGGTGCTTTTCAGATTTCACCTGCACTCTTCTCATTGATGACATATAGAAAAGCCATTGATATTTGAGGGTTTAAGCACTGCTACTTTGCCAAAGTTTCAGATCAGCTTAAATAACCTGTGAATAGGGTCCATGGGATTCTTAAATACAAGATCATGTCATCCACAAAGAGGGAGAGTTTTACCTCATCTTTCTGTTTGGTTCCCCATTTATATGAGCATCTTGTCTTATTATGGTAGAAAGGCGATTCAACATTAAATTAAAGAGAAGTGGAGAGAGTGGACATCCTTGACTCTATCCTGATTTTAGAGGAAATGACTCTAGTTTTACACCAATAAGTATAATGCTGGCTGTAGGTTTGTCTTAAACAGCCTTTATTGTATTGAGGAATGTTCCATGGATTTCTAATTTATCCAAAACCTTCATCATAAAGGGGTGTTGGATCCTGTCAAATATTTTTTCTGCATGTATTCAGATAGCCATGTGGTTCATGTCCTTGCTCTTATTGATTTGATGAATTATATTATTAGATTTGCCCATATTGAACCAGATTTGCATCCATGAAGATAATCCTGTTTGATCGTGATTTGATGAGTTGTTGAAGTCGATTAGCCCAAATTGTGTTGAGAAGTTTTGCATCAGTGTTCATCAAAGAATTAGTTTTATAATTCTCTTTCTTTGATGAGTGCCTGCCTGGTTTGGGGATGAGGGCTATGATTGCTTCATTGAAAGAGTTCAGTAGTGATCTCTCTCTTTCAATTTCATTAAAGAGTTGGGGGAATATTGGTTAGAGCTCTGCTTTGAAGGCCTTGAATTATTCCACTATAAAGCCATCTGGTCCTGGACTTTTCTTAGATGAGAAGTTTCTTATTGCTATTCCTCTTTCTATCCTTGATATGGGTCTGTTAGGTTGGCTTAACTCATCTTGGTGTAGTTTTGGGATGTTGATATTTGCTAGGAAAAGTTCCATTTCTTCCAGGTTCTCAAATTTATTAGTATAAAGATTTGAGAAGTATTTTTAATGTTCTGAATCTTGGTTGTTTCTGTGATAATATTTTCATTTTCAGCTGGGAATTTGTTTATTTGCCTGTGTTCTCTTCTTTTTGTGATAAGATTTGCTAAGAGTCTATCAATTTTTTAAATTTTGTCCAAGAACCAACTCTTAGTGTTGATGATTGTTTCTATGATGTTTTGGATTCTAATTCAGCCAATTTTGATGTAATTTTAATTATTTGTTTCCGTCTACTGGATTGGAGTTTACTTTGCTGTTCTTTTTCAAGGAGGTTCAGATGTCTCATTAAATTATTGGTTTCAGATCTCTCCAATTTATTGACGTAGGAACTCAGAGCTATAAACTTGCCTGTGAGTAATGCCTTTTCTGTGTCCTAGAGCAGCTGGTAATTTGTGTGTTCATTTTTGTTGAATATCATGAACATTTGAATTTACTTTCTAATCTCTTATATGGGCCACTGGGGATTCACCAGTGTGTTGTTCAGCCTCATGTGTTACAAGAGACTTTCTTTGCTGGGTTTTAGTACTGAATTCTAATTTTTCCCCTTAGTATGAGAGAATGCAGGACATAATTTCAATGTTTATGAATGTGGACCAGTTTTCTTTGTGACCTAAAATGTGCTCTATTTTGGAAAATGTTCCATGACCTGCTGAGAAGAATTGTATTCTTATGCTGCTGGGTGAAATATTCTGTTAAATCTATTCTGTTAAATGTAGTTGATCTATGCAGTTGTTTAGATTTGCAGTTTCTCTGTTCAGTTGCTGCCGAGTTCATCTATCTAGTGAGGCTAGTGATGTGTTAAATTCCCCAACAATTAATGTCTTTGGATCTATGTAAGATTTGAAGGAAAGTAGGTTTTATCCAAGCATAAATTTGGGTGCTGTGTTGTTTGGTTAATAGATACTTAGAATTTTATGTTCCTGCAGGAGAGATACCATAATTAGTATGTAGGGACCTTCTTTAGATTTCTCACTAATTTTAATTTGAAGACTATTTTATCCGATATTAGGATTGCCAGTCATAACTATTTATGGGGACTATTTACTTGCTAGATTTTATTTCAGCCTTTCAGTTTCAGAATATGTCTGTTTTTATGGACAAGTTGTGACTTTTGGGAGCAACAGATAGAAGGATCTTGCTTTTTAATGCATCTAGACATGCTGCGTCATTTAATTGGTGAGTTAAGTCCATTAATATTGAGAGTTGGAACTGATAGATGTTTGGTAATTTCTGCCATGTAACTGACATTCTTGAATGTGACAGCTGGGTTCTTCCTGTGGTTCTTTCATTCTAAGTTTGGGTGTGGTTTGTTCCCCTTTATTATGCTCTTGTTGCTTTTCTATGTGTAGGACACCTTAAGTATCTGGTTTGGTTTGGTTGCAATGTATTTTTTGAGTTTTTCTTTGCTATGGAAGGGTTGTTTTATTTTTTTTAATTTTTTTATTTTTTTACTGTGAAAATACTGTACAGAGGGATTACAATTACATGGGCAATGATAATGTGTACATTTCTATCAAGTATTGTAGCCTCCTCCTTTTTTCCCGTTCCCATCCCTTCCTATCCTCCCCCTGTCCCCCCACCCAATACTCCCCACCTTCCCCCGCCAAAGTTGTAAACTTCGTTTTCGACATGACTTGTACATCTCATTGTTGCCATGGGTCCACATATATCCCTATTTAAACGACTTGTTTTCCCTTTTCCCTCCACAAATTATACTGATATCAAATACAGTGAAAGCAGGGGTTATACTGTGGGAGAGGGACATACAAAGCAACAAAGAAATAATCTTATAAATGTGTTACAAACAATCGCATGAAAGATAAAAAAGACATTTGAATACATACCTTAGAGTTGTTATTTTTTTAATCCATTATAAAGGGGAGTTTATGTGGGTATAGTATTCTTGGTTAATAGTTGTTTGTCTTTAGAGCATGCCATACATCATTCCAGGCTCTTTTTGCTTTGATTGACTCTGCTGAGAAATATGAGGTTATTTTAATTCTATTAGTCTAATTTCCTTTATAAATGATTGATCTTTCTACTTGAAAGCTTTAAAGATTCTTTTCTTTGTCTGAATTGATCCTATGTGTATTATAATGAGTTGGTGGGAGGTCCTGTTCTTGTCTGGTCTATTTGGGGTTGTAAAAGCTTCTTGTAGATAAATAGGCCTAGGTTTTTGCATGTTTCCTGTTAAATCAATTTCGTAGACCATTAATTACTCTCTCTATGTGTTCTTCTACATGCATTTTCCTCAGAATAGGCCTTTTGAAGGTGTTTTAGAAATATGGAATAGACCTATCATATATTTTGGATTTGTCTTGTATAGTTGTACGTTCTTTCTTTGTATTACATAGGTTGTCTTTACTTCTAGATATTCAGTCTTCTGCATGGTTAACCTACTGTCAAGACTTTCTATTTTGTGTTTTATTTCCTTTCCTTCTAATTGGACTGCCTTGATGACTTCAGATTCTTTGTTGGAGCTTTGTTTTCGATCTCGAATGGACTTCATTACTTCCTTAATTTGGATTTCATGAATGCCTCAATTGATCTTTTTCTATTCTTATCCAGCTTGCACAATAAATGTATTACTCTTTGATTAGCTTCCTCATGCTCATGCAATTCCTGTCTTTCTCCTTGGCTATTCTCTGCCTGCTCAGGCAATTCCTGTATTAATCTTTGATTAGCTTCCTGAAGGTCAGGATATTCCTATATTAATTTTTGTCAGCCTCATCATGCTCACCGTTACCATTTTATTCTTTGTTTAGCATCTTCTTGCTCCCTATCATGCTCACATTTAGTTTTTTTCATGCTTTCCATCTTAATATTCACAATGTTTCCCAGTATTGTTTCTAGAGCTTCTGGACAAGTCTCCTCTGGATTATTCATTAACTGTTCTGTCACCAGATATCAGGAGTGGGAGTTGAGACACATGGACTTGCCATTTTTTGTGTGTTTCTCCGGCTTGCTCTGCCCATTTGTTATGAACGTACCACCAATTTAGCAGTAGAACTATTTTAAGGCAAGCATCAACCAGAGCCCTGTAGTTGTACAGATTGATTGATGCAGTCAAAATGGCTGCAGATACAATCTATTTCAACCCATACAATCTAATTCAACATCAAACTACTATGGATTATTGGACTAAGAATATCAAAGAGGTATTCAGCTGACCAGAAATTAATAGGTTTAGGGAGAATCGTGGGGCAAAAATAGGATTAGAGCAATATAAATAAAAATATATATTTAAAATTAAAAAGGAATATTGTTACTCTTCAGAAAGAGTTAAAGGACACACATGCTCTGGTGAATGCCTTGGATACGGAAAGAACATTAAACAGCAAAACATTGCAGCTAAACACACAGTTGAAAGATCTGTCACAAAAATACACTGAAGTGAAAAACAAGAAAGAAAACTAGTAAAAGAAAAGTCTTAACCGACTATTGAGATCCTCACTGGAAATGTAATGCAGAAGTAGCATGTCCCGGTGCAAAATGTAAGGTGTGAAAAAACTCTCAGTAGCAGCATTGAGAAATTCAGGGAGTAGCTGAGAGCAAAGATGGTGAGAGAGAGCAGCAGTTGGACAGCCCAAGGAACTCTTCTGTGTTTCTGGAAGCACATTTACAAGTTAAGGTGACCTTTGAGAAGGAGATTAGTATCATGAAAGAGAGCTTTCATGAGAGAAAAGAAGGATAAAAGGAGAGATGTCTCCAAGTTCCAGAATACTAAGCAGGGTTTAAAGGAACTAGAGTCCCCTTATGTTCAGGGAAACCGCTGAGTTGATTGTGTAGGTTAGTAGACCACAATTAACCTAGTAAACATTGAGAGAAGAAGCAAAAACAGTGGTAACAAGGGTATAAAGGTGGATACACATGTGTTGTCACTAATACGAAATTCTAACAGAATTGCAATGTCATTAGATGACAAAATGGTCACAATGTCTGGCAGTGTGATATCATAAAGGTCATGATGTCACAGTGGATTTCTGATGTCACTTGTCATACCTGAAATATGAGGTCAAGATTAGATTATGTGCTCACGAAGATCCTAAGATGTCACAACGGTAATATATCAGAGACATTTGAGGACAGGACAGGATTGTGATGTCTCAGTGAGTTAGTGATGTCATAATGGAAAAGTGATGTCAAAAGGGATTGTGATGTCATAATGTTTATGAGATCACAATTAGTTTCACATATCAACAAACTTGGCATATTTGAAATAGAATGGAATTTCAGAATAGGCATTCACACTGTGTCTATGACCTCACAATGACATTGTGATATTATAAATCTATGACGTCATTGCATTTTTGTGAATGAACTTTTTGTGTCATAATGATAATGTGATTTTACACTGGTGATAGTCAAGGGATTTGTGATGTTACAATAGCATATCATCTCAATTGTCTTTTTTTCAACAATGAGGACATGGCTACACATGTGGCTTTTCAAATTTGCTAAGAGATCATAGTAGGATTGGGATGTCACAGTGTGATCATGATGTCAGAACATCAATGCAATTTCACAATGGTTTTGTGATGTCACACTGTTGATGAAGTTACAATG
The DNA here is from genome assembly GCF_024711535.1 of Dipodomys merriami. NCBI lineage: Eukaryota > Metazoa > Chordata > Mammalia > Rodentia > Heteromyidae > Dipodomys > Dipodomys merriami. The sequence goes on along the minus strand of NW_027203159.1, from coordinate 10,041,763 downwards.
GTTTTGTAATGTCATTCCACATTTTTAATATCACAATAAATCTAGTTTATATTGCTGATTATTTACAATGAGGATACAACTCCACCGAAAGAGCTTGAAACCCCAAATGCCATGAATTTGATAAAATATTATGAGGTAATAGCATGTTTGTAACAACACAATGGGACAGTGAAATCCCAATGACAATGTGATGTCACAATATCATGACATCTTGATGTTTTGTATAAGTTTTTTTTATTGTGATTAAGTACTTAGCTACATTTCACACATTTTATGGTATTGAGAGTTAATGCTACCTAAAATCCAAAACAATGTTAATCTTCATGACAATTTGCATTGTCATAATCACGGTTTATAAAGTTTGTGAATTCTCTGAGCTATTTCTTCCATATCGGGTGATATGTACTTTTTTTTTCCTTTTGCTTGGTTTTAGCTATTTCTTCTATCCCTCTCATTCCCTCACTCCCATTGCTGCCCTTGAGTTGCTTAGTGCATTTTCCTCAGTGTCCACTGCAGCTGATGGGGCCCTGTTGTATGATCATCCCAGTTTACCTCCGATTCAGTGTATTCCTCCTAGTTTTACTCAGAAGTGCACATGTATTCCATATATTCGGTCGCCAGCATTGGGTCATTTTGTAACTATCTAACAAGATGAGTGGAGCTCTTTTGTTCTCAAGACCTGTTTGTTTTGTCATATCTCCTTATATTTTGTATATTAGATTCACATATCAGGGACAACATACCATTTGTCTCTTTACTCTTGCTTAGCTCCATCAAAATAAGTTTTTTTCTAATTCCATGCATTTTCCTGCAAATTCCATTATTTTCTCCTTTCTAATGAGTGTATAATAGTCTATTGTATACAAGTGCTACAATTTTTGGGTCCATTCATTTGCACTGGGGTTTCTGGGGTTCTTTTTATATCATTGTTATTGTGAACTGTGCCCCAATGAATGAGGCGATGTATGTGTCCTTATATACTGGTTCCTATTGCTCAGGGTAGATTCCGAGGCGTGGTATGGCTGGGTCATAGGGGAAGTCTATATTGAGCTTTCAGAGTTATCTCCATACAGTTTTCAAAGTGTATGTATTAGTGTATATTCCCAACAGCAGTGCAGTAGAATTCCTCTTTCTTTGCTTCCACTCCAGCATTTGCCATTGGCTGAATTTAGGATTTGGACCATTCTGATTGTTCTTATTTGCATTTCCTTTACAGAAAGGGATGAAGAATACTTCTTCATGTGTTTCTTTGCCACTTTTAACTCTTCTTCTGAGAAGTCTGTCTTTAGTACCCTTGGTCAATTAGTAATTGATTTGTTAGTTTTTGGAAGGATTATGTTATTGATTTCCCTGTATATACTGGATACTAGGACATTATCTGATATATCACGGGTAAGTTTTTTTTTTTTTTCCCCCTATTAGTTGGCTATCTTTCCAGTTTCGTTTCTATGTATTTAGATGTGAAGAAACGTTTTAATTTAAGGTAGTCACATTTGTGGAATCTCTCTCCAAATTGTTTTGACCCTGGGACTTTGTTCAGAAAGTTCCTGCCTTAGCCTATAATTCGTGTCTCTCCTTCTCTGTCCTGAAGTAGTTTCAGAATTTCAAGTTTGATGTTAAGGTCTTCAATTCATTTTGAGGTGATGTAGGGTCCATTTTTAGTTTTCTGAATGTGGCTGCCAAGTTTCCCCAGCACCAGTAGTATATTTTTGGCTTCTTTGTCTAATATCAGCTGACTGTAAGAATGTGCTTTTATTTCTGTATCTTCTAATCTATCCAATGGACTTTAGGCCTGTTTTGTGCAAGTAACAGGTTGCTCTCTTTATTATTATGGCTCTATAGTATAGTTGAGGACAGTATCATGATTTCTCCAGTGTTGTTGGGGTTTTTGCATAGCATGGTTTTGGCTATGAATTTTTGGACTGTTTTCTCGAGTTTAATAGAGTACACCAATGGGATTTTAACAGGAATTAAATTTGTATATTAATTTAGGCAGTATGGTCATTTTCTTCACATTAAATTTGCCTAAGAACATGGAAGGTCTTTCCATTTCCTGGGATCTTCTATGATTTCTTTCTTTAAATAGTTTAAATAGTTTTCATTATATAGGTTTTTTTTTGGGGGGGGGAGGTCCAATCATGGGGCGTGAACTCTGGGCCTGGGTGTTGTCCCTCAGCTCTTCATCTCAAGGCTAGCGCTCTACCACTTGAGCCACAGTGCCACTTCCGGCTTTTTTTCTTTTTGCTTATGTGGTGCTGGGGAATTGAACCCAGGGCCTCATACATGCAAGGCAAGAGCTCTACCACTGAGCCACCTTCCCAGCCCCTAAATAGTTTCTTTACACCTCTAGTTAGGTTAATTCCTAAATATTTTATTTTATTTTTTGAGGTTATTCTGAATGGGGATCTTTCCTTGATTCCTTTCCTGCTTGTATTTTCTTAGAGTACAGGAACGCAGCTTATCTTGTGGGTTATTTTTGTAACCTGCTACATTTCCAAAGTTGTTTTCAAGTTCTAAAAGTTTGGGGCTGGAGTTTTTGGGACCAATGAGGTATAATATAGTTTCATCTTCAAAAAGGGATAGTTTAAATTCCTCCCTTTAGTGTCTTTTTCTTGCTTTACTGCTCTAAGTATTCCAGAACTGTAATAAACAGAAGTGGTGAGAGTGAGCATCCTTACATTCTTCCTGAATTGAGGAGAATTGTTTGTTGTTTTTCCGCATTAAATAAAATACTGGCTATTGGTCTGTCATATATAGATTTTATTGTTTTAAAGAATGTTTCTTCTATACCTATATTCTCAAGATCTTTTAACATGAATGAATAATGTATTTTATCCAAAGCCTTTTCCATGTCAATGGAGATAATTATGTCGTACTTGTGCTTAGATCTCTTGGTGTGATGGATTACATTTATTGATTTACGTATGTTCAATCATACTATCGTTTATGGGAGGAAGGCTACTTGATCATAATGTATGATTCTTTTATATGTTTCTAAATTATTTTGGCTAATTTTTTTGAGGAGCTTTGCATCTGTGTTCTTCAAGGAGATTTTTCTGTAGTTCTCTTTTTTGTTGGGTCTTTGCCTGGTTTGGGGATGAATATGATATTGTCTTCATAGAATGAGTTTGGGATAGCTCACTTTGTTTCTATTATTCTGAAGAATTTGAGGAGTGTGGTTATTAGTTCCTTTTTAACGGTCTTATGGTATTTCTTTGGTCCTGGGCTTTTCCTTGTTGAAAGACTTCTGATTGCTTCCTCTATTTCATTGTAAGTTTTTGGCTTATTTTAACTGATTTATTTCTTCTATGTTCAGTATGGGCAATTTGTATTTCTGTAAAATTTCACCCATTTCTGATAAGTTTTTCCTCCCTTACGGAGTTTAGATTCTGGAAATAATTCTTTATAATTGAATGTCGGATATTTGTTACTCTTTCTCCCGTGGCATCTGTAATCTTGATTTTGATGTCCTCTCTTCTTTTTAATCTTGCCAGCGTTTTTTCAGGTAAACATCTATTTGTTTTCTTATTTAGTTATAGTTTTCTTAGACTCTATTTTGCTAATTTCAGCTCTTATTTTGGTTATCTCATTTCATTTGGAAACTTTAGGTTCAATTTGTTCATGCTTTGATAGAAGTTTCATTTGCAACATGACATTATTTACTTGATCTGTCTCTATTTTTTTGAGAGGAAGATTTTGCCCCTCAACCCTTCTTTTGCTGTGTCCCACAGGTTTCTTTGTGATTTGTGTTCATTGTCATTGAATTTTAGAAACTTTTGCTTTCTTCTTTAATTTCTCCTGTTACACTGGGGTTGCTGAGAAGGGAGTGCTTAATTTCCATATATTTGATTAATTTCTATGGTGGGCTTTGTTATTGAGAACTGGCTTGATTCCACTGTGGTCAGATAGATTATAGGGGAATAAGTCCATCTTCGTTTACTTGCTTAAATTTTTTCTATGAACTATAATATAGTCTATTTTGGAGAAAGTTCCATGGGCTACTGAGAAGAATGTGTACTGGTGTTGTAGATGTAAAGCACGATTGATGCCAATGAATTCTGCTTGAGATATGGCATCATTGAATTCAGAGGCTTATTTGTCAATCCTCTCGTTGGTAAATCTGTCCTTTGGTGAGAGTGGGTATTAATGTCTCCTAGTATTATTGTATTGTATTTTATTCGGTAAGTCTGAGAGTATTTACCAAACATACTTGGGCACATCAAGGTTTGGGGAGTGTAAGTTGATAACGATACTATCCTCTTTTTGAAATGTTCCCTGTGTTAATATGTAGTGTTCTTCTTTGTCTTTTTTATGTTGGTTCTCAGAGTATTGCATCTATTTTTGAATGCATCCCCATTTGAAAATTCAGTATCTCTTTTGATAATTCATTTCTTTATTCTTCAAATATCTGATCTTTGTCTTGTTTTAATTCTTGAATCATTGTCTCTACAATCTCTTGGATGTAGTATTTGTCTTCCATTTCTGTTTTGCTTTCTCTGGGGCTCTTCTCTGTGTGGCTGTTGGTATTTGAGTTTGGCTTTCTATCTTGGCTATTGATGAATTTTGTAATTTTTTGCTATAATTTTTACATGAGGTTTCAGGGATTATTGTAGAACAATTTCAAACTCTGACTGCTTTGGTCAATAGCTGGCTTACTTTGCTTGGTTTTTGGTTGATTCCTGGACCAATTGAGGAAACTCACTCTCGGCCTTGAGTTAGCTGTCTTTATCTGGTCTCAGTTCTGAGGGGAGAGAGGCCAACCTCCAGCTTCCACTCTGATGCACATAGGACTGCCAGCTGTCTTCTGGAGATCACAGGCATTTCCCATCTTCAACAAAGGACTAAGCAGCCTAGAGTGCTCCCACCCCCTATGGGTGTTCTTGGCTCCAGTTGCTGGAGTCTGCTATGAATTCCTAAATGTGCTGGTACCCTGAGCTGTCCAATCCCCAGCCCATAATAAACAATAAGGCTCTGGTGAGATTTGTGGTTTTGTTCCTACCTCCCTGGATGCGTAGTTCTTTTGCCATCACGGGTATGGTTCCCAAGGGCTGTAGTTCCTTACTTTCCACCCTTTTTTGAGGCATGTATTCAGCTTCTCACTTCACTCAGGACTGGTGGGTTATGGGGCTCAAGAACCCGTTCCCAAGTCCTGGCACTGGCTCCTGGTCCCCAGACTGCGACATGCTATTTGGGCTCAGGTGGGACCTGTGATTCTGGATTTCCTGCTTGGAATATGCACTTTGGATTTCTTTTGCTGAATGTTGTTGCCCACGGGTGTTGTTCCTGGCTTGAGCCTTTAATCTCCCTCCCCGGGGCACTCTTGGTCAAGCCTTGTGGGCTGGTTGTACTACAGAGGCTAATGGGGAGCTTGCATGACTCCCAGGTTTAATAGGGTCTGTCGTCCAGGTGGTAGGGGGAGGGATCCGGGTCAAATTTTGGGGGTTACCACCAGCACTGGCCTCCCTTGGGGGAAAGGCTGTCCCTGTGGAGTGCTCACTTATCCTAGAGCAGGTTGGGAGCTTTTCAGTAGTTCTGTGACACATCTGTTTATGTGTGCTGCAGGAAACTTGTTGCTACCATATTCTGAGCTCCATTGAGATTATTGTGAACTGGGACGGATAGTGGTAGTGGCTCAGGGTCTGTGTTTCACACCATCTCTGCCTTTTTGGCTTGTTTTGCGATGGCATGAAACACTCTTGTTCTGGGGTGGGTGGGCTTTGGTGGGAAGGCAAGAAGCTGATCTGCTGGCAAGGAGTGGCGTAGGGTCTTCATACAGGTTCTGAACTCTGCACTGGCTGGGTTAACACTGGTATCTTGGGAGTCTTCTGCACTGGAATTCTGTGGATACACCTCTGTATTTCTGGAGTTTCCTCCCACAGCTGTGGGTCCCGATGGTTTTGGTGGGATGGTGCAGGATTGTTCCACTCTTGAGGTGTGTTGGAAGGGTCTTTGAGCAGGTTCCAAGCTCCAAGATTGCTGAAATACAATCACCAGGTCTGGCACAGGCATCTTGGGAATCTGCTATACTGTCATTTGCAGACGACCCACTGTGGCTCTGGGGTCCCTGGCAATTCTGGACTCGACCATGCCAGAGCATGGCATGGAGTTGTGCCACCCGCGAAGGGTGGGGGAAGGGTCTTGGTGCAGGTTCTCAGATCTGATGATTCTGTCTCTGTTTGCACTCTCTGGGTGAGCGCTGGAACCGTGGGAGTCCTCTGCACTGGCGTTATGTGGACAGACCCCTATTTTTTGGGTCCCCCCCATGTCTGTCATGCTGGTTGGCCCCAATGGGATGGTGCAGAGCTGCTGTGCTGATGAGGGGTGTGGGCAGGGTCTTTGTTCACATTCCAAACTCCAATGATTCTCTGTTTAAAATCACAGGGTCCAGTACTTTGGGTGTCCGCTGCGCTGGCATTTTGCAGATGATCGGCAGTGGCTTCGGGGTCTCTGGCAGCCCCATACTGGGCCAGGATACAGTTTGTCATGGAGTTGTGCCACCCTTAATGGGTGAGGGAATGTCTTAATGCTTTTCTGTTCTGAAATAGAACACTTTTGTTTTTTACACCTTCTGTTTTTCTCTGTGTGTTCAGCATTTTCTGTGATTGGTTTTTTGTGTAGACAGTTGGAAATTGAACTCTATTTGGTTGGAGAGAGATATGGTGACTCACGACTGTTCTGTTGCTATCTGGGCTCTCCTTCCATAATAATATTTTGATGTCACAATTAGTTGGTGATGCAAAATTCGTGATGAGGCCACAGTAGATTTGTGATGTTCCCATGGGTTTATGATGTCACAAAGACATGCCAAATCTCAATTATCTTTAACTTAAAATGAGTATATGAGTTCTCAAACGGAATAGGATCTCTTCAAACACAAATGTGATGATGTCCTAAAAGCTTTGTGAGGTCCCAATTTGACACAATGGTCATGATGTCTGGGAGTGTGTTGGCACAGGAGTCATGATGTCACAATGGATTTCTAATACCACATGATCTCAACCCAGATGCTCCTCAGTAGATGAATGGATCAAGAAGATGTGGTATATATACACAATTGAATTCTATGCCTCCTTCAGAAAGAATGACATTGTCCTATTTGTTAGAAAATGGAAAGACTTGGAAAACCTTGTATGAAGTGAAGTAAGCCAGGCCCAAAAAACATAGGTCCCATGGTTTCCCTTACTTGCCATAACTAATATATCTCTGAGACAAGAGAAAAGTTCAGATAAGTTGATGTTTAGGTGAAATGAACCCCAACATAAGGATTCAAACGGGTTTTCTTTCTTGTGATTGTTTATAACATCTTTATAAGATGTTCATAAGATTTTTTTTTTGTCCGTCATGGAGCTTGAACTCTGAGCCCGAGCGCTGTCCCTCAGCTCTTCAGCTCAAGGCAGGCGCTCTTCCACTTGAGCTACAGTGCCACTTTCGCTTTTCTAGTGGTTTATTGGAGATAGGAGTCACCGGTCTTTCCTGCCCCGGGCTCAGCCTCCTGAGTAGCTAGGATTACAGTCAGGAGCCACTGGCGCCCGCCTGATTTTCTTGTTGTTTTGTATGTCCCTCCCCCCCGCCCCCCCGTATAACCACTGCTTTCACTGTATTTTTTTTATTGCGAAAATACCATGGAAAGGGGTTACTATTACATGGCAAGGTAGTGAGTATATTTCTTATCAAGCATTGTTGCCTCCTCCTTTTTTGCCCCTTCCCATCCCTTCCCATCTCCCACCCTCCCACCCCCTTACCCCCACCTCTCCGCACCCCGCCAAAGTTGTAAAGTTCATTTTTCGACATAGCAACTTACACAGCTCATGTAGCAATTGGTCCATCTCTATCCCTATCTAAACGGTTTGTTTTTGCCCTTCCCCTCCACAAATTATACCAACATCAAATACAATGAAAGCAGGGGGAGGGACATACAAAGCAACATAGAAATCATCTTATAAATATGTTAGAAACTATTTGGTGTTGTTATAATTTGTGGAGGGGAAGGTAAAAAAAAACAAATGGTTTAAATAGGGATACAGGGGGATCCTTGCAACAATGAGATTTACAAGTCATTATTACGAAAAACGAACTTTACAACTTTTGGGGGAAGTGGGGTTTGGGGACGTGGGAGGGTGTGGGAGGGAGAGGGGAAGGGATGGGAAGGGAAAACAAAGGAAGAAACAAGAATGCTTGTAGTTGGGGCTGATTGGTTTGCCGACCAGGCTGCTCTTGGCTCTGGGTATCCAGCCCAGGACAAGGTAGTTGCAGGCTCTTTCTAGTGTAATTTTATTATTTAAATATGCCTCGATGGATTGTCTTGTGCTTTAGAGGGAATAATTTTGGGATGCCCCAGCAAGATAATCCATCTGAATGTCATTGGGACTTGGCCCCGGGAAAACTCCCTTGTAGGTGTGTATCTTACTCTCAGGTTTCACAGCCTCCTTCATACCTTTGTTTTCTGAGGATGAGTGTGGACATGAATCATGTAGGATTCTTGGGGTGTGTCTAGGGCAAACTTGCCAGATCGTTTTGGGGAACCTCCCTGGAGGTCTTCTGGGGTTTCCTTGGGAAGCCATCTGGGACCTCCTTGCGAGGTCATCTGGTGCTTCCTTGAGAGCCACCTCCTCCGGAGGTGATTTAAATTCTTTGAGAAGGCCTCTGGGACCAACTTGAAAGGTCATTTGATACCACCTCTGGAGGTCATTTAGGACATTTTCTGCAGTTTTATAGGGCCTCCTCATGAGGCCATCTGGGACCTCTTCCAGAGATCATCTGGGTCTTCCTCCATAGGTCATCTGGGACCTCTCCAAGGGGTCATCTCAGGTCTCTTTAAGCGGCCATCAGGGACCTCCTTCACAGGTCGCCTTAGGCCTCCTCAGTAGGTCATCTGAAAACTCCTCCACAGGTCATCTGCAATCTCAAATGGGCACTGGAGAGATTTGGGAAATGTAGGTTAAGTGTCTGTGGCTATTCATCTCTGTGTGTTTACTATCTATGTGTTTTTTCTATGTCCCATCAACACCTGTGTTTACTCCTTTATTCCAGGATGGGAGAAAAATTTCCTGAAGTTCTAGTAACTAAAAACTCTTTTTTTCCTTGTATTACAGGATGCCCCAGAGGAAGACTCACTGCTGTACTATTCTGTGCCATCAGCACCACTGATGTTAAGTCCTCCCCAAAGCAGAAATCCTTCCTTGTATCAGCGTTAGGTCCTTGATGGTGGTACGGTCTCATTATTAACCTTGAGACAGGCACATGGGGGAGATGGTGGGCAGGCCCCCCCGTTCTAATGTGTGTTCTCTTTATAACTAGTGACCTGCATAACAAGAAACAGCAATACCTGTCCTTTTCTGAAAAACCCAAGGGGCTCCTCTCTTTATTAGAGATAGTATTTTTCACACATCAGCCCATCTGTAATGATTTGTCAGCAATTTTATTTTTTGGTCATGGGGCTTGAACTCTGGACTTGGGTGCTGATCCTGCACACTTCAGCTCATGGCTAGTGCTCTACTGCTTGAGCTACAATGCCACTTCTGTTTTTCTAGTGGTTTATTGGAGATAAGAATCTCATGGATTTTCCTGCATAGGCTGGCTTTGAATCTTGATCCCCAGATTTCAGCCTCCTGAGTAGCTAGGATTACAAGCGTGAGCCATCATCCAACAGAGATTTGTTAATAACTTACAGCTGCTTTTCACTAGGAGGAGGGGAGTGAATATGGCATAATGCCATGAAGGTGGTCCTTGAACCAGCTGGTTCCTCCAATGATGACCCAGTACATTTGGAGCAAGTATTTTCCCAATCTTGCCAAAGCTTGGATGACAAAAGCAATTGAGATAAAAGGCAGGTACCAATTAACAATACACTCTGTTAGTAGGGATACACTGATCTCGTCTAGAGATTCCCTCCTGCCATTTGCAAATGAATTCTACTCTCATCAACGAGGGTTTCCATATCCTGTTGCCACTTCTAAAACTCAAACCCCCTTCATAGTCTAGTCTTCTTCTAGGTTATCTCTTTTATGAAACACCCACTGGGTAACCTCTACCAACTCAGATAACACCTTTCCCTGCAAATCTTTTCACTTTTGAATCCTTCTTCTAATTCTGGGGCTAACTAGGTAACAAAGTACATAATTAGGTCTCTTCAAATTTCCCGGGCCTCAGGATCTATAGACATATACCACCTACAGGCCTCTACCAGCTGTTCCAGAAAAGGATTAGGAGATTCACTGGGGAGTTGTACAGTCTCACTCACCTTAGCTTAATGAATTGGCTTCCTAGTCACTGCCTATATCCTATTAACAGAACCTGGTGCTAATTGGTAAGCATTTCTTTACCTCAATTGCTGTTGTAGTTCCAGCTAGGGTTAGTCAAGGAAAGACTTATTCCAAATGGACTAGGTCATCAGTGGGGTAATCATCTGATCAGTTGGATAGTCAAAGGATTTCTCCTATAACCCTGGCAGAACACTTGCAAGTTGAGGAGGACTTTAAGAAGGTGATTTGGATCTTGAAAGCAAGCTTGAGGGAAAAGGAGGAGGATAAAAATGGAAGAACTCTCCAAGCTGCAGATTTAGGTTTAATTTACTAAATAGGAGTTAAAGAAACCTGAGGCCCTGAGGTTCATGAGAACAACCAAGCTGATCAGATAGTTCAGAAGAGCACGCTAAATCCAGTGGGGTGTCTACAGCTACTAGTCATTAAGATTAAAGGAAGAAGCAAAAACGGTGGTAACAAGTGTGCAAATGTGGACATTGAACTTCAGGAAATAGTTTACAGCCTCAAGCCTCTGTCTGTATATATATCTGGTTATTTGGGGCCCTTGTAAATTGTCCTGTGCTACTGCCTAAAAATCTTTCTTGAAAATCCCTAGCCTAATAAGGTATGTAGAAAGGTTCCAACAACTAAATGCTAGAATGCTGAAACAGATGGAGAGGGTGTTTATGTGAGAAAACTCACTTGGTGAATGTTTGGAATTGGACTTCAATGAGCAAAAGTATGGGTATTACTGTTAGTATTACTGTTAGTTATAGTGGACACTTTTTCAAGTGTGGTTGAGGCATTCCCCAAAACAACCAAAAACCATTCAAGAATCAGCTAAAAAATTACTCCATGAAATAATTCCTCAATTTGGCTTACCCTTCACATTGGAGTCCAACAGTGGCCTTTACTTCATGGCCCAAGTTACTCAATTATTAGCTAAGGCCCTAGGTTTAATGGGAAGTTACAATGTATTTAAAGAACTGAGTTCAGAGTAAGTAGAATGAATGAATAGGATTTTTTTTAATTGTGAAAATACTGTACAGAGGGGTTACAATTACATGGGCAAGATAGTGAGTACATTTCTTATCAAGCATTGTAGCCTCCTCCTTTGTTTACCCTTCCCATCCCTTCCCAGCTTCTCCCCACACCCCCCCACCCAGTCCTCCCTCCCCACCAAAGTTGTAGATGGCTCAGAGGTAGAGCGCTTGCCTTGCATGCTTGAGGCCCTGGGTCCGATTCCTCAGCACCACATAAGCAAAAAGAAAAAAAGCCGGAAGTGGTGCTGTGGCTCAAGTGGTAGAGCGCTAGCCTTGAGCTGAAGAGCTGAGGGACAGCACCCAGACCCAGAGTATAGGCCCCACGAACGGACCCCCCCCCCAAATGAATATGATCTTAAAGGAGGTTTTTACTAAATTAAATACAGTCTTCTCTGCTTTGCACTCCTTTGAGCAAGATGCACCCCTTATATGAAAGGATTCAATCCATTTAAAATAATTTATGGTAGACCACCCCCTTTGATTCTTATACTTGGAGAGGCTGTTTTAACCCAAATGTCTAACCACAATCTGCAGGCTTTGCAACATGTTATTTTATGTGCCTCTACTTTGGCAGCTAAGGCCCACTAGCATCCTCAGTAAAATTCCACCAACTCTTTCTTGCCTGGACAGCTGGTATCAATATTAACCATCACACTCCTGAATTATCACCAAACAATCAACTATTATCTTTTCATATAAGCAGCATTAGATCCATCACTCTCAAATGACACAGGCAATGGACCAATCTCCAGAGAAGGCTGCAAGATGGACTGTTAAGAGTCACTCGATCAGTGGAGGATATGACTTACCAAGTGTTAATTTGTGTTAAGAAGTATATTTCTATGGTTTTCACATTTTCTGATAAATTTGTGTATTAATTCTATACAATGGGGAGAGGGAAGCAATGTTTAGGATTTATTCCTGAAGGAATCAAGGATTTGATTAGGCATGTAAACCAGTGGGGAATATAATAACCAGGGGGCCTCCAATAATCAGCTGTCCTGCTAATCAATGTGTTCCCATGGCCCAGAGTGCTGGAGTGAATGCCTGGAGCTGAATGCCATGTGTCATGCTGCTGGAAGGGCTATGAAGAAGGGACTGGACAGTTGACAGTTTTGGAAGTGATGGTTGCAAACTATGAGGCAGTAGACCTTTTGGAGTGGGGGAGGGATAGAGAGGATATATAAGCTGTCTGTTCAGAGCCATGGAAGAGGAGAGAAAGGAGGAAGTTCTAGAAGGAAAGAAGTGGTGAGGTAGCAGGAGGGAAAACCTGGGAAGAGAGGAACTTCAGGGAGAGAAAGAGGGAAGGTCAGCAACTGGCCACTGAGCAGAGCAGAGCAGGCCTGAGGAGAATGAAGAGCCCTAAAGAGAAGGAGGATGTGGTGGAAGGGAAAAAGATAAAGACCTGGAAGAAAGGACAGGTTGTAGAGAAGGAGAGAGGAAGCGAAGACACAGCCTTGCTCTTTGAACTTTGGAACTTTGGAGAACATAAATTTGGAGTTGATAATTTGCAATCCAATTAAATTGCGGGGCTGCCCGTTGGTGGTCTGAGGTTTGGTGTTCGTAACTGCTGTTGGCTCTTGGTATCCAGCCTTGGACAAGGAAGATGAAGGCCCCTTTCTAGAGTAAATAAATTGGTTTATTCTCATAAATATACCTCAATGGAATGTCTTGTCTTTTATGGGTCATAAGTTTATAAGTTCAACAAAGAGCTTGATGTCCCAAAGGCCATACATTTTCCAAATTGTTATGAGGACATATTGGGTATGTGAAAAACAAATGGAACAGTGATATCACAATTGCAATGTGATGTTACAATATCATGTGACAATATTTATGATGTCACATTTACTTAGTGATATCATACTGGTGATGAGGTGACAATAAGTTTGTGATGTCACAATGGCTTGGTGATTTAACAATGGCATGGTGGATATCAATTGTCATTAAATCTCTCTGAATACATGCATTCACAAAGGGATGGCGATGTCTCCAAAAGCAGTCTGATATCACAATGTTTACAAAGTGAAAATGGGTTTCTCTTATTACATGTCATACCTGGAATATTATGAAGTTGGAAACAGATTATGAGCCCACAGGGGGTCAAAGATATCACAGTAGTATTATGTCATAAAAGTTATCAAGACCGGAGAGGTTTTTGATGAAACAGTGGGTTAGTGATATCACTATGTCAGTGTGATGTCACAAAGGCCTTATAATGATACAATAGTTACAGGGTCACAATGGATTTTTTAAAACTATTTTGTTTTGAACATAGAGTACAGAGGGGTTACAATTACATGGGCAAGATAATGAGTACATCTCTTATCAAGCATTGCAGCCTCCTCCTTTGTTTACCCTTCACATCCCTTCCCAGCCTCTTCCCGTCCCCCAACCCAATCTTCCCCCCCACCAAAGTTGTAAAGTTCATTTTCGACATGACAACTTGTACTTCTCATTGCTGCAATGGGTACACCTGTATCCTTATTTAAACGACTTGTTTTTCCTCTTCCCCATCACAAATTATACCGACATCAAATACAGTGAAAGCAGGGGTTATACTGTGGGGGAGGGACATACAAAGCAACAAAGAAATAATCTTATAAATGTGTTAGAAACAAATGCATGAAAGGAAAAAAAAAACATTTAACTACATATCTAAGGGTTAATTTTGCTAACATCACATTATCTGACCTTTTCTGCTTGACTCATACATATACTAGATATTGCAAATAAGGGAGACCATGGGACCTATGTTTCTTTGGGTTTGGCTTACTTCACTTAATATAATTTTTCCAAGCCTTTCCATTTCCTAACAAATGGGGCAATATCATTCTTTTTGATGGAGGCATGGAATTCCATTGTGTATATATACCACATTTTCTTGATCCATTCTTCTACTGAGGGGCATCTGGGTTGGTTCCATATCTAAGCTATGGTAAATAATGCTGTAGTAAACATAGTTGTGCTGGTAGCTTTAGTGTGGTCTTGTTTGTAAACATTTGGGTAAATGCCCAACAGTGGGATTGCTGGGTCATAGGGGTGCTCTATGTGATGTCTTTTGAGGAACCTCCATACTGCTTTCCAAAGTGGTGGATTTTTTATTTCAACCCAAATGCTACAATGGAAATAGAATAAAATCACAGAATAGGCACTCACAGTGTGTCTATGATGTGTCTATGACAATGTGATTTCATAATGCTCTGATGTCATTGTAATTTTGTGATGTCATAATGGGCTTAACAACAATGGAATGTCACTCTGGTGATGATGTCACAAAAGGTTTGTGAGGTTACAGTGGAAATATCTAATCTCAGTTATCATTAGCTCACAATGACAGTATGCTTACACAAAGGGGTTGTCATGTCACAAAGGCCACGTTTGTTTCAAAAGGTCTAAGAGCCCATAATAGATTTTGGATGTCATTTTGTGATCCTGGTGTTATTAGGGCAATGTGATGTTACAATGGTCATGATATTACAGTGGATTTCTTATATCACATGTCATACCTGAAATATGAAGTCAGAAACAGATTATGAACTCATTAAGGGATTAAAATATCTTAATGGCAGGATATCACAAAAGTTATGAGGATAGGACAGGTTTGTGATAGCCCAGTGGGTTTAGTTATATCACAATGGCAATATGATGTCACAAAGGTATTATGATGTTATTATGGTTATTAGATCCCAATGGGTTTCTGATATGAATTCACATACCACATGTGAAATAGAATGAAACAGGAAATAGGTTTCACATGTCACAGAGACAATGTGATGTCATAATGCTATTGTGCTATTTTAGTTTTGTGACATCTGATTGTGTCATGACAACAATGGGAGGCAACACAGGAAATGATGTCACAAATGGTATATGATGTTACAATGGCAGGTCTGATATCAGTTTTCCTTAGTTCGCAATGAGGATATGGTTTCAAAATGGGACATGTCACAAAGGCCATGTATTATTTCAAAGTTCGTAAGAGGCCATAATAGATTTGGGATATCATATGTTTTTGTGATGTCATAATGGCAATGTGATGTCACAATGAGTTTTTGATGTAATAGTGATGATGAAGTCACAATGGGTTTGTTGTGTCATAATGTGTTCTAATATCACAAGAACAGTCCAATTTCAGTTGCTCATATTTCACAATTAGGATACCAGTTCACAGAAGGAATTTGAAGTCCTAAATGCCATGAATTTTCTAAGATGTTATGAGGTCATAAGAGGTTTTTGAAAACACAGAGACAGTGCTATCACTATGGCATTGTAATGTCACAACTTCATGTCATTAATAATGTTTTGATGTCATGATTAGTTGATGAGATCACAATAGCATGCCAGATCTCAACTGTCAATAATTCATAATGAGTATATAGGTCTCAAAGGGATTTTTTTCTCCAAATGCATGTGTTGTAACAAATGTGATTAAGTCTTCTCAGGTTTGTGATGTCACAATGTGATACAATTATCATGAGATCTGGCATTATGATCATGATGCCACATCAGAGTTCTGATATCACAATCAGACCTAGAATATTGTGAGTTCAAATAAACATTATGAACTAACAAAGGGAGTAAGATATCTCAATAGCAGTATGTCACAAAAGTTTATGAGGACAGGAATCCTTTGTGATGTCACACTGAATTACTTATATCACAATGGAAATATGATGTCACATAAGTATTGTGATGTTACAATGGTTATTATGTCACAATGTGTTTCTGATATCAACACACACGCCACATTTGAAATAGAATTAACTCACAGCATACTCATTCAAAATGGGACTATGATGTCACATTAGCAATGTGATGTTATAATGCTCTTCTGTCATTGCAGTTTTGTGATGTTACAATAAACTGATAATGTTGAAATGACAATGTGATATCACATTGGTGATGATATCACAAAGGGTTTTTGATGTTACAATGGCATGTCTGATCTCAATTGTCATTACTTCACAGAAAGGGCATAGTTATACAATGTGTGATGTTACAAAGACCACGTGTTTTATCAAATTTGCTGAGAGGTCATCAGCGGTTTGGGATGAGACAATGTAATGGTGAAGTTGCAATGACAATGTGATGTCAAAATGGATTTGTGTTGTCACACGGTGATGAGGTCACAATGTGTTTTGTCAAACCAGATTGTAATATCACAATCATGTATCCTGAGTATGAGCTCTAAATGGCCTAAGATATCACAATGGCAGCATGTCACTAAAGTTATGAGGACAGGATGTTTGTGATATCAAAATGTTTTAGTGATATCAAAATGGCAATGTGATATTTCAATGGTTATGAAGTGTCCTTAGGATTAGGATTCTGATATTCACACACATGCCAGTTTTTAAATAGAATGAAATTAATGAACAGTTACAATATGATTATGATGTCACCGTGAAAATTTGATGTCATAATATTACAATGAAGTGCGGTGATGTCACAATGAATTTAATGTGTCATTATGATTATACAATGTCACACTGGTGAGGATGGGATGAAGTGTATGTGATTTTACAAAGACTATGAGGCCAAAATGGGTTCCGATATCCACACATGCTGCATTTGGAATAGAATGCAATCACAGAACAGGCAAAGTGTCTATGACACCACAAAGACAATGTGATGTCCTAATGTTATGAAGTTATTGTAAGTTGGTGATGTAATAATGAGTTGTTTGTCATAATGACAATGTGATGTCACATAGTGATGATGTCACAAAGGGTATGTGATGGTAAAATGGCATGTCTGATCTCATGTCCTTAGTTCACAATGATGATACGGTTTCACAATGGGATTGTGACATCACAAGGGACATGTGTTTTCTCATAAGTGCTAAGTGGTCATCTAACGATTCAGATGTCACAATATGGTCATGATGTTACAAAGGCAATGTGATGTCAAAATGGGTTAGTGATGTCACAGTGGTGCTGAGGTCCCAAATGATTTGTGACTTCAAAATGTGTTTGTAATATCATAATTGCATGTAAAATTTCACTTGCTTCTAGTTCATATTGAGGGTAAGAATTCATAGATGGAAATTGTCCCAAAGGCCATGCATTTTCTAATAGTTATGAGATCATAATAGGCTTGTGAAAAAAACAATGAAATAGTGATAGCACAATGGCAATGTGATGTCAAAATAATAGGTCATAATATGTTTTGCTGTCACAATTAATTGGTAATGCCATTCTGGTGAGGACGTAATTGGTTTGAGATAGATTGGTGATGGCACAATGGCATGCCCGACCTCAAATATCATTAATTCGCTGTGATTACATGAGTTCAAATAGGGACTGTGATGTGTCCAAAGGCATGTGTTCTCACAAATATGATGACGTCTTAAAACATTTGTGATGTCACAATGAAACACAATGGTCATGATGTCTGGCAGTGTGATGTTACAGTCGTTAGGATGTCACTGTGATTTTTGATATCACATATCATATATGAAATCTTATGGGGTCAAAAACAGATTTTGAATTTTTAAAAGCCCTTAGTTACCACAATGGCAGCATGTCAAAAATGTTATGAAGACAGGACAGGATTTGGATGTCACATTATGTTATGTCAAAAAGTTATTGAAATGTCACAATTGTGAAATTGCGAATCAATGAAAATTAAGATCAGGCATGCCATGGTGACATTTCCAATATATTGTGACATCACACACCTGTTGTGGCCTTATCAACTAATTGTGACACCAAATAATTATGACATGATATTGTGACATCACATTGCCATTGTGATATCATTAACCTGCTGTGACATTGAAAACCTTTCCTGTCCTCAAAACATTTGTGACATGCTTCCATTGTCATATCATAGAGTTTTTAGGAGCATATCTGTTTTAGATCTCATATTTTAAGTATGACATGTGCTGTGGAAATACACTGTGACCTTATGATAATCGTCACATCACACTCATGACATCAATACCATTGTGTCACATTGTGACATCACAAAACTTTTAGGACTTCATCACATATGTGCCAACACATGACTTTGAGACCTCAAAATCCTTTTCTAAACTCATACAGTCATGAAGAGTTAAAAATTGAGGTCTGGCATACCACTCTGACATCACCAACCCATTGTGACATCACAAAATTATTGTGATCTCAGCACCATTATGACATCACCAACTAATTATGACCTCCAAGCATTATTATGACATGATATTGTGGCGTCACATTGCCTTTGAGATGTCACTGTCCCATTGGTTTTCTACAAACCTATCATGTGCTCATAACATTTTAGATAATCCATGGCCTTTGGGACTTCTAGCTCCTTCTGTGAACATATATACTGATGACTTATGAAGCAGAAGACAATCCGTTCAGGCATATTTAAGAAAATAAACACATTTATTCATACTAGAAACAGTCCTGCAAATAACTTGTCATGGGCTGGATACCCAGAGCCAACAGCAGCACTGACCACCAAACTTCAGAGCTGCCATGGATGGCCTCAATCTTTGTTGATTTGTCTGCAAACCACCAACCCAATATTTACGAACTTCCAAGGACAAAGCTTTGTCCTTTTCCCTTCGTCCCTCTTTCTCTAAAGACATTTCCTTCTTTCCAGGTCTTTCCTTTTTTCCCTTCCACCACTTCCTTCTTCTCTTCAGTCCTCTCCACTCTTCACAGGCCTGTACTGTCTTACCCGGTGACCAGTAGCCATCCTTGTCCTCCTGTTCTCCCTCAAATTCCTCTCTTCTTAAGTTTTTCCCCTTCTGCTGTCTCTGCACTTCCTTCCTTCTAGGTGTTTTCCCTCTTTCTTTCCCGTTCTGTTGCTCTGAATATGCAGCCTATATATAAACCGTACCCCTCCATCACTCCAAAGGGTCTCCTGCCTAACAGTTTTCAACCATCATGTCCCAAATATCCCACTGCTCAATCACTTCTTGACAGCTCACATGTGGGCATGACTCTCCAACCCCTCCAGTAGCATGTCCACACCCCTTCAATGGCATATCCTATGCTCTCCAGGGCCATGGAGAATCTGTTTTCAACATCATAATTTTTCAGGTATGAATTACTGTATAAGATATTCAGTGGAACATCAGGACCATGGTGACATCAGACTGGCAGATGTCATGACCATTGTGTCACATGGTAACATCACAAACCTGTTAGGCATGCAGAAATTTATGACCACATATGCCTTTGAAGACATCACAATCCCATAGTGAACTCATAACTCATTTTAAGTTAATGTTAATTGAGATCCACGATGCCATTGTGACATCACAAAGCTATTGTGATTTCATCCCCAGCATGGCATCACCAACAAATTGTGACATCACAACATTATGGCATGATAGTTTGACATCACATTGTGATTTCACTGTGCCACTGTGTTTTGAGAAACCTAGAACAATTCAGGGCTTATGGGACTTGAAGTTCCTTTTGTGAAATTGTAAATCACTATGAATGAATTTTAATTGAAATTGGACATGTAATTGTGATATTAGAATTGTGACATATTAGATTGTGACATCAGAAACTCATTGTGATCTCATCACCACTGTGACTTCAAAAATCAATTTTTTATCACATTGCCATTGAGACATCATGATCAAATCGTGACATTCCAAAGCTATTATGACCTCATAACACTTTTAAAAAACACATGGCCCTTTTGACTTTACAGTCCCTTTGTGTACCCATATCCTCATTGTGAACTAATGACAATTGAGAGCAGACATGCCATTCAATATCACAATGTTTATGTGACATCAACTCGTGTGGCATCATAATGTCATGTCATTGTGACATCATAGAGAGATTGTGAATGTGTATTCTGTGATTTCACTCTATTTCAAATGTGGCCTGTGTCCTCACAACCATTGTGACATCACAATGCATTTGTGAGCCAATATTGCTATTGTAATATCACTAACACACTGAAATCACAAACATCCTATCTTAGTTCATAATGAGGATATTGGTACACAATGGGACTGTGATGTCACAGAGGTCATGTGTTTTTTCAAAGGTGCTAAGATATAATGAGTCACATTATGTCACAATGTGATTGTGATGTCACAATGGTTTTGTGATGTCACAGTTGTGGTGAAGTCAACACTGGGTAGTGATGTTACAAGTTTGTAATATCACAATGACATATCCAATGTGAATTGCTACTAGATCACAATGAGTATATGAGTTCAAAGTAGGAGTATGAATTCCCAAAGAGCATGAAATCTCTCAAATGATTTCTGGTCATATGAGGTTTGTGAAAACACAATGGGACAATGTATGTCATGTCACAATACCATGTCATAATATTTTGATGTCACATTTAGTTGTTGATGCCATACTGCTGATGGGGTCACAATAAGTTTGCAATATCGCATTGTATTGGCAATATCGCAATGACATTTGAGATTTCAATTTTCATTAATCCATAATGAGTAGATGACTTCACAGAGACTGTGTTGTCTCTGAAGGCATGATTTATAACAAGCATGATGATTGTTAACAGCTTTCTGATGTAACAATATGAAAATATGGTCATGGTATTTGATAAGGTGATGTCACAGTGGTCATGAAATCACAGCGTATTTCTTTTGCAGATAGTATATATGGAATATGATGAGGTTAAAAACAAATTAGAGAATAATAAAAAAACAGATTAGAGCTCACAATGGGCCTAATATATCACAATGGCAGCATATCACAAAAGTTATGAGGACAGGACAGGTTTGTGATACACAGTGGATTAATGATATCAAAATGGCAATATGATATCACAATTGTTATGAGGTTGCAATAGGTTTCTAAGATCAACCTACATGTCATATTTGAAGTAGAATGAAATCTCAGAATAGGTATTCAGAAAGTGTCTAAGATTTCACAATGACAATGTGATGTCATAATGCTATGATGCCATTACAGATTTGGGATATCACAATGAGCTGATGGTGCCATAAGGACAATGGGATATCACAATTTGGATGGTGTCAAATGGGTATGTTATGTTACAATTGCATATCTTATCTGCAGTGGCATGTGGTCGCAGTAAGGATATGGGCAGGAGCTGGGTGCTATTGGTTTATAACTGTAATTCTAGCTACTCAGTAGGCTGAGATCTGGGGTTTCTGGCTCAAAGCCAGCCTAGGCAGCAAAGTCCGTGAGACTCTTATCTCCAATAAGCCACCAGAAAAGTCGAATTGGTGCTGTGGCTCAAGTGGTAGAGCACATGCCTTGAGCTGAAGAACTCAAGGACAGCGCCCAGGCTCAGAGATCAAACCTGATGACCAACAACAACAAATAGGATATGTGTAAAAAAAATTTCTGTGATGTCAGAAAGGCCACGTGTATTTTCAAAGGTGCTAATTGGTTATATCAGGTTTGGGGTGGCACAATGTGATTGTGATAGCACAATGGGTTTGTGATGTCACAATGGTGATGAGACCACAATGGGCTGTAATGTCAGTACAAGTTTGCAATATCACAATAATAGTCCAAGTTCTATTGCTACTAGTTTACCATGAAGATAAAATTTCTCTGAAAGAGCTTGAAATCCCAAAGACCATCAATTTTCTATAATATTGTGAGGTAATGCCACATTTGTGAAAACGCAATGGCGATGTGAAGGTCACCATATCATATAATTTTCTTTAAATTTTTTATTGTGATTAAATGACCTAAATTTCACAAATTTCAAGAATTGTGAGATAGTGATAGTTAAATTCCCAAGCACATTCTAACCTTAATGAAGTAAATTGAGGTTATCATGGTCCATAGTTGGGGAATTATATCAGCTTTGACAATACAACTATTTATTCCATAACAAGTGATATGTACATTTCTTTCCTTTTACTTAGTGTAAGCTTTTCCCGCTATCTCCCTTATTCCCTCCCCCCCTACATTGCTGCCCCTGAGTTGCTTAGTTCATTTTCATTAATGTGCAATGCAGCTGATGGATCCTTCTGGTGTGTTTTTCTCTATCTCTGATTCTGTGTCCTCCTCTTAGTTTCCCTTAGATGTGTGTATATATACTATAAATGTGGTCAGTAGCTTTGGGTCATTTTGTAGTGATAATACAAGATGAGTGGAAGTTCTTTGTTTCTCAAGTCCTGTTTACTTTCTTGTATCTCCTTACATGTTGTATTTAACATCCATATATCAAGGAGATTGTTTGCCATTTGTCTCTTTTGGCTTATCTCACTCAAAGTTTTTTTCTAGTTCTATCCATACCCCTGCAAATGCCATTATTTTGTCCTTTCTAATGGCTGCATAATATTTTATTGTTTATTGGTACCAAAATTTTTGGATCCATGCATCTAGTAGGATCAAGCAGTAGGGCATCTTGGTTGTTTGCATATCATGACTATTATGAGCAGTGCTGCAATAAACACGGAGGGGCATGTGTCCTTGTATCCTGGTTCCTGTTGTTCAGCACAGATGCCTTGGAGTGATATGGCTGGGTCATTGGGGAGGTCTATATTTAATTTTCTGAGGTACCTCAAGATAGCTTTCTAAAGTGGTTGTATTACTGTGCATTCCTAGCAGCAGATGCCTTGGAGTGATATGGCTGGGTCATTGGGGAGGTCTATATTTAGTTTTCTGAGGTACCTCAAGACAGCTTTCCAAAGTGGTTGTATTACTGTGCATTCCTACCAGCAATGCAAAAGAGTTCCTCTTTCCTCTCCATTTGTCAATGGCTCCCTCCAGCCTTTGTCTTTGATTTTTAGGATGCAGACCTTTCTGAATGGGATAAGGTGATATCTCAGGGTTGTTTTTATTTGCATTTCCTTTACAGCCATGGATTATGAACATTTCCTCATGTACTTCTTTGTCATTTTTATATCTTCCGGAAAGTCTCTTATTCCATTGACCATTGTGAATGGAGTTATGGTTTTGAATGGAATTGTTTCCTTGATTTTCTTTTCTGCTTGTTGCTGGTGTACATACAGAAAACTGATTTCTGTGGGTTAATTTTGTATCCTGCTACTTTGTCAAAGTGGCTTATAAACTCAGTTTGTGGGTGGAGTTATTAGGATCATTGTCATCTGCAAAAAGTGATCATTTAACTTCTTCCTTCTTTATGCAGATACCTTTAATGTTTTTTTTTCTTGCCTTATTGCTCTGGCTAAGGATTCCAGGACTATAGTGAAGAGCAATGGTTACAGTGGGCGTATTTGCCTTGTTCTTAATCTTAGGAGAATTTGTTGTAGTTTCTCTCCATTAAGTATAATATTGGCTATTCCTCTCATATATGGCTTACATAGAGAAGGATTGTATTCTACTCCTATTTTCTTCAAAGCCTTTAACAAGAATGAATTTGTATTTTATCACAAGCCTTTTCCACATCAAAGGAGAGTGCTCTACCATTTGAGGCACAGCACCAATTCCACTTTTTTGTGGTACACTTTTTTTGTCTGTTGTAGGGCCTGAATGTTGGGCCTGGGGGTTGTCCCTCAGATCTTCAGCTCAAGGATAGCACTCTACCACTTGAGCCACATTCCCACATCTGACTTTTTCTGCTTATGTGGTGCTGAGGTATTGAGCCAGGGCCTTATGCATGCAAGGCAGGCACTTTACCACTGAACATCTTCCCAACCCATTCCTGAATATAATTAGGTGCTGGTGGCCTGAACTGTTCCATACCTAGTCCGGAATACATAGGTTAGGTTCTGGTATTGGGCTATCTGCACATACACAAATCTGTTGCTGTCATGGGTTTGGTTCCTGAGGGCTGCTGTGCCTTGATTTTCAGCCTCTTCTGAAGCCTGCACTCAGCCTCTGACTTCAATCAGGAAAGGTGGTTTATTCAGCTCAGTCACCCCATTTCCATGCCTGGTCTTTCTGTCCCCATCCTGGAACACACTGTTTGGGCCCATATGGGACCTGTGCTGCTGGGTTTCTCACACAGGGTACGCAGTTTGGATTTCTTCTTCGGCTGGTTGCTGTGGCTCGTTGGTGCTCTTCCCAGCTTTGAGCGTTTATGCTCCCTTCCTGGGGTGATTTTTTTCAAGCATGGTGGGCTGGGTGTGCTCCACAGGCTGATGGGGTGCTTGCACAGATTTAATGGAGGCTGTAGTCCAGATGGTAGGTGAAAGGGTCTGGGTCAAGCTCTGGAGGTTATTGCCAGCACTGGTCTCTCTTAGAGTGGGGTGAGGCTGACCCTGGTGGGGTACTTAGGTAGAACTGGTTGAGAGCTGTCCCATGGTGCCACTACAGATTGGTGTCTCTGTGCACTGTAGATGGCTGGTTGCTACCAGGGTTAGCATTCTATTGAGATGATTGTGGGCTGGTCTGGGTGATGGTGGTGGCTCAGGGCCTGTGTTTTACACCATCTCTGAGTCTGTTTATGCTGTCCTGGTAAGCACCATGGGCATTTTAGCATTGGCTTCCTTTGGGTCACTCTGGTTCTGAGGGGTACTGGGGCTTTGGCAGGATGGCATCGAACTACTTCGCCAGTGAGGGGTCCATTAAGGTCTTTCTGCATGTTCTGAGCTCCAATGTTTCTGTCTCTGTTTCTGTTTCTACTTGTCAGCACAGGCACCTGGGAGTCTCCTGCCCAGGCCTTCTGTGGATGGACCCCTGTAGTTCTGGGGTTTCCCCCACAGTCATGAGGCATCAGGAATTTGGTGGGATTCTGAAAGGTTGCTCCACCAATGAGGGGTTGGTGAAGAGTCTTTGTGGAAGTTCCAAGCTCTGAGGTTTCGTTTTTAACAGTCACTGTGTCTGGCACCAGCACTTGGTGTGTATTCTTTGCAGGCATTCTGCACATGGCCTACTGTGGTTCTGGGGCCTCTAGGCTGGGCTCTGGTTTGGCAAAGTCACAAGGACATCAATGGTTGGGGAAGTGTCTTTGTACTTTTCCCATTCTAAATTTTTTCCCTTTACTTTTTATTGCACCTCTGTTTATCTGGGTGGGCACCTTTTTATTGTGATGTGTCCTTTGGGGAAACTGAGCTTTGGAACTCTCCCATTTTGTTTGGAGAATGCTGTGGTGTTTCCCTAGTTTCATCACCATCTTGGTCCCCCCTTCCATAATAATGTTTGATGTCAAAATTACTTGGTTATACCATACTGCTGATCAACTCATGATAGATTTGTATTATCACTATGGGTTGTTGATGTCACAATGGCATGCCAGATCTCAATTGTCATTAACTCACAATGATTATGAGTTTTCGAAGGGACTGTGATGTCTCCAAAGGTATGTGTTGTCTCAATAGGTGACAGGCTAGTGATGTCACAATGTGACACAATGGTCAATGACATCTTGCCCTGTGATGTCACAACAGTGGTCATGATGTCAGAGTGGATATCTTATACCACATATTCCTGAAATATTATCATGTGAAAAACAGATTATGAACTCACATAGGTCATAAGATGTCAAAATGGCAACATCACAATAGTTATCAGAACAGGATCAATTTGTGATGTCATAGTGGGTTAAATTGATCCGTGATATCACAAAGGAATTGTCATGTCACAATGGTTATGAAGTCAAAATGGGTTTCTGATATCAACCACATGCCACATTTGAATAAAATGAAATCACAATATAGGCATTCACAATGTGTCTATGTCACATTGACTATGAAATGATGTTGCAATACTTGATGTTATTGTAGTTTGACGATATAAAAATAAGCTGATGGTGTCATAACGACAATGCGATTTCACATTTATAGTGTCATAAATGGTTTGTGGTATTACAATGGAATATCTGTCACAGTAGTCATTAGTTCACAATGAAAATATGGATAAAATATGGGACTGTGATATCACAAAGATGATGTGTTTTTTTCAAAGGTGCTAAGAAGCCATGATAGGTTTGGGATGTCATAATGTGATTGTGATGTTGCAAAGCAATGTGATGTCACAATAGGATTGTGCTTTCACAGATGTGATGACGTGATTTCACAGTGCATTAGTCATATCACAATTAAATATCCTATTTCGATTGCTCCTAATTAGAAATGAGGATATAGGTTCACAGAAGGAGCTTGAAGTCCAAAAGTCCATGCTTTTGAAAAATATAATGATGTCATATAGTTTTTTGAAAACACAATGGAACAGTTATATACCAAACATGATATGCTGTGATACTGGTTACTACAGTCATTTGAAATACAATGAAATCAGAGAGTAGGCATTCACAATCTGCCTATGACATCACAATGACAAAGTGAAGTAATAATGCTATGGGGACATTGTAGGTTGATGATGTCATAATGAGCTCATAGTGTCATTATGTATGACAATGTGATGTTACACTGATGATGATCTCAGAAAGGTTTCATGATGATACAATAGCATGTCTGATCTCAATTGTCATAGTACATAATGAGGATATGGGTACACAAAGGGACTGTGATGTCACAAAGGCTATGTGTTTTTTTCATTTGTTGCAAGAAGTCATAAAAGTTTTGTGATGTCACTACGTGATCATGGCTCACTAATGAAATGTGATGCTACAATGCATGAGTGATGTCATATTAGTGATGAGATCACAATTTTTGGTGATGTCATAATGAGTTTGTAATATCAGAACATGTTCAATTTCAATTGCTACTTGTTATCAATGAGGATACTGTAATAAGCATCGGGGTCCCAATCATTTGTGGGAACTAATCATCATTGTGCCCCTATGGCCTTGCCCATGTGAGAGGGTTATGCATGCTTCTTAAGGAGTTGAGCTGTCATGCACCACGTGGAGTTATGTCAAGAAGGGATTGGGCATTGTGCAGTTTGAGAACTGACAATTGAAAACAGGCATGAGATCTGTTGGAGTGCTGGAGGTGTACAGCCTGAGGTGGTACACAACAGGCACATTGGGGAGATGGTAGGCAAACCAACTTTCTAATAGATGTTCCCTTTACAATTAAAGACCTGCATAAGGGGAAACAGCAAAGAAAGACCCCAAGGACTCATCTTCTTATTGGAAAGAGTTTTTACACATCAGTCCACCTGGGATGATTATCTCCAATATTTACAGTTGCTTTCCACCTCAGAGGAAGTATTTGAGAAAAGGTGTTATCTGAGTTGGTAGCAATTGATTAGCAGGTGTTTGATAACAAATATACATTGGAAGAAAAACAGGCTAAGAAGGGGTTTCAAGATGTAGTAGCAGCACCAGAACAGGAATCAAGACACTCATGGTGAAGAAGTATAATTCATTTGCAAATATCAATAGGGAATCTCTAGGACTAGATCTGTGTGCTTATTGGAAGCAGACAGGGAAAAAGGAATTTCCAAGGAACAGGATTAAAAATGACATGTTAAGTAAGCTGGTTGCCACCGGGAAACTCTGCTTATATCTCCTGAGACCGGGAAACTCTGCTGATATCTCCTGAGAAAAATGCAAATGAGCTTGGGGCTCTGAAATCTGACTGTTCAACTTAAAAATCAGCCCTCTGAACTTAAGAAAAGATGTGGCGATGAAAAATTTCACACATTTCTGTTTGAAAACACAGGCTTAAAACTACTCTAAATCTCAAATACATGCCAGTCAAAACCCAAAAATAGGTTAGAAGTGCATTAAAGAGCACAGTGGAGAAAAGTAAGAAAGAATTATTGGATGTGAAGAAAAGATTTGAAGACATAAATCATGAAATTGTAAGAGTCAAAAATAAGAACAAAAGTCCACAAAATGAACTTTAGAAAATCTCAGACTCAAATGAAATCCAAATTCATCAGCCAAGGAGAGCCTGACGCAAAGGTCGAGCCCACAGGTCAGAGGCTGAAGGATAAGGACACCAATTCTTCCATCCTTGCTCACTACAAGCGATGCAAGGAAAATATCCTGACACAGCATGTGAAACCAAGGCCCAGTAAAAGGAACTGGTTAATATACAAGACTGCATTAAGCTGTTACGTTTGAAGGGTGTGAGCAAAAATTCATATCAACAGAGAAAAAACTGAAAGGCCAGTGCTCACTACAAACGATGCAAGGAGAATATCCTGACACAGCACGTGAAACCAAGGCCCAGTAAAAGGAGCTGGTTAATATACAAGACTGCATTAAGCTGTTACCTTTGAAGGGTGTGAGCAAAAATTCATATCAACAGAGAAAGAACTGAAAGGCCAGTGAGAAGAACAGACACAAAATTCCTGTGTCATTGAAGAAAAGGCCAAGAAAAGTGTGCAGAATAATAAAAGGGACAAGAAACAGATTGTTACTCTTCAGAAGGAGTTAAGTACATACATAAAAAAGAGCATTAGGCAGAAGAGCTAAAAAACAGAAAGAGTTAAACAGTGGAAAACGTCATAAAATACAAGGAAGTGTAAAACAAGAAAGAGAAGCTACTAGAGGAAAAGCCCAAAGACAATGAAAAGATCCTCACCATAAATGTAATGCAGGAGCAGCATGTCTTAATAAAATAGGTGGAGGTGCAAAAAAATTCTCTGAATAGCAGCAGTGAGAACTGAAAGTAGGAGATGAAGACCAAAGCAAATGTGCTGCTAAATGGAGCAGCAGTTGGACCGTCAAAGGAACTTTCCTGTGCCACAGGCAGAACACTTGCAAGGCAAGGAGGAAATTGAAATGGAGATTGGGATCATAAAAGCAATCTTTAAAGAGAAAAGGAGGAGGATAAATGGAAGAAGTCTCCAACCTCCAGACTGAGGTTCAGAATAATATAAAAGGAGTTACAGAAACTAGAGGATCCTTAGGTTCAGGAAAACAACCGAGCTGATCAGGTAGCTCAGGAGACCACTCTAAAATCAGTGGTGTCTCTAGAGCTACTAGTTGTTAAGATTAAAGGATGAAGCAAAAACAGTGGTAACAAGTGTGTAAATGTGGATGCTGAACTTGTGAAAAGGGTTACATGTTAAGCCTTCTGTCTCTCTGTATCTGGTTATTCGACACCGTGGTAAATTGCCACCGGCCACTGCCAAAACTATCTTGAAAACCAGTGGGGCTGCTGCCTGAAAAACTTGTATATAGAAAGTAGCCAGCAGGTAAATTCTGGAAAGCTCCAACATGTAGTTCTCAGAAGGAGCTTGAAGTCACAATATGATCATGATGTCACAACAGCAATGTGATGTCACAGTGCTGATAAAGTCCTAATGGATTTGGGATGTCCCAATGAGCTTGTAATACAACAATATGTCCCACTTCAGTTGCTACTAGTTCACAATGAATTTCCATGTTCAAGGAAGGAGCGTGACGTCCAAAAGCCCATAAATTTTCTAAAATGTTATGAGGTAATGATGAAGTATGAAGGGCAGTCCTGTCTAGCACCGTGTTGGCCACATGGTTGTAAGGACTGGCATCTTGCTTTCGGGCTGGGGGAAGAAAACCCCATGCCCATCATCTGCCTCCCAGGTAATGTGCGTTCCCATATCCCTCGAGATAAGTGTAGGTACTTGTCTGATAGTTACTGAATTTAGTTGGACTGGGAATTTCCTGATGATCTGATGCCTCACTGACTTATTTAGGTCTGAACCAGCCTAGACATTATTATGCCATGACACTTGTCTCCCTGAATATGCCTGTGTCTTGTCTCCTGGATCAGCTTCAGTTATTATGCAATCCCAATTCAACTGACCATACCATTATTGGTATGGTTTTTGTTTTTTTTCTTTTCTCTTTAGCCTGTTTCCTAGCTGTGTTATGTTTATTTACTTGTTGTAGGTCTTTGTAACAATTGGCTACCTGCAGCCTGTAAACTGTATCATAAATACTACAATATGCTATATTTTAAAATGAGGCTTCTGGGATGATTCCCTTACAACAATTAAAGTGTTCTGAAAACACTATGGAACAGTGATATCACAATGAAAATGTGATCAAAATATCATGTCATAATAATGTTTTTAAATCACTGTTAGATGTTGAGGCCTATTGTGATGAGATCACAGTAGGTTTGAGATGTCACAAAGGGTTATGGATAGCAAAATAGTATGCAAGATTACAATTTTCATTAACTCATGAAGATTATATGAATTCACAGAGGGACTTTGATGTCTCCAAAGTATTTATTGTGAAAAACTTGATGAAGTCCTAACAGATTTTTGATTTTACACCCAGCAGTGTGATGTCAGAGTGGCCTTGATATCACAGAAGATGTCTTCTATAACATGTCATATCTGAAATATGATCAGTTTGAAAACAAATTATTAGCTCACAAATGGCCTAAAGTATCACATGTTATCATGTCAAAAGTATGTAGAGAAGACAGATTTGTGATGGCACAGTGGGTTACAGATATTATGGCAATGTGGTGACACAATGGTATTAGTTCATAATGGGTTTCTGATAACACACATGCCACATTTGAAATAGAATGACATCACAGAATAGGCTTTCACAATGTGTCTATGATGTCACAATGCAATGTCATAGGGTGATGTCATAGGGTATGATGTGATAGTAGTTTTGTGATATCACAATGATCTGATAAGGACAAAGTGTAGTCACACAGTTGACGTCAGAAAGGGATTTGATGTTACAAGGTGGATTGAGGAAAATCCACCTTCTCAAAAATTGTTGGGGGATTTCTATGAAACAGTGAGTTGAATTATTTAGAGATAGATGAGGGAGTTAAAATTTTGAGAATTTGGCTTATAATTATCGGTGTTGAAATTGGAGAGTTTCTGATTATGGTCACATTTGTGTACCTACTGTGTAATTTGAAATATATATTGGTTTTCTCTAGAAAAAGAGAACAGGAATGAATTCTGCATTAATTTCTGAAGGATAGTTTGGAACCTGTAGATTCAGGGAAACCTGGGCCTTTTCTATTTCAGTAGGAATATAAAGAGACCCAAACTATCAACACATGTCTGTATAAGGAATACAATATATATCCATGTGTAATCTTAAGAAAATTAAGAGAAGTGTGTGTAACAACACCCTTCTTTTTAGTTAGATCTGTCAGGCGATGTACAGAATGATTATTACATATGTAAGGCAATGAATCATTTTCTTGTCATATATTGCCATATCCGTCATTTTTCTCACACATATTTTTGCCTGAAATCTCCCTTTCCCTAATTGTAAATGCCATTTCCAACATGTTGTCCTGTGAGCTATATTGGGCCATTGGTTAATACTATGGCCTTTCTCTCAAGATTTTGTTGTTCCTTTTCCATGACCGATTTATATTAATATGCATACAACTACTGGCTACCAAAATCAAATGGAGTTGGAGCATGGAAGAAACCCTACGGAAAATAAAGTTAAAAATACGAGAAAAAGAGAAATGGTTCTTTACAGTATTTTAAGAAAAATACCAAAAATGAAGCACCTCTTGTTTCCATATTTTGGAGTTTATTTTGCTTAACCTAATCTTGTATGTTTATATGTGCATAGCTGTTAAGCTATTGCAATCTTCTATTAGATTGAAACTGGATTTGTACCATGGTACTTAGAATTTAAGTGTCACTAGTAAAAAAAAAAATAGGTACCTTCCTTTGGCAAGTTCAAACTTAAGCAGGGAAAATACTGAAAATTGAATAAGCAATATTCTATAACCAATCCTGGCAAAATTAGTTAAATACCTATAAAAATAATGTTACATCATTATATATCACCTTCTGTCAGCATCAAATCCAAATGAATAGAAGATCTGAAGGCAAAGGAAAATATTCTGAATGGAAGGAATATGAAAAATACTAGGCCTCCTTAGAAGAGTTTAAACTTTCTTAATATAGATGAATAAGTACATAGAGTAAAAAAAAGTTAGACAAATTACAATGCTTGAACCTTCAGGGCTTCTTCATGACAAGAGCCTAGTTATGTAGGTAAATAAAAAGCCAAAAGACTGGGAGTAGTTCTTTACTAGCCATGAAACAGAAAACGTTAATTCAAAAAGTTGATTTCCAAAAAAAAACCTTCCAAACAATAAAGCCACCATATGATAAGAAAGGTAAATATTTAGAGAGAGATTTCATTGATGAGGAATTGAGAATGCCCAAAAGACATGTGTAGAAAGGCTCAACAGCTCTGAAAATAAAATCAATGCAAACCATGTCACCATTGAGATTGCACCACATCCCTTGAGAATGGCAAAGTCATGTTCATTGCAACATTATTTACCGTAGGGAAAACAAGGAACCACTCCAGATGCCTGAGAATAGATTAATGGATCAAGAAAATGTGGTGTATATTCCCAATGGATTCCTAGGTTTCTATAATAAAGAATAACATAATCCCAATGTTAAGGACATGGAAAGACTTGGAAACAATCATATGAATTGAAGGGGATACAAAAAAGTAACATAGACTCCATGGTTTCTCTTATTTGCAAATTTGTTATATGTCTGTTTTAGTCTCAAAAGAGCATCACAATAACTTAATAACTATATACATATGACTATAGAAGATTAATCTTAACGAAATGAACTCCAAACTACAGAAACCATAGGCTTATCTTTGTTGCTGTTTTTTTATTTGTACTATGTGAAGCTTTTCTTTTTACTTGTATTTTCCCATTATTTCCCAATTTTTTATGTTTTTTTAATTGTGAAAGTACTGTACAGAAGGGTTACAGTTACATGAGCAAAATAATTACATTTCTTATCATGTAGTCATGGTATTTGATTTTGGTACACTGTGTACTACAAGTTAATGAAAATTAGAAATGGGAAGGGGAACATCAAAATCTGAGACAAAGGCTAAAGAGCAAATGAGTAAAAACAACCCAAACAAAGCAAAACGTTGGAAATAAAAGTTACAACTGGTGGTAGGGGATGAGATTTGAGGCAGAAGTATGGGAGAAATGATCAGTGGGTAAGAACATATGACCTGAAATGTACTCACTCGCTGATACATATATAATTCTAATCCCTCTGTCTATCACTTTGACAGTAAGATTAAGTTAAAAAGAAGAGTATTGGTACATACGCTTTTCAATTCTCATAAATTCCACATAGAGATTATATTGATGTGTTTGTAGTACATATGCAGACATGTGGAAATGGTTCTGTTCTCTTTACATTCCTAAATGAATAGAATAAACCTAGGATTCCTTAAGTCACCAGGTTCCAAGCCAATATTGACGAAGTAATGTTGAAATCTTTTTTTATATACCTATTGATTACTTTTTCTTTTTATTGTGAAAAGACCATACAGAGGTGTTAAAATTACATGGACATGGTAATGAGTACATTTCTTGTCAAGCATTGTTGCCTCCTTTGTTTCTTCTTACCATCCCTTCCCATCTCCCCCACCTAAAACTCCCCTTCCTCCTGCCCATCCAGTTCTCCCCACCCCCCTCCCATGCTAATGTTGTAAATTTCCTTTTTCGACATGTCTTGTACATCTCATTGTTGCAATGGGTCTATATGTATCCCTATAACAAGCCCCAAAGAAACATAGGTCCCACTGTTTCCCTTATTTGCAATAACATATATGTCGGAGACAAGCAGAAATGGTCAGATAAGTTGACATTAGGTGAAGTAACCACCAAGATAAAGACTCAATTGTTTTTTTTTTCCTTTGTGGCTATTGTTTCTAACACAATTATAAGATATTCATTTGTTGCTTTGTATGTCCCTCCCCCATGGTATAACCCCTGTTTTCTCTGCATTTGATGTTGGCTTGATTTGGGGAGGAGGAGGGAAAAAACAAATTGTTCAAATATTCCTGTAGGAATTCCAGTATTCATGTGAAATTGCAAACCAGGAAAAGTCCTGGTGATGAAATATGCCCCACATCAGAAACCCTCATATTTTCACCTTCACATTTTCATAAATGTTAGCAATATTCTCACATGTGAAACTTTCTCTTCTGTATTGAAATAGTTCAACTCTATTGAATACCTAGAACACCTAACTACTGATAAATATATTTTGACAAGACAGATCTTTCTAAAATATGCTTCAAAAGCTATTCCATTAAGCAATATCTTAATGCTGTGGAACAGAAATAGCAAATCATCTATAAAATTGTGCTGGTGGGTCGCATAAATATGAGGGGCTTATGATATAAAAGGTGAAAACAAAGATTCATCAGATACGGTTTCATAATCTAGTCTTCAATTACATCCAAAGTGACAGATTAATCTTCTTTGAACATTTTAGCAATATGCACGAAAATTCTCAAATAATGCCTGTATTCTTTTCTGATAAATGTCACATTCTCTGTATAAAATCATGGTATCTTCCTAAAGTGAACATTGTCCCCCAAATCTAATAAAAGTTTGAGATCGGGACTATTGTTACATAATTAGTAAATTACTGTAGAACAGTGTCAAGTTGACCATGAAGGAGACCCAGAAGACATTTAAACACAGGACCCACATAAATGTCATGGGAATACAAGTAAATTTCAAGATTGCCAGAATAGAAAATGCTATTTCTGAAGTGTAGTGAAGTAAATTATTTTGATTCTTTTACCCATTGAACAATAGTGCCCACATGGAGAAAATTTTGTAAGTAAATCTTGTGATGTCATTTGTAGCAATAAAACAAGCCATTAAGAGGAAAATGTCCCAGTGACGTCCAAGAATGAAACAGGAAGCCTGTATATTGTGGATATGAAAGAAGGAAATGAGAGCAAGGAACTGTTACCTGTCTCCTAAAGTTAACTGGATTCACCAAACAAGTTCAGTATCCATTCCTCCTTACGATGAAAGATATCCCACTCTTAGGATTTTTACAGCAATCAATATTTCTGTGTAGAGTCTTCTCTGTGAATGTCACGGTTACTGGGATGTAACCAGTAATCCTCATTTCTTTTTAACCAACTGAGGAAATTTAACCTTACTTTCCTATATGAAAATAGAAATGCCTCTGCCAGCCTGAAACCATGAAGCAACATCTAATTTTCTCTTATATGCATTGTTGGATTATAATTCTGTGGAAGAGAAATGCGTGAGTACTCAGTAGTCAAATACTGTGAATTGATTTCCCACTCTTTTCATGTCTGTGTGTGTGTGTGTCTGTGTGTGTGTGTGTCTGTGTGTGTGTGTGTGAGAGAGAGACAGAGAGAGAGAGAGAGTTAGAGAGAGAGAGAGAGAGAGAGAGAAAGAGAAAGAGAGTAACTGTGGTTTGTGTGTTTTAAAGATACTGTAAAGAGAGGTGGCATTTAAATGCCCAAGGTAATGAGTCCATTTCCTATCGAGCATTGTTACTCTCATTGATTTTTCCCTACCATACCTTTCCTCCCTACCTCCCCAACTCATCCCTGCCCCATGCAATGTGTTAAAGTTCATTTTCAACATAGTGTTTTGTACATTGTATTGTTACATGGGACAACTTGTATCCTTATTTAAGCATTTTGTTTTTTTCCCCTTCTCCTCTTTGAATTATAGTTGTTATATGCAAGATTCATGACACCCACATCAAATGCATTGAGAACAGGTGTTATACCTGACTGAGGAACATACAAATGAACAAAAATTTACATGGTACATTATAAATACATTAGGAACAATAGCAAGAAAGAAAAAAGATACTTTGTGTCCCTATCTTGGAGTTTATTTCACTTAGCATCATCTTATATGGTCATGTGTATAAAGCTTTTGGCATTTTCTGCTTCTCCTATACATGTACTACTTATTGCAAATAAGGGAAACAATGGGATCTATGTTTCTTTAGGTCTGGCTAACTTTACTTAATAAATTTTTCCAAGTCTCTATTCTCTAACAAATGGAGCAATGTCATTCTTCCTGCTGGAGGCATAGAATTCCATTGTTTATGTATGTACCACATTTTCCTGATCCACTCATCTACTGAAGGGCATCTGTGTTGGTTCCATATCTTAGCTATGTTCTCGATATGGACTTATTTGTGATCATTTGCAGAAATGACCCGAAGTGGGATTGTGGATCATTTGGGAGTTCTATGTGGAGTCTTTTCAGGAAACTCCATACTGCTTTCCAAAGTGGTTGAACAAATTTTCTCTCCTACCAACAATGCAGTAGAGTTCCCTTCTGGCCACATCCACTCCGCGTCTGTTATTATTAGAGTTCTTGATTATAGACATTCTAAATTGGGTGAAATGGAATCGCAAAGTGTTTTGGATCTTCATTTCTTGTACGGCTATAAAGGTTGAGCGTTTCTTGGATCTTCATTTCTTGTATGGCTATAAAGGTTGAGCGTTTCTTCCTGTTTCTAATGGACATTTCTATTTTCTCATCAGAGAATTTTCTCTTTGTTTAGCTCACTTATCTATTGGGTAGTATTTTCTTTGAAGATTGGTTGGGGATTTAATTTTTTTGCATTTCAAGTATATTTTATTTTTTTTAATTTAATTTAATTTTATTTGAGAACATACTGTACAGAGGGGCTACAATTACATGGGCAGGACAATGCATACATTTCATACCAAGCATTGCAGCCTCCTACTTTATTTACCCTTCACCTCCCTTCCCAGCCTCCACCCTCCCCCCACCCAATTATATCCCCCTCGCCCCCCCCACACTGACATTGTAAAGTTGGTTTTGACATGACATTTTGTACTTCTCATTGTTGCAACAGGTCCACCTGAATCCTTAAACGACTTGTTTGTCCCCATCTCCTCCACATGTTATACTGACATCAAATATAGTGAAAGCGGGGGTTACACGGTGGGGGAGGGACATACAAAGCAACAAAGAAATAATCTTATAAATGCGTTAGAAACACATGCATGAAAGAAACGAAAACATTAAAATACATATTTAAGGGTTCATTTTCCTAACATCACATTATCTGACCTTTTCCGCTTGACTCATACCTATACTAGATATTGCAAATAAGGGAAACCATGGGACCTATGCTTCTTTGGGCCTGGCTTACTTCACTTAATATAATTTTTTCCAAACCTTTCCATTTCCTAACAAATAGGGAAATGTCATTCTTTCTGATGGAGGCATAGAATTCCATTGTGTATCTATACCACATTTTCTTGATCCATTCATCTACTGAGGGGCATCTGGGTTGGTTCAATATCTTAGCTATGGTAAATAATGCTGCAATAAACATAGTTGTGCTGGTAGCTTTAGTGTGGTCTTGTTTGTAAACATTTGGGTAAATGCCCAAAAGTGGGATTGCTGGATCATAGGGGAGATATATGTGAAGACTTTTGAGGAACCTCCATACTGCTTTCCAAAGTGGTTGAACAAGTTTACATTCCCAGCAACAATGAAGTAAGGTTCCTTTCTGTCCACATCCCCTCCAGCATCTGGTTGTTGTTAGAGTTCTTGATTTTTGCTGTTCTAACTGGTGTGAGGTGATATCTCAATGTTGTTTTGATTTGCATTTCTTTTATGTCTAGGGATGTTGAACATTTCTTCATGTGTCTATTGGCCATCCTTCTTTCTTCTTCAGAGAAGCTTCTCTTTAAGTCTTTTGCCCACTTATTTATTGGGCAGTTGTTTCTTTGAGGATTTGTTGTTGGGTGGTTTAATCTTTTGAGTTCCAAGTATATTTTAGGTATGAGGCCCTTGTCCGTTGTATGGCTAGTAAAGATCTTCTCCCAATCGGTGGGCTTTCTATTGATCTTGCTAGCTATTTCATTTGCCCTGCAGAAGCTCTGCAACCTTATGCAATCCCATTTGTCCAACCTTTCTTTGATTTGTTGTGCTTCTGGGTCTCTATTCAGAAAATTTCGGCCTGAGCCAAGGAGACCTAGGGTTTCTCCTATTCCATCCTGTAATGTTTTCAGAGTGTCTGCTTTGAGTTCAAGGTCTTTGATCCATTTGGAGTTGATTCTGGTGCAGGGTGATATATAGGGATCTAGCTTTAGTTTTCTACATGTAGTTAACCAATTTTGCCAGCACCATTTACTGAAGAGGCTGTCTTTCTTCCATTCTATTGTTTTAGTTTCCTTATCGAAGATTAGATGGCTATAGGTCTGTAGTTTCATTTCTGGGTTTTCAATTCTATTCCATTGGTCCTGAGGTCTGTTCTTATGCCAATACCAAGCTGTTTTGATTACTATGGCTTTATAGTAGAGTTTGAAATTTGGTATTGATATTCCTCCAGCAGTGTTCTTTCCATTGAGGAGCGTTTTTGCTATTCGGGGTCTTTTATTGTTCCATATGAATTTTTGGATTGCCTCTTCTATTTCCTTGAAGAATGAGGGTGGAATTTTGATAGGTATTGCGTTGAATTTGTAGATAGCCTTGGGAAGTATTGCCATTTTCACGATGTTAATCTTGCCAATCCAGGAGCATGGGAGGTTTTGCCATTTTTTAAGTTCTGTGTTGATTTCCTTTTTCAAGATTTTAAAGTTTTCATCATAGAGGTCCTTCACTTCTTTGGTTAAGTTAATTCCTAGGTATTTTATATTTTGTGGGGCTATTACAAATGGAGTTGCTTTCCTAATTTCAGCCACACTTTTCTCATTGTTGGCATATAGAAAAGCCATTGATTTTTGGGGGTTAATTTTATAACCTGCTACTTTGCCAAAGTTTTGAATCAGCTTGAGTAATTTGGGAGTGGAGTCTATGGGATTCTTTAAATACAAGATCATGTCATCTGCAAAGAGGGAGAGTTTTATTTCTTCTTTCCCTATTTGGATCCCCTTTATGTATGCATCTTGTCTTATTGCTGTAGCTAATCATTTTAATACTAGATTGAAGAGAAGTGGAGAGAGTGGGTATCCTTGTCTTGTTCCTGAGTTAAGAGGAAATGGCTTTAGTTTTTCACCATTGATTATAATGATGGCTGTAGGTTTGTCATATACAGCCTTTACTGTATTGAGGAATGATCCATGGATTCCTAATTTTTCCAGAACATTCATCATAAAGGGGTGTTGGATCTTGTCAAATGCTTTTTCTGCATCTATTCAGATATCCATATGGTTCTTATTCTTGCTCCTGTTGATGTGATGAATAATATTAATTGATTTGCGTATATTGAGCCAGCTTTGCATCCCTGAAATGAATCCTGTTTGATCATGGTGTATGATTTTTGGATGAATTGTTGAAGTCGATTGGCCAAAATTTTGTTGAGAAGTTTTGCATCAATGTTCATCAAAGTAATGGGTCTATAGTTCTCTTTCTTTGATGAGTCCCTGCCTGGTTTTGGGATGAGGGTTATGATGGCTTCATAGAATGTGTTCGGTAGTGAGCTTTCTCTTTCAATGTCATTGAAGAGTTGGAGGAGTATTGGTGTGAGCTCTGCTTTGAAGGCCTTGTAGAATTCCGCTGTAAAACCATCTGGTCCTGGACTTTTCTTAGACGGAGGGCTCTTATTGGTGTTTCAATTTCAATGCTTGATAAGGGCCGGTTAAGATGGTTTAACTCATCTTGGTTTAGTTTTGGCATGGCAATATATGCTAGGAAAAGGTCCATTTCTGCCAAATTCTCAAACTTATTTCATAAAGTTTTGAGAAGTATTCCCTTATAATGTTCTGAATCTTGGTTGTTTCCGTGGTGATGTTTCCATTCTCATCTCTGAGTTTATTTATTTGGGTTGTTCTTTTTTCTGATAAGATAAGCTAAGGGTCTGTCAATTTTGTTAATTTTATCGAAGAACCAACTTTGTTTTGTTGATTCTTTCTATAGTTTTTTTGGATGCTAATTCAGGTAATTCTGATGTAATATTATTTCATTCTGTCTACTGGATTGGGGTTTATGTTGCTGGTCTTTTTCAAGGAATTTCAGAGGTGTCATTAAATTGTTAGTTTCAGATCTCTCCAATTTGTTGATGTAGGAGCTCAGAGCTATAAACTTGCCTCTGAGTACTGCCTTTGCTGTGTCCCAGAGGAGCTGGTAATTTGTGTGTTCATTTTTGTTGAATAGCATGAACATTTGAATTTCCTTTCTAATCTCTTCCATGACCCACTCATGATTCAGCAGTGTGTTGTTCAGCCTCCATGTGATACCGGACTTTCTTTGGTGGCTTTTGGTGTTGAGTTCTAATTTTATTCCCTTGTGATCAGAGAGAATGCCAGGTATAACTTCAATGTTTCTGAATTTAGACAAGTTTGCTTCGTGGCCTAAAATGTGGTCTATTTTAGAAAATGTTCCATGTCTGCTGAGAAGAACGTGTATTCTGATGCTGCTGGGTGAAATGTTTGGTAAATGTCTGTTAAGTCTAGTTGATCTATGCAGCTGTTTAGATCTGCGGTTTCTCTGTTGAGTTTTTGCGGAGTTG
The DNA here is from genome assembly GCF_024711535.1 of Dipodomys merriami. Classification (NCBI taxonomy): domain Eukaryota; kingdom Metazoa; phylum Chordata; class Mammalia; order Rodentia; family Heteromyidae; genus Dipodomys; species Dipodomys merriami. The sequence goes on along the minus strand of NW_027203159.1, from coordinate 10,001,464 downwards.
ATCTATCTAGTGGGGAGAGTGGTGTGTTAAAATCCCCAACAATTAATGTCTTTTCATCTATATGGGATTTGAGGGAAAGTAGAGTTTCTTTGATAAATTTGGGTGCTCCATTGTTTGGCGAATAGATATTTAGCATTGTAATATCCTCCTGAAGGAGAGATCCTTTAATTAGTATGTAGCGACCTTCTTTATCTCTTCTCACGAATTTTAATTTGAAGTCTATTTTATCTGATATTAGGATTGCAACTCCCGCCTGTTAATGAGGGCCGTTTGCTTGGTAGATTTTGTTCCAGCCTTTAACATTGAAAATGTGTTTGTTTTTATGGGCAAGATGTGACTCCTGCAGGCAGCAGATAGAAGGGTCTTGTTTTTTAATCCAACTAAACAGTCTATGTCGCTTAATTGGAGAATTGGAGAGTTCAGTCCGTTAACGTGAAGAGATAGGACTGAGAGGTATTTGGGAGTTCCTGCCATGTTATCTACCTTCTTGGGGGCTGGGAAAACTGGGTTCTTCCTAAGGTTCTTGGATTCTCAGTTTGGGTGCAGTTTCTTGGCCTTTGTTTCAGTCTTGTTGTTTTTCTATATGTAGGACATCTTTAAGAATCTTTTGTAGGGCTCGTTTGTTGGAGATGTATTGTTTCAATTTTTCTTTGCTATGGAAGGTTTTTATTTGGCCTTCAGTTATGAAGGAGAGTTTAGCTGGGTACAGGATTCTTGGTTGATAGTTGTTTGTTTTTAGGGCATGGCATATGTCATTCCAGGCTCTTCTTGCTTTGATTGTCTCTGCTGAGAAATCTGAGGTAATTCTAATTGGTTTCCCTTTGTAGGTGATTACCCTTTTCTCCTTGACAGCTTTAAGGATCTTTTCCTTGGTCTGAGTTGATCCTCTGTGGATTATAATGTGATGGTGGGATGTCCTATTCTGCTCTGGTCTATTTGGGGTTCCAAAAGCTTCTTGTATCTGAATAGGCCTATCTTTTTGTATGTTTGGGAAGTTCTCTGCTAGGATCCTGTTAAACAAATTTCCTAGACTATTAACTTCTGTTTCTAGGTGCTCCTCTACACCCATTATCCTTAGATTGGGCCTTCTGATGGTGTCTTTCAGGTGTTGGATAGACCTATCATATTTCTTGGACTTGTCTTGGATGGTTGTATGTTCTTTCTCTATAATATCTAGGCTGTCTTCAATCCCTGAGATTCGATCTTCTGCATGTTCTAACCTGCTGTCAAGACTCTCTACTTTGTTTTTTTATCTCTTTTCCTTCTAGTTGGTCAGCTTTTATGGCTTCAAGTTCTTTGTTGAAGCTCTGTTTTAGGTCTTGTATGAATTTCTTTACTTCCTTAATTTGGTGTTCAGTGTTTGTTCTCAAATCACTTAGTTGATTGGTTATGGTTTCTTTGGACTCCAATTCCTTCTGTTGGGCTCCATTCAGCATTCCCTTTGTTGTCTCCCTGACTTCCTTCAGCTCTTTGTTAATGGATTCCATGAATGCCTTTAGTGATCTTTGTGTATTCTCTACCTGGTCTCTCAATTCCTGAATTACTCTTTGATTAGCTTCCTCCCGTCTGTGGGATTCCTGCAGTTCTCTTTCTTCCCGTTCGTGGGATTCCTGCAGTTCTCTTTGAGTGTTCTCTGCCTGCTCACGCCATTCCTCCCTTTCTCTTTGAGTATTCTCAAGTTGTTCACGCAAATCCTGTATCAGTTTTTGAGTAACTTCCTCACGCTTCTGATATTCCTGTATAAACTTCTGGGATGCCTCCTCTCTCTCCCTATCACGCTCATACAGAGTCCTTTGTACATTGTCAAACTTCTCATTTATCATGTTTGCTATTAGTGTTTGTAGAGCTATTTGGGAACTCTCCTCTGGATTATTCTTTATCTGTTCTAATCCCTGATTATCAAGATTGGGAATTGAGATACCCGAATTTGCCATTTTTCTTGTGTTTTTCCATCTTACTCGGCCCATTTGAGATGAAGATTTCAACAGTTTTGTGCTAGAACTCTATCTTAAGGCAACCATCAACCAAAGTTTGCGTTTGTACAGTCAATAGTCTACAGATACAATCTAGTTCAACAGATACATCTATTCAACATCAAATAACTATATGTTAAAGGACTTCAAACCGCAGAAAAGAATTTGGAAAACCAGAAATTATTAGGATTAGGGAGAGATGTGGGTAAAAAATAGGAATAGATTGGTGTGGGGAGGCACAGGGAGAGTTAACTATGTCCTAATCACAATGCAGGAAATGGGTTGGGTAGGATGCAAGTAGAGAGAGAGAGAGAAAAAGAAGAGACGGAAAGGGGAATGAATTGAGACCAGAAAAAAAATAGAAACGTAAAAATTAATGTTATTATAGAGGTTAAAAGACCGTCTATTTAGAGAGAAATGTGAATATGTTCAGAGAAGGGGAGGGACATAGAGGAGATGTGAAAAACTTTAAGGATGGGAAAGGGAGAAGAAAAGATCAGAAGTTCAGTAGAGCTAGACAAAAAACAAAAAGATAATTAAGAAAGAAAGAAAAAGAGAAAGAAGACAAGAAAAGAAAGGAAAACGCTCATTCACATATTCCTAAAATAAAAATTATAAGATGAGAAAAACAAAGTTACTGGAAAACAATTATTTTTTCAGAAGAGGCAAAAATTAAAGATTAATAAAACTTTTAGAAGGGAAAAATTTATATATATATATATATATATATATGGTAACAAAAAACAAGCAAAAAAAAGAAAAGAAGAAGAAAAAAAAAAGAAAAAAAATCTTTTGATTTTTTTTGGGGGGGGAGGAATGGGAAGAATCCTGTATCTCCCTTTTGTCTGTAACCAGTTTCTTGTTGGAGTCTCTGGTCAGCTTGAGGTCCTGTGGCTTGATTGTTTTCTTAAATCGGTTGGTTGGAAGAGGCAGAGAAATGCTCTGCTTTACCCAAGATTTTGAGATCCCCCTCCCAGGTTAGTTTTCTGGGAGGGTGATCTGCTTTGAGAATCACAAAAGAGGGGGATGTGGTGATGAGGCTAGGTTCTGGGTAGAGTTGAGGCCTTTCAACAAACAGTAGCTTTTCCCTGGGGCTATTTTGTGATAAAGATCACAGCGCCCAGCCTGGAGCCATTCTCAGGGTTTCTGTTTTTCAATTGATTGTGGTGGCTGCTAGAGGGAGGGGCAGCCTCTGGCTCTGGTTACCCAGTGAGGCAAGGCACTCCAATGGCTGGCGCCTGAGCTGGGTGACTTTTCCCTGGATGGAGCTGAGTCTGGCAGGTCACTTCGCCGTTAAGTTCTTGTGACCTGCTAAATGACTCGTTTCATTCCAAGGCCTGAGCTGGAGCTAGCAGCTCCTCCGAGCTTTGTCGGTATCCAAGATGGAGGTCACCGGTGCTGGGGGGGAGGGGTGGCCTTCCCTCCTCTGCTCCCTGAGAAGGAGTGAGGATGTCGGGCTTGTACTCACACCGAGTCTTGGATCCTGGGTCGTCTCTGGTCTGCAAACTGCAGGATGAAGATGTCCGCTCCTTGTCGGTTCTTGTTGGTGTTGAGTAGAATCCACTCGTCTGCTGCGTCTGGCTCCTTCGTCCCGGACTCTCTGTGTCTCAGGTATGACCCCGCGTTGGTGGTCGCAGCTGTGACCCTGCCGCCGCAGCGGCAGCTGATGTGTTTCCTTGGCTTTCCCTCTCTTGTCTAACTCTCTGTCCTGTGATGGCACACTTGGTGTGATTCTCTGGCTTAGGACTGTTCACTGGAACTCTAAAACTGCTTTCTATGCGAGAGCTTGTTCAGATTCCAGCTTCTCCTCCGCCCTCTTCCCGGAACTCCTCAAGTATATTTTATATATGAGACCTTTATCTGTTTTATGGGTAGTAAAGGTCTTCTCCAAATCTGTGGGCTTTATATTGTTCTTGCTAGCTATATCATTTGCCATAGAGAAGTCACACAGATTCATGCCATCACATTTGTCCAACCTTTAATTTTTGTTTTTTCTGGGTCTCTTTTAATAAAATTTCAGCCTGGAGACCTAGGGCTTCTCCTATTATTTCTGGTAATGTTTTCAGTGTGTTCGCTTTGACTCCAAAGTTTTTGATCAATTTATAGTTGATTCTGGTGCAAGGTGATATATAAGTATCTAGCTTTAGTTTTCTATGAATGATTAACCAATTTTGCCAGCACCATTTACTGAAGAGGCTGCCTTTCTTTCACTCTATTTTTAGCTCCCTTTTGGAGGTTTAGATGGCTATAGGTCTTTTGGTTCACTTTTGGGTTTTCAGTTCTGTTCAATTGGTATTCATGGCTGTTCTTGTGCCATTTACCATGGTGTTTTTATTACTATGGCTTTGCAGTGGAGGTTGAAATTTAGTCTTGGTATTCCTCCAGTACTGTTCTTTCTGATAAGAATCATTTATGCTATTCGGGTTGTCTTATTGTTACATACGAATTTTTGATTGCTTCTTCTATGCCATTAAAAATGAGGTTGAAATATTGATAGTTATGGCACTGTTTTTGTAGATAGCCTTTGGAAGTATTGTCATTTTAATGATATTTATCTTTCCAATCTAGGAAATTGGCAGGTTTTTCCACTTCCTATATTTTGCTTTGATTTTCTTTTTCAGGTTTTTTAAATTTTCGTCATAGAGGTTCTTCACTACTTTAGTAAAGATAACATCTACATATTTTAATTTTTGGGTGGCCATTACAAAAGTGTTGCTTTCCTGGTTTCACCTCTAGTCTTTTCATTATTGGTATACAGAAAAGGCATTGATATTTGAAGGTTAATTTTATCACCTGCTACGTTGCCAAAGTTTTGAATTAGCTCGTGTAATTTGGGAGTGGAGTCCATTGTATTCTTACAATACATGATCATGTCATTTCCAAAGAGGGAGAGTTTTACTTCAACGTTAACTTTTTGGATCCCCTTTATGTTTGCATTGAATTGTCAATAAATGCTTGAAGATATATACAACATGTCTGGCCATATAGAAATGTTAATAACAACAGTGTACATGCAATGATTTCTTCTTAGCATCAGCATGAATTTTTATTAATATAAGAAATATCAAGAAATATGGGATTGTTTTAAGGGTTTAAGACACTTTGGTATAGTGAGAAATCTAGATTGTCATGATAACTTCTATGAACTTGGTAAGATATTTAATCAAATCAAAATTCTAATGCAGTTATTTGCATATAATGTGTGATAGTTATTCCACCCTCACAGTGGATTTTTTAGTGAGTACAAATTCATTTGTTCTATTTGATGAATCTTTTCAATTTTATATAATTGTTATTGACTCAGTTTATATAAAGGTTATAGTATATTAGTCCCTCTGTTGATATATGTTGTTATCCTTGAAAGTGACTAGGAAATATTCAAATATCTCATAGAAAAAAGTTCAAATTAGCTAATAATCATTGTTAGATATTGGGTTGCTTATGTAGCAAATGCAGCATGCTTAACCTGCAAGTGTTAACACTGTTATTGTGGATGAAAATTGAAAAAAAATAGACAAAACACCACACAGGTTATTTCCACTTGAGATGCTAAAAAATTTCTATGTCATATAATTGGGCATTCACTTGAAGCTTTAGAATAATATTTTATTCTAAACCAATGTATTTGAAGTCAAATTTACAACTTGTCCCTTTGAAAGTACTTGGATTTAGGTCATAGCTTTCTTTCAAAGTATGTCCTACTGAAATCTGTCATTGTAGATTAGAATTACAAACAATATTTGCCTTCTCTCTCCATTTTGTACATTAGAATGTTATTGTACACAATAATTTGGTTTGAAAATTATCATATAACTGCTACACTGCATCTTTCAGCTTTGGACATATACAACCATTGACAATTTTAATGAGTTATCAAATATCCTGATTATTTATTTAATACTATACTCAGTACATACGAAATGAAGCATCCTCATCACAGACAAAACTAAACAAAATGAAAACACTGAAATGGAATTACCATATAGCAAAATATGCTTACATTTCAGTGATTTGACAATTCTTAACATTAAAATATGCATTCAAAGCTGAAATGTATGATTTTGATAAATTCAGAAATATCTGCAGATGTTTGTGACTTCAACAAGTATTTAAGTATCATTATCTGTACAATTACATGTTAATTCATATACATTGATAGTTAATTGGCTAGATCTAATCAAGAAAATGACAAAAAGATTCACTGATTGCATTCACCATATACTAATTCATTTCAACTGCAGTTCAGGCAATGAGAAACACTTTAAAATCATGGGTACATTTCCAAATGAATTAGAACAAGAATACAGTTACATTTATGTGTAAAATAATCTTAGATACATTTCTCTAGTTTGGAAATGAGTAGAAACTTCAGTTAGTATAATTTTTTCAAGTAAGTCAAGCCCAAAAAACATAGGTCCCATATTTGCAATATCTAGTGTATGTCTGAGTCAAGCAGAAAAGGTCAGATAAGGTGATGTTAGGGAAATGAACCCTAACATATGTATTCAAAGGTTTTTTTTTTCTTTCATGCGATTGTTTCTAACGCATTTATAAGATTATTTCTTTGTTGCTTTATATGTCCATCCCCCACAGTATAACCCCTGCTTTCACTGTATTTGATGTCGGTATAATTTGTGGAGGGGAAGGGGAAAAACAAGTCGTTTAAATAAGGATACAGGTGGACCAGCTGCAACAATGAGAAGTACAAGTCGTTATGTAGAAAACGAACTTTACAACTTTGGTGGGGGGGTGGGAGGATTGGGTGGGTGGACGGGGAGAGGATGGGAAGGGTTGGGAAGGGGAAACAAAGGAGGAGGCTACACTGCTTGAAAGGAAATGTACTGATTATTGTAACCCCTCTGTACAGTATTTTCACAATAAAAAATAAATAAAAATTTTTTAAAGGAAATGAGTAGAAACAGTATTCATGGGAAGATTGAAAGATACCTGAAAATTGAAAACGGCACTGGTAAATATCCTCAAGTAATGATGTGCTCTGAAGTCCTTACAGATCGATGAAAAGTTGATAATTTTTAAGTAAGAAAATGAAGAGTAATCATGATATGTTGTCTTTCCCAACAAATAGCGAGGGGGTTGTCCATATGATACATGCTTGTAAGGCTTACATTGTTTTTATGATATATTTCTACTTAGAATCTGTATGTCACATAACAAAACTGAAAAAAGTATTTTTCTTTCTATATTATTATTCATGTTTTTTCTTGCAAAAATACCATACAGAGGGATTATAATTACATGAGTAAGGTAATGAATACATTTCTTATCAATCATTGTTGCCTTCTCCTTTTTTGCCTCTTACCATCCCTGCCTTCCATTCACAACCCACCCCTGCCAGGCCAAAGTTGTAAAGTTCATTTTTCAACATAGCATCTTGTATATTTCATTTTTGCGATGGGTCCACCTGTATCCCTATTTAAACAATTTGTTTTTTTCCCTTTCCCTCCACAAATTATACCATCAAATACAATGAAAACAGTAGTTTACTGTGGGGGAAGGACACACAAAGCAACAAAAATCATCTTATAAATATGTTAGAAACAACAGAAATGAAGAAAAACAATTTAAGTCCTTTTCTTGGGGTTCATTTCACCTAGCATCAATTTATCTGATCTTTTCTGCTTGTCTCAGACAAATACTAATTATTGAAAATAAGGGAAATTATGGGACCACTGTTTTTTTGGGCCGGACTTACTTCACTTAATATAAATCACCCAAAGAGAAATCCTCAAAGAATCACCTGCCCAATAAATATGTGGGCTAATGACTTGCATAGAAATTTATCTGAAGAGACAAGAAGAATGGCCAATAGACACATGAAGAAATGCTCAAACTCTTCTTGCCATAAAAGAAATGCAAATCAAAACAATACTGAGATACAATCTCACCCCGGTAAGAATGGCTATAATCAATAATTCTAACAAGATATGCTTCAGGGAATTTAGACAGAAGGAAACTCTACTTCATTGTTAATGGGATAGTAAACTTGTTCAACAACTTTGGAAAGTAGTATGGAGGTTCCTCAAAAGACTCCACATAGATCTCCCCTATGACATAGCAATCCCACTTTTGGCCATTAACCCAAGTGATCATAAACAAGACCATAGTAAAACTACAAGCACAACTACGTTTATTACAGCATTATTGATCATAGCTAAAATGTAGAACCAATCCAGATGCCCCACAGTATATGAATGGATTAAGAAAATGTAGTATATATACACAATGGAATTCTATGCCTCGTTCAGAAAGAATAGAAAGACTTGGAAAACAATTATATTTTCTTAAGATGATTATGTTTATGTGCGTATTTTGTCATTCAATAAAATTATTTTATAATTTATATAGAAAAGCAGTGAATTATGTATTTTGAAATGCACACTGTTTTCAAACTTTTTGGTTTTTACGGAAAAAATAGTGTACAGATGATTACAGTTAAATTAGTAAAGTATGAGTACATTTCCTGGAGTATTGTTACCTCCTCCTTTGCTTTTCCCTTACCATACCTTCCTTCTCCACCTCCCTAACTCTTCCCTCCCCTCCACAAGTTTTAAAATTTATTTTCAAAGCAGTGTCTTGTTCAGTGGGTCAACCTCTATTATTGTTTCAGCATTTTATTATATCGCTTTCCCTCCCCAAACTAGAAAAATTTATATACAAGGTGCACCAACATCAAATACAGTGAAAAGAGATAGTACCATGGGGAAAGAATATACAAGAGAAATTAAAAAAATTTAGACTGTGTATTTTACATAAGTTGAAAACAATAGCAAGAAAGAAAAGCGTAGTAATGGCCTGTGTTGGGGTTCATTTCACTTAACTTCAACTTAAATGGTTATATGTGCATAGATTTTCATCTTCTCTCCTTGTCCTTGACTTATACTAGTTATTGCAAATAAGAAAAACCATGGGACCTATATTTCTTTGTGCCTGGCTTACTTCACTTAATAAAATATTTTGCAAGTTTTTCCATTTTCTAATAAATGGGGGTGATGTGATCCTATATGATGTAGGCATAGAATTCTTAAAAATGTAACATATTTATGAACATACATATACAGTTACATGTGTATATATGTATATATGTACATATACATATATATATAAATAGAATAAGATGCCTTTTCAAAATTCTATATGATCCATATTTCTGTAAATTTATTTAAATAAAGTATTGATCAGACAAATTCACAAAATATATCTACAGATGCTTCAGTAAGCGCATTCCATCTTCATCATGAATTGAATAAATTAATTTTAAAACAGTTGAAGATTTTAAAATGAAAGGATATATCAAGATGCCCTCCTGAAAATAGAAATTGTTGAAACAAGAATGCCACGGATATTAGATCTACTTTTTATTTTTAAATCTTCTGGTGATAAATAATGATTCTGAGCCCATTTATACTGTTTTTCTTCTATTTCAGAGTCCAGTTAGAAAGGAAGAAGTTTATTTTGAACAGTATGCTATATAACCATTGTATATCCTTTATTTTGGTTCATATAGTTCTGAAAATTTGCTCATATTTTGAATGTTAAGCCCATATCAGGCCTTTTAAAAAATCTTAGCATGCTCTTTCCACGGCCTAAGAGAAATTACTTCAGAGTTTCTTAAGGATGATTAGAAGGATAAATGTGGATATAGTGATGGATACTGAATGTCATAAAAATAGTAATTTCATCCAGCCTAAATGTGGATATAGTGATGGATACTGAATGTCATAAAATAGTAATTTCATCCAGCCTGGAGTAAAAGTAATTGCTTACCAAAGAAATTTTCTTCAAAAAGCGAATGCTATTGGGAAATATGTTTCATTAGATATAAAATTGACTTTAGAATATTTGTCTAACCTTATAACAAAGAGGTAAATGATAGCACAATTTTACAGTTAAATTTGTTCTTGTAATGCATTGTTGACAAATGAAAAATATTGCCACTAAAATAATCTTACTTTCATGAATGAATCCAGTTCAATTCAAACGAAGAATGTCCCACATTATGTTCAAAAATTTTATGAACATGGTTATTCATTTTAGCTTTATATATTTCTGAAAATTTCCATTTCCTTGAATCATTGATATCTGGGGAAGCAACGTGAAATTTGGATGGAAGTCTTTAATGCAAATATCTTTGGAAATGATGTGAAATTTCTTCAGTATGGTTTCAACATCTGACAGAGACTCCTCCCACCATTTTACATTTCACTTTTATTCCGTGGCCACACCTAAATGTAAGAAGCACATTTTAGGAAGATTTTCCTTGCCAAAGTATTTATTAGAGGTGAAGACTCTTATGTAATCACTAGAGTTGAAGTATTTGACTAAAAAAGAGGAAGTTTGACATGTGAGAATATTGCTTACATTTCTGATACGTGTTAAAATATGAAGGTTTCTGATTATGGGAATATTTGAGCAACAGGATTACTCTTTAGTTGTAATTCCAAATGTTATTTGGATTGATATAGATATTTGAAAAAATGATTTCAACATTAATTTGTAAATGATGGTTTGAAATCTGGAGAAATAGCGAAAACTGTATCATTTCTATGTATGTTTGGCTGTAAGGAGAAAAGAACTATGTCCACATATCTGCATATGGATTGCAAGCTTATCGACATTAATATCTACATGTACATTTATGAGAGTTAAGAAGAGTGTATGTTTGAATACTCTTCTTTCAAAATCAATCTTATTGTCAAGGTGAGGTACAGAGGGATTAGACTTTCATACGTAAGGCAGTAAGTACTTTTCTAGTCGTATGTTCATACCCACTCTTCTTTTTCTCACATTTTTCTTGTGTTTGAATGTATCCCATCCCACCCGGTAAAAAGTTTACTTCCAACATGTTGTTCTCTGAAGCTTGTTGTTGCATTGTTTTTCAAATAGGGTGACAACATTGGATAAAACATAGGAAATTAATGTATAAAGCAAGTGAAAAAATCGCTTCACATAGTATGTTTAGAAAAACAGCAACAAATTTCAGAGGTAGATGAAGGAGGAGAAGCTGGGGGCTAAGATCAGAATTGAAACCAGTGAAATGTCCAAGGCTAGACCTAGGGGTGTCATCAAAGTACAGAGAGTTTAGTCAGAGAGAAAAAAGTCAGAAAACTTGGTGAATGAGACAGATTCAATAACATGCAGGTGTCCACAGCCGGAGCTGCCATATCAACAAATCGAGTTTGGGATGAAATCCAAAGACTGTATGCAAACAGATTCTATTCACCACCAGCATGAGCTGACAAGGAGTTGTAATCTTCTTCCTGTTGATCAGATATCGTAGCAGACTGTGGAGGGCCCAGAAACCAAGGGAAAGGTGTGAGTACCACATTGGGAGTAGGACACAAAACACAATATTAATCCTAATAATATTTAAAGGCCACACAAGATATCCTAACTCCTTCTAGAACAGTGTTGGGAAGGTAGCCCTTCTCAACCATTAGAGTAGATATTAACAAAGACTAGACAGAGGAGCTAGCACTTAATTCTTGATGTGGAAGAAGACAATAGGAGCCATTCAAAAATTCAAAGAAAACTGATCTGTGAGGCTCAACTCCATTCCCGGGGAAAGTTGCCCTTCCTAGACAGAGGCTTCACAAAGAAGTAAGTTCCAAGAAAAACAAAATATAAGAGAAATCATCCAATACAGGTCTTTCTGCTTTCCCTGCTGTCCGTGCAAATCCTATTCCTGTTATTAAGAATCAAGACAACTGAGATTCTGAGCTTCTTTACCGCTTCAGCTAAACAAAAATAATGGAAGGTACAAGACAAGATATGGCTAACACTGGATGTAGTATCTTTTCTGATCTACCTTACTGGGTTAATCAGCACTTGATGCTATCTTTATTGGGTAAAGCCAGGAGTTTATTATTACTTTGTTGGCAACATTTGAATTACTACTTCAAGAAAATATTTTGGCTCCTAAAGAGAAAATATAACACCTCAAGCTATATTTGTATCTATATTTGATACCTGAATTGGGTATATTTTTGATGAACTGTTTGGAAAATTTGAAAAACAAAGTGGCATGATATTCCTGATTCTAATGATACACTTTTATCTTTTTTATATTAGAAAGTAGAACTAATTTTAGATTTTCAGTTTCATGGATTTTGTTTTTTTTCCAAAGTATTTCCATTACAATTAATCTTCAAATTGGACATTAAATTACAGTTGTGTCAGAGTTAGAGTACATCTAATCCAGTCACAATGATGTAGCTGTAAGCCTTCAACTGAAAGTGCAATGCTAGGAATAAATTTGATATTCAAAGAACAATATGGAAATATTTGGGTTTGATGGTTATGATTCAGAAATGATCCTGGTTTATTTATAAAATTGGTTTAATGTGCAATCAAATGAGAGAAGAATAAATATATTTGTTATTGAAAGATATATATGTACATATATATATATATATATATATATATATAAATTTATATACATATATAGAGAGGGGAGAAGTTACACTTACATAGCAAGTTAATGATTCCATTTGCTATCAAGCATTGTTAACCCTCCGTATTTATCCCCTACCATCTCCCTCCAAACTCTGCTTCTTCCCCCACCCGACAAATTGTAAAGTTCATTTTCAATCTAGTGTCTTGTATATCTCATTGTTACATTGGGTCCTTTTATATCCTTATTTCAGCGTTTCTTTATTTCTCTTCCCTCCCCAAATTAGAGTAGTGTTTCTTTAATGAATTTGTGTGCTCAGTTTTTGGTGAATTGATATTTAGAATTGTAATATCTTCCAGAAGGAGAGATCCCTCAATTAGTATTTAGTAACTTTTTCCCTTTTGGATAATTTTAATTTGAAGTCCATTTTATCTGATATTAGAATCTTAAATTCATCCTGGTTATTTGGGCTATTTTCTTGGTAGATTTTATTCCAGCCTTTCACTTTCAGAATATTTGTTTTGCTGGGCAACATGTGTCTCTTGAAGACAAGTGACAAAACCCTCTTGCATTTTGATCCAACTAAACAATTAATGTCACATAATTAGAGATTTAAATCCATAAATATTGAGAATTATGACTGAGAGGTGTTTGTTTGTTCCTGTCATGTAACTCATCATCTTGGGACAGTGCCATCTGGGTTCCTCCTATGCTTCTTGGATTCTCTGTTTGTGGGAAGTTTCTTGCCCTTTATTGTGCAATTGTGGTTTTCTGTGTTTAGTACATCTTTAACTATTATAGGGCTGGCTTAGTGGAGATATATTGATTACAGTTTTATTTCTAGTGGAAGGTTTTTATTTGACCCACCGTTATGAAAAGGAGTTTTTCTAGGTACAGTAACCTGGTGGATAGTTGTTTGTCTTTATGGCATGACACACATCATTCCAGGCTCTGCTGGCTTTAATGGTCTCTGCTGAGAAATCTCAAGTTATTATCATTGTTTTCCCATTATAGGTGATTGATCACTTCTCCTTGACAGGTTTAAGGATTCTTTCCTTGCTCTGAATTGATCCTGTGCAGAATATTATGTGACAGGGGCAAGGATGTAAAATTGGCTCACCATACATTACATAAACAAGAAAAAAGATAAGAACCATATGATTATCTCAACAGATGCAAAAAAAGCATTTGACATAGTCCATCTCCCCTTTATGAAGAAAGCAATGTACAAACTATTCAGGGAACATTTCTCAATTCAATAAAGATTCTTTATAACAAGCCTATGGAAAGGGATGTCCACTCTCTCCATTCCTCTTCTAAATCACATTAGAAGGCCTTGCTAGAGCAATTAGACAAGATGCAAATATAAAGTGGAAGATGAAGTAAAATTCTCCTCTTTGCAGATGACATGGTCTTGTATTTCAAGCACCCATTGACTCCACTCCCAAATTACTCTAGCTGAGTAGAATCTTTGGTAGAGTAGTAAATTAACCATCAAAAATCAATGGCTTTCTTTAATGCCAATAATAAAAACAGCAGAGCTTAAACCAGGAAACAACTCTGTTTGTAATAGCCACAGAAAACGTAAAATATCTAGGAATTAAAGAGGTGAAGGACACTTATGATGAAAAATTTCAAAACCTGAAAAAGGAAATTAAAGGAGAACTAAGGAAGTGAAAACACTTCCCATGCTCCTGGATTTGGAAGATTAACATCGTGAAAATGACAATAATGCCAAAGACTATCTACAACTTCAATGCCCTGCTCATTCCAACTTCATTATTCAATGGAATAGATGCCATCGAAAAATTCATATAAAACAATAAAAGATCCCAAGTCGCACAAACAATCTTTACCAGAAAAAACAGCACTGGAGGAATTACAACACTCCAAACTCTATGACAAGTTCTTAAAAACAAAAGAGCTTAATACTGCCACAAGAATAGACTTGAAGATTAATGGTATGGAACCGAAGAAACAGAAATGAAACCACAGAACTCTAACCACCTAATCTACAATAAGGGAGCCAAAACCATCAAATGGAAGATAGACATTCTCTTCAGTAAATAATGATGGAAAATTGTATAATCATTGTAGAAAACTAAAATTAGATCCTTATCTATACCAGCACTAGAATCAACTACATATGGACCAATGAACTCCAAAGTAAAGCAAAACCCTTGCAAGCACTACAGGAAAGAACAAGAGAAATACCAGCTCCTTGGCACAGGCTAAAATATTCTTAATATAGACCCAGAAATACAAATAAAAAGAGAAGTTGAACGAATGAAATTGCACCTAACTCTAGAGCTTCTGCATGGCAAAGGACATAGCTAGCAAGGTCAATAGAAAATCCAAAAATTAGGAGAACATGTTTAGTAAAAGCTACAAGCCAAACAAGGCCTCATATCTAAATTATACTTAGAAGGCAAAATATTAATTCCTCCAAAAACAAATCCTCAAAGAAACAATCGGACCACCAGCAAGTGTGCTAAGACTTAAAGAGGAACTCCTCAGAAGACGAAGTAAGAATGTCCAATATACACAGGAAGAAATACTGTGAGACACCCATAAAGGAAGAGGTAACAATGATTAGCTAATAATGTACTCATTGCCTTACTCATGTATCTGTACTTTCTGTGTACAGGAACTTTACAATAAAATAAAATTTAGAATAAGAAAATATGCTTAAGAACCAGTGCAAGTCACAAAATGAAAGTTTTCAGTATATTATTTATTCATGTGCAATACAGTCCAAAAATAAGTAGTTTCAGAAAGAAAGATGTACATGACAGCAGGTTAATGAACAATGAAAGACTTTATGGAAAAAGCTAGTAATAATTAATTAACCCGGTTGTAAAATTGATTCCTAAATATTTTATGGAAGCATATGGTAAAATTTGGATAAAATTTGGGTAGCATGTGCTTACAGCACATTAATATTTTGAAAATAAGCAGGTAATAGAGTTCTTAGCATTTCGCCTAAATGTATGTTACAAGATTGTAATTTATCTTTGACTCAAGGTAGAAAAAAATAACCAAAACAATTATTCCAACATTCTCTAGGAGACCAACTTTGAAAAATAATTATTACATTCATTGCAAGTAAAATGATATCATATATTTAGGTTGTGTATCACTCTCCGAAAAAAGACAGAAAGGTAGAGAGCTGCTTTCCTTGACTCATTTCATTATAATAGTTCATGCCTTTTGTTTGTTGGCATGTTTTGTTAATATTACAGAAGAAATATACATCCCTTCTTCAAGGAAATACTTTGTGGAAATCACAAGGCATTGACCCTGGTGACTATGTCTGGAAATTAAGCATAGCGATGTACATTGGGAAGGAGTATTTGAACTTTTAATATGGATGTTTATCTTTGAAATTTTGCCTGTTATTACATTGATGCATTCATCATTATACTACAATGAATCAATCAATCAACATTTGTGCTTTGTTAGATAATTTATTTTGATCCAAACAAACTTATACAAAAGTTTGGGTCTTCACTTTTTTAATCATCCCAAAATACGGGAAAGAATTGATATCAAAATACTTGAAAATATGTTAGAAGAATGATCTCGCAATCTTCAACCAAATTACATGATGGTTGTATTTGGGAAGTATCACCTGAAAGTGTTTCTCTAGGCAGTTTTAACTGTTGTTAGTTTGATTAGTATAGTAAATTTCAGAATCCTCTTCATGTCCTCTGGGTTCAGACTTACTTCTTTTGTCCCTTCCAAACGAACATTAAAAAATTGATTGGATCTTCCAAATGTCTGATTATTCTGTATGTGGTAGCTTTATCACATATAACAATTTTGCACTGTGATTTATTGGCTCTCTTTCAGTTCTTAATAACTTTCACTGAAAAAATACTGAAAATATGAGAATGACTTATGAGTCGATATATATAATATTCTTCTGTATGTTAGATTGTACTAAATACTCCATGCTAAAACGAACACACTGTGAAAAGGACTACCAATGTTTTTTTTCTGTTCTCAAGTTGGAATTCGATTCATTTAGAAAAAAAGTGAAATCAAATCTTAATATTGACCTCATATTTATTGATACCTAAATGACTCCATCACCTCCCGAAAATGTTGTCAAATACATTCTGATCTGAAATGAGAAGACAAACATCAGGAAATAAGAAGCATACCAGGGACTTTTAAATTGAAAACACCCTAAGGCAAAAAGAAAAAACACAAGCCCCAAACCAAAACCAAAATCAAAATTACATACTTTTCTTTTATTACATTGCAATGTCCAGCCAAGAGAAGGGAGAGGTTATCAACAACGATATTGGTGGTAATTCATTCCGGAGACAATAAAATGAAAGCAAGTAACAGAGATATATATTTGAAAGTGAAATTCGTACATATGCAAACAAAGTTCTGAGCAATTTTGCTTGATACACATTTCTTTGAAGTGGTGGGGATGTGTGTTGGATGGGGCAACTTTCCAAGATCTGAAACAGGCTATGGAATATTTTCTAAAATTTGTTTCCATTCTCATCTCTGAGTTTATTTATTTGGGTGTGTTCTCTTCTTTTTCTGATAAGATTTGCTAAGGGTCTGTCAATTTTGTTAATTTTTTCAAAGAACCAACTCTTTGTTTTGTTGATTCTATAGTTTTTGTTGGATTCTAATTCATTTAATTCTGATTTAATTTTAATTATTTCTTTCTGTTTGCTGATTGGGGTTTATCTTGCTTCTCTTTTTCAAGGAGGCTTAGATGTGTCATTAAATTGTTGGTTTCAGATCTCTCCAATTTGGTTGATATAGGAGCTCAGAGCTATAAACTTGCCTCTGAGTACTGCCTTTGCTGTGTCCCAGAGAATCTGGCAATTTGTATGTTCATTTTTGTTGAATAGCATGAATATTTGAATTTCCTTTCTAATCTCTTCCATGACCCATTCGTGTTTCAGCAGTGTGCTTTTCAGCCTCCGTGTGATACCGGACTTTCTTTGGTGTTGAGTTCTAATTTTATTCCCTTTTGGTCTCAGAAAATGCAAGGTATAAGTTCAATGTTTCTCAATTTAGACAAGTTTGCTTTGTGGCCTAAAATATGGTCTATTTTAGAAAATGTTCCATGTCTGCTGAGAAAAACGTGCATTCTGATGCTACTGGGTGAAATTTTCGGTAGATGTCAGTTAAATCTAGTTACCTATGCAGCTGTTTAGATCTGCGGTTTCTCGGTTGAGTTTTTGCCAACTTGATCTATCTAGTGGGGAGAGTGGTGTGTTAAAATCCCCAACTATTAATGTCTTTGGATCTATGTGGGATTTGAGGGAAAGTAGTGTTTCTTTGATAAATTTGGGTGCTCCATTGTTTGGCGAATAGATATTTAGAATTGTAATATCCTCCTGAAGGAGAGATCCCTTAATTAGTATGTAGCGACCTTCTTTATTTCTTCTCACGAATTTTAATTTGCAGTCTATTTTATCTGATATTAGGATTGCAATTTCTGCCTAATTATGGGGGTCGTTTGCATGGTAGATTTTGCTCCAGCATTTAACATTGAAAATGTGTTTGTTTTTATGGGCAAGATGTGACTCCTGAAGGCAGCAGATAGAAGGATCTTGTTTTTTAATCCAACTAGACAGTCTATTTCGCTAAATTGGAGAGTTAAGTCATTTAATGTGGATAAAAAAGACTGAGAGGTATTTGGGAGTTCCTGCCATGTTATCTACCTTCTTGGGGGCTGTGAAAACTAGGTTCTTCCTATGGTTCTTGGATTCTCAGTTTGGGTGGAGTTTCTTGGCCTTTATTGTGGTCTTGTTGGTTTTCTATGTGTAGGACATCTTTAAGAATCTTTTGTAGGGCTGGTTTGGTGGAGATGTATTGTTTCAATTTTTGTTTGCTATGGAAGTTTTTTATTTGCCCTTCAGTTATGAAGGAGAATTTAGCTGGGTACAGTATTCTTGGCTGATAGTTGTTTGTTTTTAGGACATGGAATACATCATTCCATGCTCTTCTTGCCTTGATTGTCTCTGCTGAGAAATCTGAAGTGATTCTAATTGGTTTCCCTTTATAGGTGATTAATCTTTTCTCCTTGACAGCTTTAAGGATCTTTTTCTTGGTCTGAGTTGATCCTGTGTGGGTTATAATGTGACGGTGGGATGTACTATTCTGGTCTGGATTATTTGGAGTTCTAAAAGCTTCTTGTATCCCAATAGGCCTATCTTTTTGCATGTTTTGCAAGTTCTCTGCTAGGATCCCATTAAACAAATTACCTAGACCATGAACTTCTGTTTCTAGGTACTCCTCTACACCCATTATCCTTAGATTAGGCCTTCTGATGGTGTCTTCCAAGTGTTGAATAGATCTATCATATTTCTTGGGCTTGTTTTGGATGGTTGTATGTTCTTTCTCTATAATATCTAGGCTGTCTTCAATCCCTGAGATTCGATCTTCTGCATGGTCTAACCTACTGTCAAGACTTCTACTTTGTTTTTTATTTCTTTTCCTTCATATTGGTCAGCTTTGATGGCTTCAAATTCTTTGTTGATGCTTTGTTTTAGATCTTGTATAAACTTCTTTACTTCCTTAATTTGGTGTACAGTGTTTATTCTCAAATAGCTTAGTTGATTGGTTATGGTTTCCTTGGACTTCCATTCCTTCTGTTGGGTTCCATTCAGTATTCCCTTTGTGGCCTCCCTGACTTCCTTCAGCTCTTTGTTAATGGATCCTATGATTGCCTTTAATGATCTCTGTGTACTCTCATCCTGCTCTCTCAATTCCTGTATTACTCTTTGCTTAGCTTCCTCCCGCTCCCATTCATGCCATTCCTGTATTTCTCTTTGAGTTTTCTCAGCCTGTTCATCCCATTCCTGCCTTTTTCTTTGAGTATTCTCAAGCTGCTCACACAAATCTTGTACCAGTTTTTGAGTAGCTCATGATATTCCTGTATAAACTTTGTATTGCCTTCTCTCTCTCCCTATCATGCTCATAGAGTCCTTTGTATGTTTTCAATCTTTTCATTTATCATGTTTACCAGCAGTGTTTGTAGAGCTATTTGGGAACTCTCCTCTGGATTATTCATTATCTGTTCTGTCCCCTGATTATCAAGAGTGGGAGTGGAGATACCCGGACTTGCCATTTTTCTTCTGGTTTTCCAGCTTACTCTGCCCATTTGGAATGAAAATAAACCAGTTTTAGGCTAGAACACTAACTTAAGGCAAGCATCAACCAAAGTCTGAATTTGCATAGTCAATAGTCTTCAGATAGAATCTAGTTCAACAGATACATCTATTCAACATCATAAAACTATATATTAATGGGCTACGAACTGCAAAGAAAAATTTGGAAAACTAGAAATTATTAGGTTTAGGGAGAAATGTGAGTAAAAAATAGGAATAGAGTGATGTGGGAAGGCACAGGGAGAGTTAACTGAGTCCTAATCTCAAAGCAGGAAATAGGTTGGGTAGCATGAAAGTAGAGAGAGAGAAAAAAAAGAAGAAAGAGAAAGGGAAAAGAAAAAAGACCAGAAAAAATAGAAAACTAAAAATTAATATTATGCTGAAATGAAAACATTCTATTTAGAGAAGAACGTGAATATAATGAGAGAAGGGAAGGGATATAAAGGAGATTTGAAAAACTTAAAAATAAAAATTCTTAAAATATTATATAGGTATAAAGTGGTAGTACTGCTATTAAGGAATTTAAGTCTTAGAGGTTCTGAATTGAGTAATAAATTTGTGAATTTAGTGTGTACACAATGGGGGATAGGGTCTAATAATGAACTAAGGATATATCTGAGGATGTGCAGGACAATTAAGTCACATAAAGAAGAACGAAAGAGAGGAAAAGGTGAAAAGGATAAGAAGGGAAGAAAAAGGTCAGAAGTTCAGTAGCGCTAAACAAAAAACAAAAAGATAATTTTTAAAAAAGAAAGAAAAAAAACGAGAAAAATGCACACACACATGTATCCCTAAAATAAAAATTATAAGAGAAAAAAAAAGTTACTGGAAAACATTTTTTTTCAAAAATCTTAAAATTAAAGATTAAAAAAAGTTTTAGAAAGGAAAGAAAATTTATAAAAGGTACGGAAGAAGCAGAAGAAGCAGAAGCAGAAGCAGAAGCAGAAGCAGAAGCAGAAGCAGAAGCAGAAGCAGAAGCAGAAGCAGAAGCAGAAGAAGAAGAAGAAGAAGAAGAAGAAGAAGAAGAAGAAGAAGAAGAAGAAGAAGAAGAAGAAGAAGAAGAAGAAGAAGAGGAGGAGGAGGAGGAGGAGGAGGAGGAGGAGGAGGAGGAGGAGGAGGAGGAGGAGGAGGAGGAGGAGGAGGAGGAGGAGGAGGAGGAGGAGGTTCTTTGATTTTTTTTGCAGGGGTGGGAAAAATCCTGTATGTCCCTTGTGTCCATAACCAGCCTCTTTTTGGAGTCTCTGGTCTGCTTCTGGTACTGTGGTTTGGTTGGTTTCTTAAGTTAGTTTGTTTGGACAGGCAGAAAAATGCTCTTCTTTACCCAGGACTTTGCAATCCTCCTCCCAGGCTACTTCAATGAGAGGCAGATCCGCTTTGAGTATCACAAAAGGGGAAGATGCTGTGATGAGGCTAGGTTCTGGGTAGAGTTGAGGCCTTTCAAAAAACAGTAGCTTTTCCCAGGGGCTAGTTTGTCAGAAACTCACAGAGCCCAGCCTGGAGTCATTCTCAGGGTTTCTGTTTACTGAATTTCAATTGATTGTCAAGGCTGCTAAAGGGAGGGGCAGCCTCTGGCTCTGATTACCCAGTGAAGAAAGCCATTCCTAGGGCTGGCACCCGAGCTGGGTGACTTTTCCCTGGGTGGAGCTGAGTCTGGCAGGTCATGCCATTAAGTTCTTGTGACCTGCTAAATGACTGGTTTTATTCCAAGGCCTGAATTGGAGCTATCAGCTCCATGGAGCTTTGTTGGTATCCAAGATGGAGATCTCTGGTTCTGGGGGGGGAGGGGTGGCCTTCCCTCCTCTGCTCCCTGCGAAGGAGTGAGAACATCAGGCTTCTACTCACGCAGAGTCTTGGTTCCTGGGTCATCTCTGGTCTGTGAACTGCAGGATGAAGATGTCTGCTCCTTGTTGGTTCTTGCTGGTGTTGAGTATAATCTGCTTGCCCACTGTGTCTGGCTCCTTGGTACCCTATTCTCTGTGATTCAGGTATGGAGTCTGTGGCCGCTGCCACCACTGCTTCTGCCGCGGTGGTGGCGGCTGCTGGCAAGAGCTCAGAGCTGTCTCCTTGCCTGGATTTTCCCTCTCTGGCCTAACTCTCTGACCTGTGATGGCGCACTTGGTGTGATTCTCTGGCTTAGGACTGTTCACTGGAACTCTAAAACTGCTTTCTATGAGAGCTCTTGTTTAGCCTCCAGGTTCTCCTCCACCATCTTCCCGGAACTCCCCATCAATTTTTTTCTTATTGCTCTGTTTTTTGTCAAGTGTTCTTCGTAAACTTATACGTAGATTTTCTTATACATAGATTTTCTGCAGAGAACTGGACAGAAACTAATACTGCAAGGATTTTGGCCTACTGTTTGAAGCATGCCTGAGGCATGTGTGGTTACCATCATGGGATATATAAGGAAGCACTAGCTGTTTGGTTGTTGAAATCCTTTTTCCTAAAGATCATGCTAGAACAAGCAAAATCATTTGACAAGAGAAAAAATTCAGTTTATTATATATTATTTATGTGGGATAATCAACATGTGGAAATAAATCATTTTATTTATGAGGAAACAATAGCAGCAAGAAGACTGAGCATATATTAGAGAGATTACAGAAATAGCATTAGATTTTTCAGTCTCTACCATCTTATGTGAATGTATTTCTTGATATTGAAACTCTCCTCTTGTTATTCTTATTGTATGCAATCCAAAGTTGATTAGACCCATGTATTCATTGTGGGAAATCTAGCTTAAAGATGTCTAAATTTTTTTTTTCCTTTTTAGTCACAACATTGACATTATCAAGTTATTCACTTTGGTTGGTCATCATCATCTACATCATGATTTTTATTAGCATTAAAGTGCCATTTATTGAAAGTCTGGTATGTGTCCAAGATTTTGCTATTATTTTATTTTAATTAATAATATTAGTGTTACCACTGTGTATGAGTTCATGTTAAAATTTTGAATAAACAAACAAAAAACTAAAGCATACCAAATAGATTGACTATATGCAAATAACAAATTATTGAACAGATTTTTTATGTAATATACTATAAATGTCACTACAACATCATGTGTATATCTAAAATTCCCTTGAAAGTAATAAGCTCTAATTTCTATTTTACTCTGGGAAACTTTTAAAAAATAAATTTCATGTCTTTGAAGTGAAAAAAGGTCAGAAATAGTATCATAAAAAATTTTAGAAGGAGTCTGTCTTCAGAAATATATATACATATATATATATATATATATATATATATATATATAATTTTAGCTGTAGAAAGATACTCATTTTTAGAGAGAACTTGTCATCAGAAATATTACACATATCAAAATTATGTGTAGAAAGATGTACATTACAGTGAAACTAAAATCTTAAAACATAAATAAAATTTTAAAAAGTACATCAAACTGAGTGCCAATGACTCACAGCTATAATTCTAGCTAATCAGGAGCATGGGATCTTAAAATCACGTTTGAAACTAGCCCAGAGAGAAAAGTACTTGTAGACTGCTATTAACCACTCCAAAACCAGAATTCCCTCTGTGGCTCAAGTGGTACAGTGCTGGCCTTGAGCATAGGAAGTCTTAGGGACTATGCCCAGGCCCTACAACCAAATACAAAACAACAAAATGTATCACCATAATTTCACAAAAAAGTGAAAGCATCTTTGTTTAAGATATTTAAGTAATGATATGGAACTAAGAATTATGATATGTAGGTAATATATTGGGACTGGTCTTTTAGTCTACTTTATGATAGTATGAAAATGATATTTGCAATCATTATATAAAATTATTCTTGATTGGTATTTGAATTATTATAAGTAATAAACATTTTAAATGATTTCCAAAGGAAAGGATCATTTTCTTAATGACATCCATTTTTTTCATAATTTCAAAATAATTAAGAAAATGATTCCAAGTCTGGTTCACTCTAGGACTATATATTCTTGTTGTATTTTTCATATGTTCATAGAAATTAAATTTCTAAAATATCAGTGGATGTTGGCATGCAGGAACATTTTCATATATACTAGTACTGTAGTCCTTTAAGTAGAATTATATTTTTATTTCTTGTTTTCATGAATAAACCAATGTTATTGTGAATTTTGATTTTTTTCAATGCTATTGGCTCTTATCTTTTTAAAAAAGTTTTATTTAACTAGTTTTGTTAATTGTGAAAATACAGTACAGAGGGGTTACAATTACATGAGCAAGGTAATAAGTATATTTCTTATCAAGCATTGTTGCCTCTTCCTGTGCTTATCCCCTTCTGTCCCTGCCCTTCCATCTTCACGATTAAAATCGCCCCTCCCCCACTCCCGCCCCACCTAAATTGTAAAGTGCATTGTATGTCTCATTATTGCAAGGTCCCCCTGTTTTTCTAATAAAGTAGAGAAAATGGATTGAGCAAGTAGCATATAGCTTTCATAAAATGCACAAGCATAGATTTAGGTCTTCTGTCATTTGCTAAAAGTTTCCTCCAGAAAGGGTTATTAATCACTTATAAATGATACATAATTTCAAATATTCCAGTTATCACATACATTTTTACTGAGTTATGTCTGTACAAACTCAAAATAAACAGAAATCACATGTGTTTTATAGCTGTAGTTTACAAAGGTTTTTCTAGCCAACACTGAAAACATCATTTTAAGTAGTCTGTATTTTGTATGAAATATTTTTATCAATACTTTTTGACAGTAATTCAGATGCAATGTATTATCTCTTTTTATTATATACATAGAAGTGTAATGGCTGGATCGTACACAATTCTTTTTTTTTGAAGACTTGAAAACTTGCTTGCTAAAATGATTGCAGTATTGTACAAATCGATCCACTTTGTGGAGTATATCAGCTTCTACACAAATGCAAATGTGGTCATTTTAGTCACACTAGTAAGTTTTCTTTTTTCTTTGTTCCTAGATACTAAACAGGGGCTTATTTCAAATGTTCCTCCTATTGTCTATTAATTTAAATATATTCTTTAAAATTTTCCTATTCAGAAAAAAATATATAGAATTAGATGATATAAATTATTAAGACTCAGGATCATTGTAACATTAACATTGTAGCATTAACAAATATGTGCCGTCTATTTGGATATGTTTTCACTTCTGTTATAGTGTCCTTTGAATTATAGAAGGTTATCAGTTGATATTATCCAGTTTATTCTTGCTTTTCTTTAGCCACTAATGCTTTCATGTCAAATTTTTAGAAACCTTTACTGATCCAATGTCATGAATGTTTACATTTATGTTTTATAGGTTTTCACATCGCACATTTAGGTGATAATAATTTTTATTTCAATTTTTGTATAAGGATTGAGGTAGTAGTCTAAGGTTATTCTGTAAACCTAGAGAGGCAATTGTGCCAACACACTCATTTAAGATGTATTTATATTTCATAAAGTCATGGCATTCTTTTCAAACTCTATTGACCAAAAAACCAAGAATTTTTTATAGATTTATTTATTTATTATTGTGAGAATACCTTACAGAATAGTTACAATTATATGGGCAACATATTGAGTACATATCTTATCAAGCATTGTTGCCTCCTCCTTTGTTTCCCCTTTCCATCCCTTCCCATCTCCGCCTCCACCCTTACCTCTGCTCTCCCCTTCCCCAGAACCCCGCTCCTCTCTGCCTAACTTGTAAAGTTAATTTTTAACATAACGTCTTGTACATCTCATTGTTGTAATGGGTCCCCATGAATCTCTATTTAAACAATTTTTTTCTCTTCTTGTCCATAAATTATACCAACATCAAATACAGTGAAAACAGGGGTTATACTGTTCGGGAGGGACATACAAAGCAACAAAGAAATAATTTTATAAATGTCTTAGAAACAATTGCAAGAGACAAAAAATATTTGAATCCTTATCTTGGGGTTCATTCACCTGACATCAACATATCTTAACATTTCTGTTTGTCTCACAGATATACTAGTAATTTCAAATAAGAGGAAGCATGGGATCTATGTTTCTTTGCAAGAATTTATTTTTGACAAATCCATTATATACTTTTGTGTGTCTGTACTTATATTACAGCTATGTTGTCTTCACTACTAAACATGGTAAAAAGATTAGAATCTAGTATGAGTGCTCATGCTAATCATTTCACAAGACTGTTGTGACAGACCTGTATTTCTAGAATTTACATATGAGTTTATGGAGCAGGTGAACCAAAATTTTACAGAAATATCTGGATGTTTAATAGTCACTCATATTTTGCACCTTGTAAAAACACAAGACCTCAGATATTATATACAGAAAAATATATTTAGACAATGCTTGAAACAACTAAAATTAATTTAGGAATGAGTTAAGATTTAGATAATGCTATAGCATAATAAAGCTGAATGATAACAGACTTGAGCAGTACAACAGAGGACAGTGAGAGAGAATAGAATTATGAACCACATAGTAGCTATATGTCATCAGTATTGCGTTTCAACAAACAGAAAGACTTCAGAGAAATGAAGGAGGAAAATAATCAAAGTGAACTGAATCAAGTTTCTTTTTAACCCACCTAATCGTTTGGAATGAAAGTCAGAGATCATGAGAAAAATAAACCGAAAATGAAGCATTGTATAGACCTGTTACAAAGTACAGAAATTGTAATAGGAATATGATAATATCTAAAGAAATGAAAGAATAAGTAAACTCTAAAAAGAAAAAGAATGAAAAAAGAAAAGAAGCAAAATAAAACCTTTAAATAACAATAAAAATTGCTAATGTAGATAGAATTTGGATCATATTTTATCGTATGTAATTTTGAGAAAACGCACTAGGAATGAAATATTTTAAAGTCATAATTTAAACACAAATTAGATGATAATTAGGATTGCTCAGTGGTAAAGCATTGGCATAGCATATAGGAAGCAATGGTTTGATCTCCCCACCATTACAAAATACACACAACACACACACAAAAACATTACATACACACATTTGGAATACCAACATCATATTTAAATGGAAAATTATCACAAATAGTAAAATTATGCTAATATATAAAATCATAATATTTCTTGTATTATTTAAAAGTTTAATATAAATAAAATAGTCAAAATATAACTTAGGTGCTTATAAATTAAGAAGATTAGAAATTAAGAATAAAAGTCATGAAAACCTTTGCAAATAATTTTAATGATAAATATTTTGAAATATGTATTCTTTTATTTTGACAAAAGATTGTCATTATTGGTGTTTGAACTCAAAATTTAGAATATGCTAACCATTCCCTCTATATCTCACTAGGGAAGGCTATATTTCTAATTATTTCACTGTGGATATTTTTGAAATAAGGTCTCATAGTTTCTCAGGCTCTCCTGAATCACAATTGCTATTTAACTTCCCACCGTAGCTAGAAAATGTAAGCCACACATCACCAAGCCCAGCTCATTTATTTTAATCCAAGTACAAATATTTACCAAAAATGACCAGATCAGAAAGTCTATCCTATAAAGTATGTGATTCTTGAAAAAAAAAGTAAAAAAAACAATATTGTTTACCTGGAAAATATGTTTAGAACTATGAGAAAATAAATTTATTTAAATCACCAAACATAAAAATTAAGAAAACAATTTTCAAATATTCACATTTTAAATATTTTGAAAGCAAAATATATGTGTCAGAATAATTTACATGTGTGAAAATCATGCAAATTTAAATTAATTCTTCAATTCTGAAAAAATAATTACCCTTAAGAAACAAAAGAAAATAATTAATGCAGTACAAAATTTAGAAAACAAAATGAATTGTACTCTTTATCTCACTTAAGTAACTGTACACTCACTTTACATCAACTTTATAATAAAAATAAAAATGCATGAAAAAACTAAGCAATAGTATCCATTGATCAATAGCAACAGAAAAAGCATGAGTATTTTTTTTGAGTGTAGAAAAAAATTGAGGCAAAGGATAACAATATTCCATCATAAATATACTTTTTACTGTACTTAACTGTAACCCTTCTGTACATTACCTTTACAATAACATAATATTAAATTTAAAAATAAACCAAATGATATCAGAAGCCATTGGTTAAAAACTTTGTAAAATATTTACCCTAAGTACTCAAGGACTATACATTGATGATAATATTAAATAGTTAAAATAAAATTCAGCGGAAAAGCAAAAGGTTTAAAAACTGTTACAAAGTGAAGTAGTAAATCAGAATATTAATATTAATCATAATCATAAGATGAATGCATAGTAGTAGTCAAATATGTAAGAAAGAAGACAATTTGCCATTCCTTTTCACTTAATAAGTGAGAAAGAATTCTCTGTACCTCATTAAATATGTTTTGGTTAATGAAGGAAATATTCTGGCACAACCTATGAAAATGAGGTAAAAATATTATAGCAAAGAACTGATTGTTCTGTTTTGGGATATTAATGTATTACTCATTTTGGTAATTGGAAATCGTGGGGATTTTAAATTGGGGTATTGTTCTTGCTAGTTTGGCATCATATCAATGCTTAATTTTAGGGTAGGGGTTCCTTTTCCATCAGAACATGTACATGATCTGTACTTTCCCCCCACACACACAGGAACAGTTCTTTATTGTACATCAGAGAAATAGCCCTGTGTGCTGCTTCAAGGTGCAACATGCAGAATATTGAATTAAGAAAAGAGGGAACAGGGAAGGGAAATATCTTGAGGTCCAAAGTTGCAAACAAAAGAAAAAAAAGGATGGGTGAAAGATTCCTCATGCAAGAGGCATTTTTTTGCAAATACCTTGCAAAACAGGCAGCTGGTGTGCCTTCAGAGAAATCCTACAAATAGCAAAAGACTCCAAGCATTCCTGTACGGGGACTCAGAGCACAGGGGAAAAAAGACACCAAAATGCCTTTAGCATTTCAAGATATTTGGTACTCGTGATTACATTTTGTTTACAGTCCAGTAAAGAGAATAAACTGACATAATATTGGGGGGTGGGGAGAAAGCCAGGAAGCTCATACAACAGATTAGAGGGGAAGGTTAGAAAAATAGCATTTTTTTCATATGTTTTGTGTTGTTATTCCTGACATCAAAAATGTGTCCCTTTGCATTAACTTGGGTAAATAGCTTGCAGCAACAAAGAAACACAAGCTTTACAATTCATTTTAAAATAAAACAAGGATCCTTTCTGTGTTGTTCCTTAAAAGAAATAAAAAAAGGTATCTCCTTGTTTTAAACACATTCTTGATAACTTCATAAGATGACCAAAATAAAACGGTATCTACAGAGCTCATTTTCCAAATTGTTTTTTTGGGGTGTATAAAAAAAGTGATCTGTCTTTCAGCCTTCCCCTCATCACTGGCATCACAGTTGCACACCAACTTCCTACCCGGGCTGGCCTGGATTCTGAAGTCCTTAAAATCTTAGCCTTTCAGAGTGAGCAGTATGGTGAAAATGATCCAATGCACCCAACTATAGATTGAAAAGGAAGTCCCATAAAATTTTGCCTGGTTTCTGTTCTCAAGCATCCTAAGTAGTTAAGAGTACAGATGTGAGCCCTTGGTGCCAAGTAGTGACAGTATTTTTGAAGCAATTAGACATGTATATGACTTAAGGAAAAGAATAAAAGAATAGTGAAGGATAGAAACCAGACACAATTTTAAGTAGCTACTCAAAGGTTGAGTAACTTTAGCTAGCTACTCGGGAAGGTGATATCTGAGGACCAATGTACAAATCCAGCCGAGTCATTAAAATACATGAGTTTATTTCCTATTAACTACCAAAAAAGCCAGAAGTGGAGCAGTGGCTCAAGTGGTAGAACTGTAGCTTGGGTACATGCATGAGCACCTGCACAATTGTACACATGTGTGTGCATGTGCACAAACACACAAATGTGTAAACATACACATGAGTATTTCAAAGCAAAGGTCTTTATTTTTTACTCTGCTGTATATTTTATTTCCAGATATTAGTTCACAAATTAACAAAATCAGCTAAGCACCTATTTACATACATCTCATCATGTTTCTTCAACATATATTCTCTTTTTGGAAGCTTGCTTTTATTTGACCCAAAAGTAAATTATTCAGGAGATCAGTTCACCTTCACTAAATTCTTTAGTATTGGATGATTCTTCATGTCAGGAGGTCAGTTCACTTTCCCTAAATTCTGTCATATTGGATGATTCTTCAGGTTCTTTATGTCCTTTAGATTTTTTAGGTCCTTCCTAGCAATTTGATTTTGTGAAATCATTCATCAAGCAGCATATTTATTTCACTAGAAGTAGAGTCCCTGTCAAAAAATTATTATTATTTGCCTCATGGCATCTGTATTTTTATTATCCTCATATAATTCCTGACCTGTCTGTGTGTGTCAAAGACTGCTGTGAAACTGAAAAGACTCTACTCAGGACTTAGCATCCTTACACAATTCATAGATGTTAAGGTGCTTAAAATTTCTGGAATTGATTCAGAATAAATAATCTTCATCTTGACTTTCTATAGAAAAGCAATTGGTTTCTCAGGAAATTAGGTCAGAAAGAAACAAAAGGAAAAGTGAGGAACAACTCAAAACATAAATTCAAATGAAACAAAACAACCCAAGAAAACACAAATTAATTCAGTACCCAATAACCTGCAGGTAATTCAAAGATTAAAAATAAAAAAAAAATCAGGTATGACAAGCTTTTGAAAATCCTGACTACATGGTAGACTATTGTTGTTAGGATAGTGTTTACAGGCCAGACTGGACAAAAGATCTGGACACAGTGCCATCCTTCTGTTATCCTAACTTCCAGGAATACTAACATAAATTGAACTGAGCCAAAGATCATACACAAGTAGGAATCTGGATTCTATCTGAAAAGTATCCCGGATAAGTTAGGGCCGGGGATTTGACAAAGTGGTAAGGACTCCCATTTAGGAAACACACAGCACACAATGGAAACTCTAATACTATGGGTAGTAAAGAAAAATTTCTCCCTTAAAATAATTGGAATAATTGTAAGATCTGAGTATTTGAGTGAAGAAAAATCCATGAGAAACTGAATGAACCCGTGTTGCAATGCTTTCTAGTTAAGTGATATTGTTATGTGATACTCCAGAAATACCAAAGTTACCTTGCAAATGAGCATGGACGTGCGGTTGGGTGATGGAAATATTCTATTTAAAACAGGTGTAAATTAAATTCATTTTTGGTAGATTGTTGTTCTTCAATTCAGGGCCTGGGTGATATCCCTGATCTTTTGTATCTAAAGGCTAGCACTCTACTATTTTGAGCCACTGCTTCAATTCTGATTTTCTGTTGGTTGTTGAAAATAAGACGCTCATGGACGTTCCTCCCCAGGGTAGCTTCAAATCATGATCCTCAGATCTCACCCTCCTCAGTAACCAGGATTCCAGTCATGAGCCAGTCGATGTTTTTAGTACTTTAGTAAATTTTATAGTTACAAAAGTTATAAATTATTGTTATAACCTGAGAAATATATGTGTATATATATCAATGCACAAGAACTGTACCTATGTTATTTAATTTAATGCTCACAATATTCCTATAACATGGAACTACTTCGATTTTTAATTATCAGATGATGATATTGACATCTTCAGAATGGAAATTACTAGTACAATCTTGCACACATGGTAAGTGGCAGCCTGGGTCCCATAGCCCACTGTATCAGATAACTTCATTCTATTTTAAGACCAAAATATCAGCACTTACTCTAGTAATATTTCACATTATATTTGTTAGAAAATAGACAAATGTAATATGAAAATGCCAAGTTCATAATCAATTTATACCTCCCTGATGAAAGGAACTGCTAACCTATAACATTCTTCTCTTCTAGTTCAAAATAGTAGAAATCACATTGTACTCCATGACTCAACACTGAACTGCTTGGGGTCCCCATGTCTGTACAACAGTCTTACTGAAAGAATGGCCTTCCCAATTCCTGATGGAAACAGACTTCAGGTCTTTTGGACCAATCATTTCACATTGTAGCTTACCTAAGTGGTTTACCATGTAATTGCTTTTTATACCCAATATTGTGAGAGAAATATACTACTATAAATTGTTTTTAAAGCAAGACTGATATAAAAAATCACCACTAACACCAGATAAATATTTTATCTTTCATATACCCAAAAATACAATCTGACCTATCATAAATTTAGGAACTACAACTTAAAAATCATAGTCACCAAGACCTAGTCATGCATTAAAAATTATCCAAATTATGAACACAGTTGGCTTGGGAAAAAACAAATTGTTGCAATAGGGACACATGTGGACCCATTGCAACAATGAGATGTACAAAAAATTATGTCTAAAAATGAAGTTTACAACATTGGTAGGGGGTGGGGGCAGATTGGGAAGGGGGAGATCACGGGGGGCGGGGCGGGGAGATGAGAAGGGATGGGAAGATGAAACAAAGGAGGAGGCAACAATGCTTGATAGGAAACGTATTCATTACCTTGCCCATGTATTTTTAACCCCTCTGTACGATATTTTCACAATAAAAAAAGAAAAAAATACAAAAAAGAAAAGAAAAAAAGTACATCATTATTACTGCATTTTAAAATATTCCTATGATATGGAAGATTCAATTATAAACTATAAACACTTGAAAATAATTTACTTCCAGTTATCATGGATGTTACATTTTACCTGCATCTCCTCATGTGACCAATTAATTAATTTTTATTTAATTAATTAATTAATTAATTCAATTATTTGTTGCTGATACCAGGACTTGAACTCTGACCCTGGTTCTGTCCCTGAGTTTATTTGGTTTTTGTTTTCGTTTTCTCAAGGCTAGCATTTCACGACTTATACCAGACTCCATTTCTAGCCTTTGCTGATTACTTTCAAATCAGAATCTAATAAACTTTTTTGCTTTTCTGGTTTCAAACCACAACCCTTAGATTTCATCTTTCTGATTACCTAGGACTAAGGCATGAACCATCAGTGTGGCTTCTACTTTTTCCTCTACACTTATCTAATGCACTTACTTAGATACTAATTTAAAACTGAAAGTATAGAAGCACAACAAACAATGATAATATTGTCCTGTCAGGAATTCAAGTTACTAATTTAAATTTCTTCTTAACACTAAACACAGAAAAGTTCCACGATACTATAAGAGTAATCACTATTGAAAATATGAGCATTAAGAGTTTTATTAAAATTTTTATTTATTTTTATTGTGAAAATACTGTACAGAGGGGTTACATTTAGATGGGCAAGATAATCAGTACATTTCTTATCAAGCCTCCTCCTTGGTTTCCCCTTCTGATCCCTTCCCAGCCTCCCCCCGCCCTCCCTATCCAATCCTCCCCCTCGCCATCCCCATCCAATCCTCCCCCCCGTCAATGCAGGGGTTATACTGTGGGGGAGGGACACATAAAGCAACAAAGAAATAATCTTATAAATGCGTTAGAAACAAAGATATGAAAGAAAAAACATTTAAATACATATCTTAGGGTTCATTTTCCTAACATCACCTTATCTGACCTTTTCTGCTTGACTCATACATAAACTAACTATTGCAAGTAAGGGAAACCATGGGAAACCATGTTTCTTTGGGCGTGGCTTATTTCACTTAATATAATCTTTTCCGAGTCTTTCCATTTCTTAACAAATGGGGGCAATGTCATTCTTTCTGATAGAGGCATAGAATTCCATTGTGTATATATACCACATTTTCTTGATCCGTTCATCTACTGAGGGCCATCTGGGTTGGTTCCATATCTTAGCTATGGTAAATGATGCTGCAATAAACATAGTTGAGCTGGTAGCTTTAGTGTGGTCTTGTTTGTAAACATTTGGGTAAATGCCCAAAAGTGGGATTGCTGGGTCTTAGGGGAGCTCTATGTGGAGTCTTTTGAGGAACTTCTTTACTACTTCCCAAAGTGGTTAAACAAGTTTACACTCCCACCAACAATGCAGTTAGGTTCCCTTCTGCCCACATCCCCTCCAGCATCTGTTGTTTTTAGAGTTCTTGATTTTTGCCATTCTAACTGGGGTGAGGTGTTATCTTAATGTTGTTTTGATTTGCATTTCTTTTATGGCTAGGGAGGTTGAGCATTTCTTCATGTGTCTATTGGCCATCCTTCTTTCTTCTTAAGAGAAGTTTCTCTTTAAGTCTTTAGCCGAATTATTTATTGGGCAGCTGTTTCTTTGAGAATTTTTTTTGGGGTATTTAAGTTTTTTGAGTTCCAAGTATATTTTAGATATGAGACCCTTGTCTGTTGTATGGCTAGTGACAATCTTCTCCCAATCCGTGGACTTAAAAAAATAGAATGGAAGAAAGGCAGCCTCATCAGTAAATGGTGCTGGCAAAATTGGTTAACTACTTGTAGAAAACTAAAGCTAGATCCTTATTTATCACCCTGCACCAGAATCAACTCCAGATGGATCAAAGACCTCAGAGTCAAAGCAGACAATCTGAAAACATTACAGGATGGAATAGGAGAAACCGTAGGTCTCCTTGGAGCAGGCCAAAATTTTCTTAATAGAGACCCAGAAACACTACAAATCAAATGGGATTGCATGAAGTTACAGAACTTCTGCATGGCAAAGGTCATTAAGAGCTGTTTTAATTGATCCATTATTTACTCTGCATGGCAAAGGACATAGCTAGCAAGATCAATAGAAAGCCCACAGATTGGGAGAAAATTTTCACTAGAAAAAATATATAATGAAATACTGGAATAGAAGGCCTTTGTATAACTATTTAAACTGATTTTTTCCTTAACATGCTTGCTTTCATTTAAAAACAGATAGACCTCTTTATTGTCTTCATGTGATTTTGAAGGTGCTTAGTAAGAACTCAAAATGTATTAGTCCTTTGCTATAAATTAAGTCTTACTTTTTCATCTTGGAGAATATAATGATCAAAGGGAGAAATATGAGCAAGTAATAGTTCAGAATCATGATTCCAGTGAGTGGATTACTAATCAGTACTCCTTGATACCATTTTGCACAGTCTTGTCACAAATACAATTGGCCTGCCTTCTCTAGCTGCTTTCCTAGCATGAAGCTATTCCTTCATTGTATAGGAAAAGTACGATTCAACTGATTTCAGTCGGATCAGTTACTAGAATTATCAAGGATTTACATTCTTGTCTGTAATTTGTTGAAAGCTATGTCTCTCAATGTAGTCTAGTAATCCATTTACTAATATCAAGTAAATTCAAAAATTCTATTTCCATTAAAAATCCTTTTCATAAAAAGAAAAGTCAGTTTGTTCTATAAATTGATCAGAGGCATGGATTTTGTAGCTATCTAGGTCATTGCAAATCTCCCTCTCTCTCTCACTCCTTCATGGTCCTCATAGATAAAATGATTGCTCCATAATTATCCTATTTGATTTTGCTTTTATACTTTTAATTGCATAATTCCACTTTCTGCCCTGCCTTTTCCAAACCACATATATAGCAGGCCGGATTTCATATTTTCTCATTCCTAGAATAATTTGCACGTGGAGCGACCACTGGTCCTCATTTTTCAGTCTATAGATTTGAATATGGAGTGAAATCTTTCCTCTGTCCTTAATCATTTCCCTACTCTCCAGTTAAAATAATGAAAAATATTATTACCCTTCAAAGTCATTCATAAATATGAATTTAGCTAGACATTGTGTAAAAGTACTTTGATACATTCTGAGGAGATTAATGGCAACAAAGTATAAAATATGTATTTACCCTCCACGTTTTTACACCCAATTAAGGAACATGTGGAAGAAAAAGTACATTTATGAATTAAAAAATAGCAGCATCAATTGGCTAACACATGGGTCCAATTGAATGGCTGGCACACAGAAATTAATTAATAAAACCAAAATTTACCAAAGTTGCAGAAGGTTAGAAGTTTGTAATTTGGTAACATTGTAATGGAGGATGTACATATTTCTTGTTTATATTTATACTCTCCAAATCTGACAGTACACAGGGTTTCTTGTGTTCTTTATTATTGTCTGCATTTTACATTACTGATGTTTATATTTAGGGATAACATAATTTTTTAAAATGGTATTTGCTGCAATTTTAATACAGATTTATATGAGTATGAGAATGTTGATTTTATTGACAATTAAGTAACAATCTCAATTGAAGACTAGTGGTGGTGGATCATATCTGTAATCTAAGCTACTCAGGAGGCTGAGATCTGAGTAGTGTGGTTCAAAGCCAGATGGGGAAGGAAAGTCTGTGAGACTCTTATCTCCAATTAACCACCAAATAAATTAATTAATTAAGTAAGTAAATAAATAAATAAATAAACCAGGATGTGGTGCTGTGTCTCAAGTGGAAGAGTGCTTGTCTTGAGCTGAACAGCTCAGGGACAGTACCCAGGACCAGAATTCAAACCAAATGACTGACAAAGAAAAAACTGTCAGTTGCTTCTTTTTCTAAATTTGCTGTTGACATTCTTGTACCATATATTTTACTGTTTATATGATCATGTTTTGGGGCTCTTTTTGCACAGTAGGTACACTAATGGAGAAAAACAAGCCAGTAAAGCATCTCCTTTTGAAATTATTGCCAAGGTCAACAATATGAAGGTGGCAAGAGAAATTCTAATAGATCATGGATAGTCTCTGTGCAGGTTAAGTGAGTTAGTTTTATATTGCATGTGGTTTGAGATGTTAGCTCACAACATAATCAGGAACTTGTGCCATCGCATAAATCAAATCCTTGTGTTCTTCAACAAAAACATCTTACTATGGAGGGGAAAAAATAAGTTCAACTATATATTGTGGTTAATTTCACATGTGATTTACTTCTTGGTTCAAGTTCTTTGCCTTGCATCTGACCCCAACTATTAATTCACAATTCATTGCCAGGATTCTGGAGACATGAAGCTAGCACAAGTTGTTTCATAGCATGTTTACATGAATATTTTATTTTCTCATTCTCTCCTTTCTCTCTAGAATGTATAATAAAAACTATGCACATTTATGTTGGTATTATAAATACTTATGAATATATCTTGTTGATTTTGTGAGTTCAGAGAAGATCTACTAGGAAAAAGGACACAACTCTGTCATTCACATTGTTGGAAACGTAATATTCTCCAACAGTTTCCAAAATATCAATCCTTACTTTATGGAAACAGTCGTTAATAATGAGTTGTGGGGTTTTATTTTGAACTTAAGATTCGATTTCAACATATATACTACCAGGTAAGATATGAGTTAATTCAGATGACGCTGTATCTTCAGCAAATCATCACCTATAGTGCTTCCTAGATACATGCTAACTACATTAATATGTACCATAGACAATCCAGAAGTATGTTACCAGCCCTGAATGTAAGGAGCTAGATATATGAAAACAAGAATAATAAAGTGTTAAAAATGTTATGTTGACTCAAACTAATTTTTCAAAATTGGAGTGGCCCTATTGCTCAAGTGGTAGAGGATTATCCTTGAGCTGAAGAACTCAGGGATTGCACCAACCTCAGAGATTTAGACCAATAACCAGAACAACTGGAAAAATAGACACAAAAGTAATGTAATGTTCATCAACTATGTCCAATCCTCACTTTAAAAAAAAGTGTCTTAGTTATTTTCTCCCACATAAGAACCTTTAAGATGTTATTCACTCCCTATATGGAACATCTTGCATTTTCTCTTTGAAATCTACAGAATAATTTGATGTGTGATATTTCCCTTATTCCAACAGATAGTACATCACTTAATATAACCCTATGGTAATACTACTCCTGTTTCCTTTTGCTAATATGACTTACTTATGGAATCATAGTATTCTGGCTTCTAAGAAGTGGATGGTACTAGAGAACCTGTGAATTAATTAGATAATTTGTGACAATTTAGGAGCTCATGTTATTATTTCCTGTCTTGTTTCCTATAATTGCGTATGATTTTGCAAACCCTATCTTTATCATTAAAAATATGTGAGCAGTTTTGTATGTGTTTTGAGCTGAAGATTTGATGGATAGTGCTTAGACCCAGATTTCAGGCCCCATGACCACAAAACAAAAGCAAAAACAAAAAAACTTCTTGCACATCACAATATGAATCTATGTATATTCTGTGATGAGAAGATTAAGATGAAATGATTCAAGAATTATATCAACTTACAGAAAATTGTGAAGTGGGAGGGAGGAAGTTGGTGAAGGAGAAGCTGGAGACTAACCAAGCTCTCGCATAGAAAGCAGTTTGAGTGTTCCAGTGAACAGTCCTAGGCTAGAGAATCACACCAAGTGTGCCATCAGAGTACAGAGAGTTTGGCCAGCATGGGAAAATCCAGGAAAGGAGACAGATCTGAGCGCTTGCAGGGAGTCCCAGATGCAGGGACAGTGGCGGTGGCTGGAGTTGCCAAACCAACACAGAGAGCCAGGACAAAGGTGCCAGAAGTGGCAGGTGAGCATATTCTACACAATACCAGCAAGAAATGATAAGGAGCAGATATTTTTATCCTTCAGATGGCAGACTAGAAATGGTTCAGGAACCAAGCTCTGGCATAAGTAGAACCCTGACATCCTCATTCCTTCTAAGGGAGCAGAGGAGGGAAGGGCACCCCTCCCCCCCACCAGAGATATCCATCTTTATACTAAGAAAGGCCCAAAT
Organism: Dipodomys merriami; assembly: GCF_024711535.1. Taxonomy (NCBI): domain Eukaryota; kingdom Metazoa; phylum Chordata; class Mammalia; order Rodentia; family Heteromyidae; genus Dipodomys; species Dipodomys merriami. Next base: position 9,963,398 of record NW_027203159.1, on the reverse strand, counting down.
GGGAAGCTAGCCTTGGAAGGAAACAATTCATTCCAGCCATTAGCAGGTCCCTGGAACCTGACCTGTCCTGCCAGTCTCAGCTCCACCCAGGGGAAAATCACCCACCCAGGCAGAGGCATGTCTCCCCCCCCAGAGGAGTGACATTCTTCACTGGGTAAACAGAGCCAGAGGCTGCCTTTCCTACCACAGCCTAGACAAACAATTGAATTTCAGTAAACATAATCCCTCAGGCTAGGCTCTGTGAGTGTCTCAGGAGCTAGCCCCTCAGTGAAAAGCTTCTGTTTTCTGAGAGGCCTCAACCCTTCTCAGAACCTAGCCTCATCACAGCATCTTTAAACTAGAGGAAACAGCCATCTCCCTCATTTGTAATACTCAAAACAGATCTCCCACCCCCTGAAGTAGCCTGGGAGGAGCAATCACAATATTCTGGGTAATTCAGAACATTTTGCTGCCTACTCAAACAAAATGACTAAAGAAACCAATCAAGCCACAGGAAAACCAATCACCACAAGGAGACCAGAGACTCCACCGAGACTGGTTCAGAGACAGGGGAGATACAGGATCATCCCATTTCCTCCCCCCCAAAAAAAAAATTCAAAAAATATTTTTGTACCTTTTTAAAATTTTTTTTAAATATTGTTTTCTATTAATTTTTTCTCTTGTAATTTTTATTTTAGGTGTATATGTGTGCATGTGCTTTTTTTTAACTCTCTTTTGACATTTTGGTCCCCTTTTTTATTCTTTTCTTTTTCTCTATATTTTTCTTTTTTGATGACTTAATTGCTGTTCTGCTCATCCCCAGATATACACCAGGTGTCAATAATTGCACCTTCTTCTCCATTGGGTACATTCTTAATCTAGAAATTTATTACACAATTCCCAAATTCTTAGGTTCAACTTATTTAATATCAGTATTATCTCTTTGTGCCTCTCTAATTTTCAAGTAACTAACTTTAAGAATTTTTATTTTTTAGTTTTTCATGTATCATTTCTATCCCTCATATCCTCTTCCTTTTTTTCCTCACAATATCATTTCCTTAAACTTACATAATTATTAAGTGTTGCACTTTTTAAATTTAAGGTATTTTCCATTATTCCTTTTTTTTCTTTTTCATCTCTCTCCTACCATTCTGTCCAATCCATTCTGTCTCTAAGATGAGGACTTAGTTAAATTCACTCTCACTTTACCTCTCCAAATCCCTCTAATCCTATTTCTACTCCCCCTAAACCTAATAATTTCTGTTATGGCAAATTCTCCTTTGCTCTTCTTAGTCCATTAATCCATAGTTGGTTGATTTTGCATAGAGTGTATCTGTTGAACTAGATGGTATCTGCAGCCATTTTGACTGTGCAACTAGAGGACTATGGTTGATGCTTGCCTTGAACTAGTGTTCTAGCATAAAATTGATGTTACTTTCATACTAAAAGGGAAGAACAAGATGGAAAAACTCATTAATGGACTTAACTCTCAAATTAAGCGACATAGAATGTCTAGCTAGAATAAAAAAGAAATATCCTTCTCTCTACAACCTTCAGGAGTTACACTTTGCCCATAAAAATAACATATTTTGAAACTGAAAATCTGAAAAAAATCTACCAAGCAAATGGCCCCCATAAACAGGCAGGAGTTGCAATCGTAATATCAGATAAAATAGAGTTCAAATTAAAACTAGTGAAAAGAGATAAAGAAGCTCGCTACATACTAATTAAGGAAACTCTTATTCAGGAGGAGATTGTAATTCTAAATATCTATTCATCAAACAACAGAACACCCAAATTTATCCAAGAAACACTACTTTACCTCAAATCTCACATAGATCCAAAGATATAAATTATTGTGGGCTTTAACACACCACTCTCCCCACTCAACAGGGAAAGCACAGTTCTAAACAACTGCACAGATCAAGTAGATTTAACATACATCTACCAAATATTTCACACATCAGAATCAGAATATACATTTTTCTCAGCAGCACATGGAACATTTTCCTAAACCAACCAGATTTTAGGTTACAAAGCAAACTGGTCCAAATTCAGAAACTCTGAAATTATACCTTGGATTCTCGCAGACCACAAGGGAATAAAATTAGAATGCAACGCCAAAAGCCACCAAAAAAGTCTTGTAACACATGAAGGCTGAACAACATACCGTTGAATCACCAGTGAGTCATAGAGGAGATTAGAAAGGAAACTCAAATGTTCCTGAGAGCAAAAATGAACAAACATGCCAGGTGCCTGTGGCTCATGCCTGTTATACTACCTACTCAGGAGAATGAAATCTGAAGATCCTAGTTCAAAGCCAGCCTGGCCAGGAAACTCTGTTAGACGTTTATTTCCAATAAACCACTAGGAACCAGAATGTGGTGCTGTGGCTCTAGAGGTAGAGTACTCATCTTGAGCTGAAAAGCACACAGACAGACCCCAGGCCCAGAGTTCAAGGCCCACGACTGACAAAACAATAAATAAATAAACAAATAAATAAATAAAATTGAACACACAAATTACCTGCTCCTTTGGGAAACAGAAAAGGCAGTACTGAGAGGCCAGTTTATAGCTCTGACTTCCCACATCAACAAATTGGAGAGATCTGAAACCAACAATTTAATGAGACATCTGAACCTGCTTGAAAAAGAGTAGCAAGACAAACCCCAATACAATAGAGGGAAAGAAATAATGAAAATTAAATCAGAATTAAAAGAATTAGATTTAAAAAAACATAGATTCAACAAATAAAGAGTTGGTTTGTCGAAAAAAAATTAACAAAATTAAAAAAATTCACAGACCCTTAGCAAATCTTATCAGTAAAAAAGTGAACACAACCAAATAAACAAACCCAGAGATAAGAATGGAAACATCACCACAGAAATATTATAAGGGAATACTACTCAAACCTTTATGCTAATAAGTGTGAGAACCTGGCAGAAATGGACCTTTTCCTAGCAAATATTGACATGCCAAAACTAAACCAATATGACTTAACCAAACTTAACAGATCCATATCAAACATTGATATAGAATCAGCAATAAGAGTCCTTCCATCTAAGAAAAGCCCAGGACCAGATGGAGTTACAGCTTAACTCTAGAAGGCCTACAAAGTTCACTACCGAACTCTTTCTATGAAGCCATCATAAGCTTCATCTGAAACTAGGCAGGGACTCATCAAAGAAAGAGAACTATAGACCCATATCTTTGATGAAGGTTGATGCAAAATTTTTCAGCAAAATTTTGTCCATTCTACTTCAACAATTAATCCAAAAAAATCATACACCACGAGCAACAGGATTCATTTCATGGATACAAAGCTGGTTCAATATATACACAAATGAATTTATATAATTCATCACATCAAAAAGAGCAAGGATAAGAACCACATGGTTATTTCAATAGATGCAGAAAAACACTTAACAAGATCCAATAGCCCTTTATGTTGAAGGTTCTGGAAAACTTAGGAATCCAGGAACATTCCTCAAAACAAGAAAGGGTGTATATAACAAAACTACAGCCAGAATAATATATAGTGGTGAAAAACAAAAGCCATTTCTTCTTAATTCAGGAGCAAGACAAGGATGTCCACTCTCTCCACTTCTCTTCAATCTAGTATTACTAGGCCTAGCTATAGCAATAAGAAAAGATGCAAACATAAAACGGATCCAAATAGGGAAAAATGAGTAAAACTCTCCCTCTTTGCAGATGAAATGATCTTGTATTTAAAGAATCCAATGGATTCCACTTCCAAATTACTCAAGTTGATTCAAACATTTAACAAGTCAGCAGGGTATAAAACTAACCCTCAAAAATCAATGGCTTTTCTGAATGCCAACAATGGAAAAAGCGTGGCAGAAATCAGGAAACTCCATTCATAATAGCCCCACAAAAAGTAAAATATGTCGGGATTAACTTAACCAAAGAAGTGAAGGACCTTTAGGATGAAAACTTTAAAAACCTGAAAAAGGAAATCAATACAGAACTTACAAAGTTTAAAAACCTCCATGCTCCGGGATTGGAAGGATCAACATCGTGAAAATGGCAATACTTCCCAAGGCTATCTACAAATTCAAGGCAATACCTATCAATATTCCAACCGCATTCTTCAAGGAAATACAAGAGCCAATCCAAAAATTCATATGGAAAATAAATGACCCTGAATAGCCAAAACAATCCTTAACAGAAAGAACAATGCTGGAGGAATATCAATACCAAATTTCAAACTCTACTACATAGACATAGTAATCAAAACAGCTTGGTACTGGCACAAGAACAGACCTCAGGACCAATGGAATAGAACTGAAAACCAAGAAATAAACCCACAGACCAATAACCATATAATCTTTCCTAAGGGACATAAAAAAACTATAATGGAAGAAAGACAGCCTCTTCAGTAAATGATGCAGGCAAAATTTGCTAATCACCTGTAGAAAACTAAAACTAGATCTTTATATATCACCCTGCACCTGAATCAATTCCAAATGGACCAAAGACCTTGGAGACAAAGCAGATACCCTGAAAACATTCGGCACAGGCCAAAATTTTCTTAATAGAGACCCCAAAACAAATCAAAGCAAGGAAAGGTTGGACAAATGGGATTGAATGTAATTGCAGAGCTTCTGCATAGCACACAACATAGCTAGCAAGATCAATAGAATTTTTAGCTACCTTATCGAAGATTAGATGGTCATAGGTCTGTAGGTTCATTTCTGGGTTTTCAATTCTATGTTTATTGCAGCATTATTTACCATAGCTAATATATGGAACCAACCCAGATGCCCCTCAGTAGATGTATGGATCAAGAAAAAGTTGTATATATACTCAGTGGAATTCTATGCTTCCATCAGAAAGAATTACATTGCTCCATTTGTTAGGAAATGGAACGTCTTTGAAAAATTAGGTGAAGTAAGCCAGGCCCACAGAAACATATGTCCCATGGTTTCCCTTATTTGCAATAACTAGTATATGTCTGAGATAAGAAGAATCGGTCAGATAAGTTCATGTTAGACCAAATGAACCCCAAGGTAAGACTCAAATGGCTTTTCTTTCTTGCTATTGTTTCTACCATTTTTAAAAAGTGATATCCTTTTGCTTTGTATGTCCCTTCCCAAAGATATAACAACTGTTTTCACTATATTTGATGTTGGTATAATTTGTGGAGGGTAAGGGAAAAAACAAATTGTTTAAATAGTGATACAGGTGGACCCATTGCAACAATAAGATGTAGAAGACAGTACGTCAAAAATGAACTTTACAACTTTGGTGCGGAGCCAGGGGCAGGGGGCACCGGGGGATGTAAGTGGGGGGATGATGGGAAGGGAAGGGAAGGGGAAACAAAGGAGGAGGCAACAATAATTAATTAGAAATGTACTCATTCCCTTGCTCAAATTATTGTAACCCCTCTATATGGTATTTTCACAATAAAAATTGTGAAGTAATATGATAAAAAAATATTTCATATAAAAGTCATATCATGCATAATGGTGCCCCTATATTTAAACAGAGAATTGCTTTGTTCCCATTGAGAAGTGTGCAATATTTGTAAAATAATAACAGACATAGTATGTGGTGGTAATAGGGAAAGATATAGAACGATGTACAATTAATTATATTTTCATAAGTATTTGAACATCAAATGTTCATGTGAATATTGCAATTCAACAGCACTACATGAGGAGTTTCTAAATACTGACTCCTGTTTTAAAATTGGTTTTTAACATATCTCTACTTTCACAACTGTACTGAAAGGGAACATCTACATTTTAAACTTTGTAGATGTTAGAGAACTTAGTGATTATCCTAAATGAGTGATAAGTGAGTATTGTAGGCAGAAAACATGGAAAAAATGAATTATTTTAATATTATTTGAAGGTCCCTATTGCACATATTTATTTGTAATTTCATCCTATTACTATAAAGGTAATATCTCTTCTTCCCTAAATAATGGAAGAAAAATTTTGTTGTTGCAACTGAGGAGGACTAAGTTGAAATAAGATTGCACCAGAAACATGCGTCAGAGAAAATTACAGGAAGAAACTAACAAGAACATAGAACGGGTTGTATACACACATAAACACAGTTCATCACAAGGAAGCTAATCAATACTTTAGGGAAAAAATGGAAAGTATTAAATTGGCCACTATATTTTCACATGTTCCTTAAAACAAATATCTAAACTATTTTTTTACTTCCTTCCTAACAAAATATAATTTAAGCTGAAAACTATATTCAAAATGAGGTTAAAATATTTGAATTATTATTGAGTTACTGTAAATGGTGTTGCCTAAATTTATAATTGGGAAATCATATTTTTTCTATCAAAATGCCTTTGGGGATTTTCTTTCTTTGAAATTCAAAGAGAAAATGGAGAGTGTCTCAGATTCAGCAAATGTATTTTGCCTCTAATTGGCCAACTGTTAGAAGTTTGTATAAAGTTTCATGAGTAAATGTACCCTAATCTGAATAGAAACAGACCTGGTGATTTTAAAGCCAAGTATACAGTGTTTTTGTTAGGTAAGGGGCACATAACACTAAAGTTAGAATATGTGAATATAATTACTATTAACTGCATAAAATATAGATCCTACAGAATGTAATTGAAATGTGTGTATGCTCTCTTGGGGCATTGACATTGGAAAACATCCAGTTATTCTTACATCCTTGCAGGCAAAAAACTAATTAAATGAATAAGTAACTCAATTCTAAAGATATTATAGGTAATATAAAATGTCACTCATTTTCCAAGCTAGTTAACACAAAATTATTTTGGGAGTTGTTTGTCAAATAGTGTTTTTTGTTTGTTTGTTTTTGTTTTTTATTTTTTTATTTTTGGTCGGTCGTGGGACTTGAACTCTGGGCCTGAGCGCTGTCCCTCAGCTCTTCAGCTCAAGGCGATCACTCTACCACTTGAGCTACAGCGCCACTTCCCGTTTTCTGGTGGTTTATTGGAGATAGGAGTCTCATGGTCTCTCCTGCCTGGGCTAGCTTTGAACCACGATCCTCAGATCTCAGCCTCCTGAGTAGCTAGGATTACAGGCGTGAGCCACCAGCGCCTGGCTCAAATAGTGTTTACTAATGAAATGTGTTTCCTTTTTCAGAATTGTGACTGACTATTTGGTTATTGATGGTTAAGTGATTTTTCATAAATTAGTGATTGTGAGTCCTTAGTACCAATTCTGATTGATGATTTTTCTATACTCTTTCTGGTGGGCCACTTTTTTATTTTCCACTTTATTTCTCACATTACTTTCAGGAAATGTGCTTGCCTTCTGATTTCTTTCTCCAGAGTTGCTGCAAGGTTGGTAGAACTCATTATTGCAGAAGATGTTTACTTTCCTGTTTTCCTCAAATCAAGGGTGTTGCAATGTCTCCTCTAGGTCATGTTTAGAAACTATGTTGATGTGAACAAATAGAAACATTATCTCAGTATATGAAACATCTGAATAACTACTAAATTTTTATGAAGTTTTCATTTAGATTTGAATATATCTCAATATTTTTTCAATGTATCTTTTGAACATAAATGTTAGTAATGTTTGTGGAATTAATCCTGTGCTATTAATTGGTGCCAAGCATATGTAGGATAAGCAGCCAAATTCACAGAAATATTCAGATGAATTTTAAAAATATGTTCAATAAAATTTTATTTTAAAAAGTATATTTTAGTGAATTTTGTAGAGCATTTCTACATTGTGGATCACCATTTGAATTATGTGAAAAAATTCTCTGGAAGCTATTGAAACATGTATAGTCACAAAAAGTTGATGTGCCTAGATAATGTCAGTTTTTGAAAGTATACTTTCATACTATTAATAACTGTTAGGAAATAATTCCAAAAGTTTCCTAGGAAAGACATATGTTTAGATTTTTGGAGTTGATGGAAGATCGGCCAGAAATTTGAGTGATTCTACAATTATGTGATAGAAACAATATTACAATTCAGTGTGTAGTATCCTGGCATTTCAATCAAAACTAGAGAATACTACCTGAAAATGAATTTGTACTAAGATAACAACTGATATTAAGAAAACTCTGAATATGAGTAATGTTTAGAACTGAGAGTAAAAAAAAAATGTAAACAGTTAACACGGGAGATTGATAACTGATGCGGGCACATTCAGGTGTCTGCTACTTATCTAGAGATAAGTAGACTAACCAAAGACAGCAGGAAGCCGTTCCGTCAAATACACGTTACATTTGCAGTGGTCATTTCCAGTGTATCCTCTGTGTGGGACCATAATTATTGTTCTACTGACATAATAATATGCCCATTCAAAATCTCAGGTATTTCTTCAGCTAACCAATGTCGAATGAAATATTCCTTTCTGGCCCAAACACCGAAGGGAAGATTTTATTTCTGAGTGCTATGATTTTCAACAATATATTCACCGGAATTCTCCTAGGCTTCAATAGAAGGGTGTTGTTGGAGGTTTTTTACCCTCTAAATCATCTGAACTATTATTTAATTTAACAAACTAATGTTAATTTATTAACTTACTAATTGATTTATTATTTATTAATGCATTAGTTAATTTATTCATTAATGAAAATTAATTTAACACATTAATGTGAGGGGAAAATTATGTCAAGATTAGAGGTAACGCTAATCCTCCCTGGGATTTTCTCAAAACTACTTCTGAGTAAGAGCAACATAGTGAAGTACTCTATATAGGTCCCATATTAAGATATGAAGTGGCAGTTAGTCATTATAACTTTCCAGACCTAGTATGTATTATACATATTTTGTGGAACATTTCTTGACAACAAATGACAGACAAAAACAATTCACAATCATATTTTAAACCGTGTGACCTTTTTGTGAAATGTTTACTGATGTGTCATAGTGATTGTTTATAATATCATCTTTTAAAATTTCCCTTTTTGTAACTGGCTTCTTCTTTTACATACCAGATAGGCTTTTGCACAAAACATTGTGCTTGACCTGAGGGTTCTTCCCATATCTGTAAGGGCCTTTGTTCAAGTCCCACACTCTATTACTTTGATGCTTCCTGTGTTCTGGTGATTCATTAGAAACAAGATTCTAATATACTTTCCTTTCCCTAGTGACATTAACCACCATCCAAATTCTCAGCATACTGAGTAGCTAGGATTAGAAGTGTGAACCACCAAGACTCAGCTACAAAATTTTACACAGTATCTTCATGAAGATTCTTAATTGAAGGAAAGTAAAATATGATAATATTGACACACAAAAGCTGTTTTTTCAATGCTCTTATAAATGGTAGCAAACTTTCTGATATGTATGTGACTCTGAACTGCACAAGAAAAGAAATATGAATATCTTTTTGTTTTCAAAAAAAGTATGTTATTTATGTAGAAGAGGTGATGAAGAACATAAACTAGTACATGCTTGGAGATTGAAAATAAATTGAGCTTTTTTTGATGTGTCACAGTAAAGTAAACCACCCAACAGAAGAGGAAACCTTACCTCCTGGAGAGAAAAGGGCTAACATCAAGTAGGTATCTCAACAACAGTAGGCACTTGCTTCTAGTGTGTCTTATGAATGGGAAGACAGTTACTCTATCATTGATAGAACAATAATTTCTTTGTCATGATTACTCAGTTCATTGAACATCATCCCACCCTATGGCAAGTCAATAGCTCCCTGAAGGAAAAAGCACAGTATGCTCTATCTTTTCCCTTTTAGATTTCCTGAGAACTGTACTATTGTTCAGTAGAACTGAACACTTGGTAGCTTTTCTACACTTTCTAATATATATAAAAATATCCTACTGCTCATATATAATTTCTGTGCTTACCCTTCTCTCTGATTTGATTGGTGTACTAACTGTGGTGTAGTTTATTCTTTTTTCATAAAAATTTGTATAAGAACAGGAAATCAGAAATTTATATGTTATAAATTAGACATAAACCTTGCTGAATGTAGAATAGTAGAAGACTTTCTTCAAAATGACTCCACAAAATTCTTCGTCACCTATTGAAGACATGTACTCATATGGAGAACCTTTTATCACTATCATACAGTTCATCCAAAACTTGCCATGCTCTTCAACCTGGACTAAAAGCAAGAAATACTTCGGAGTTTCTTAATGAGGATTAGAAGGATAAATGTGGGGAGAGTTAGGAATAATGAAGGTTGTGAAATAGTAAGTTTTGTCCAGCCTTGAATAAGAGTAAATATTTACAGGGTAATTATCTTCAATAAGGGAATAATAAATGAGATGTATGTTTCACTGTTTTGATAAGAAATACTCTGTAGACACTGTATCTAATCTTATAACAGAGAGGTAAATGTTAGCACCCTTTCAGAGGTATATCTGTTCTTAGATGTAATTGATAAAAATGAAAAACACAGACTACTAATGTAGTCTCACTTAAATGAATGAATCCTGTTCAACTCAAAATAAAATTTTCTTACAATGTCTTAAAAATTTACGAATAAGGTTGTGGGTTTTATCTCTATATTTCTCTAAAAATTTCACTTTCCTTCCTCATTGATAACTGGGTTTCCTCCGGAGGAAGCAACATGAAAGTGGAATGGAACACTTAAATGCAAACTGTCTTTTCAGAAATGGTGGGAAAATCTTCAAAGTCGTTTTAATGCACGTGCAAGATTTCAAAGTTATTACTGTGTATAAATGCCACATTTTCTTCTTCTAAGCCTCCATCAGAAAGAATGACATTACCACCTTTGTTAGGTGCAAAGACTTGAAAAAAATTATACTATGTGAAGTAAGCCAGGCCCAAAGAAACATAGGCCCCCTGGTTTCCCATATTTGCAATAACTAGTATATGTCTGGAACAAGCAGAAAAGTCCAAAAGTTATGTACATATGACAAGCTAAGTTGATGTTAAACAAAATGAACACCAACATAGGGACACTTGCTTTTTTTTGTTGTTTTGTTTTTGCTATTGTTCCTAACGTATTTATAATATACCATGTAAATTTTCTTGTTTCTTTTTATGTTCCTCCCTCATGCTATAATCCCTATTTTCACTGTATTCGCTGTTGGTGTCCTATATCCTGTATATATTCTTCTCTAGCTTGGGGAGGGTAAGAGAAAATACAAAATGCTTAAATAGGGATACAGACTGACCCATTGAAACAATCAGACATACAAGACACTATGATGAAAAATGAACTTTTCAATATAGGTGGGGAGGCAAAAAGGGGGAGAGTTTCTGTGGATGTGGGAGTGAAGGTAGGGTAGTGGAAAACCAATGGAAGAGGTAACAATGCTTGATATCAAATGTACTAAAGATCTTGCAAATGCAACTCTAATTCCTCTGTACAGAATTTTTACAATAAAAATTTATTTTAAAAAGCTACTACTGTGGTATTTTAGTAGAGAAGAGAAAGAAAAGCTGAGCACCAGTAGGTCAGGCCTGTAAACCTAGGTATTCAAGAAGCTGAGATCTGAAGATGGAAGTTCAAAGCCAGCATTGGCAGGAATGTTAGTGAGAATATTGTTTCTAATTAGCACCAAGTGGCAGAGCTCAAGCCTTGAGCTGCAATGCCCAAGCCCTGAATACAAACTCCACGACAGACAAAAAAATAAGGAAGAAGAGAAGCATTCACATTATTTCTATGTAACATTGAAGGTCTGTTTAAGGCTTGGCCGAGGTGCTTCAAAATACTCACTGCCATGTGATTAGATGGCATTTTTTAAGGAATGATATAGACCTTTGACAAATAAAGAAGTTCAGAATCATTTCATTCCAAATTTTCCTTCAAAAAGTCTCAAACACTTTACAAAGGGGGTTCCATATGAGGGAGAATGTGTGATGTTAATGGACTTTTCCTACATATAATTGATTCTTACCAAGAATTTTCCATGAATGATTTATTGACAGCAGATATTTACCAATGTACAAAAGGAATCTTTGGTAATATTGAGACACCAACATGGAATTTTGAATAATATCTCTCCCAAGAATGCAAAAGTTATATGACTGTTTTGTCCTGCATTGACAGGGACGAGAATTACAGGGAATTTTTAAGGCAAATAGTAAAGAATCAGCTTTTTTTATCTGAGGGAGAGTCAAGAATCTTGACAATTTTACAACATGAATAAATGTGCCTAATTGGAGAACACTCAATGAAACAAAATGTGGAATTTAAGGGCATGAAGCCAAAAGAACATCTTTCTGGGGCACCGTGGATATAGCCAAGTGCCCATAACTTAGCATGCTTAGGCAGTTGGTTGAAGAAAGATAAGCAAAGAAAGGATTGTTTTCCAAATTCTAAATGTAAGGGGACCCATCACAATATTTACGTTTGCCTTGGAATTATATGTTCTATTTCACTTCTTATTGCTGTAGAATACAATAAAATATAAGAAAAGTATATTGATATTTGGCCACTCATACAAATTTCAGATCAACTTCGGTGTTCCAAACAAATGAAGGGATATGAAAAGTTTACAGGTTTGTTAAACCACCTAATTTTGCAACGTATTTCTCAAGACACAAGATTCAAAATCTTTCAATGTTTTTCATGGGTCATCTAATGTGTAGAAGAACTCTGTGACTTCTTCCCATTGCCTGTGGAAGGCAAAAAATAGATTCTTGTAGGAGTACATACAGTATCAGCCAAAATTTATTAGTGTTGGGGACACGGTGCACTTTTCGAAGATACCATATTTTGTAGAGAAAATATATGATTTATCAGACAAGAATATGTGCATCATTTGAGAATGTTCGGGTATATTCGTAAATAGTTTAAGAAAGATTAATCTGTAACTTTAGATTCTAATTTAAGACCAGTTCATGAACCCATATCAGATTAATGTTTGTTTTCAACTTGTGTGCAAATTGCCCTCATATTTTTGCACCCCCACCACTATTTTATCCATCATTTGACATTCCTGGACCACATTATTCCTACTGCTAAAGGGAATAGCCTTTGAAACATATTTTAGGAAGATCTCCTCTGCCAAAAAGTATTCATTGGTTAGGATTCCTATGTAATCAAAAAAGTGTTGAAGAATTTGACTACAGAAGAGAAAATTTCACATATGAGAATATTACTCACATTTATGATAGGTGTCAAAATATGAGGGTTTCTGATTTTGGACATATTTGAGCATCAGGATTTCTCCTAGTTTGCAGTTTCAAAGGAGTATTGTGATTCCTACAGAAATCTTGAACAAAAATGATTTCAACATTAATTTGTCTATGGTGGCTTGCAACCTGATGACTTAGAGAAACCTGTGTGCTTTCTATTCTTTTAGCAATGTCAACAGAACTATTTCCACATCTGTGTATATGTAATACAAACCCGTCGACTTAAGTATCTACATTGTAAATGTATGAGACTTGAGGAGAGTGTTTGTATCACTACTCTTTAAAAAAATAGAATATTGTCAAGGTGATGTACACAGGGATTAGATTTACATATGTAAGGCAGTGAATGTGTACTTTTCTCATCATACTTTCTTACTCATTCTTCGTATTGACCACACTTCGGCGTAAAATCTCCATCCCTTCTCACTAGGTGTAAAGTCAATTTCCAACGTGTTATTTGGTTGGGCTTGTTTTTATTTGGTTTGCTTGCTCTCCTTTGTCTCAGATTTTGACATTCCCCTTCCTTTTCTAATTGTGACTAACTTAAGTGTAATACACAGTGTATCAAGATCAAATGCAGTGATAACATTTTATAAAATATAGGAAAATAAAGGAAAAAGTTAAGATAAAAGAAATAGCTTCACAGAGTGTTTTTAAAAAAATCAAGAAAGAAAAACCAATTTATTTTGTATCTCAGAGTTCATTTTGCTTAGGCTAATCTTCTATGGTCTTTTGCATATTGCTATTGAGTTATTGGGATCCTCCTCTAGGACTAAAATAGACATATACCAGATTTTACAAATAAGAGAAACCATGAAGACTTTTTTGTTTGGATCTGGAACCCTTCAATTCATATTTTTTAACTCTTTCCGTTTCATTACAAGTGGGACTATGTGATTCTTTCTAATAATGAAAGGAATTCAATTGCATATATATGCCACATTTTCTGTATACATTTATCTACTCTCAGGCATCTAGGGTGATTCCTTGTTTTTCCTATGGTAAATAAAGTTGCAACGAATATAACTTTGCCATCCTAATGGAAGGTGGTGCAATTTCAATCTTGACTTGATTTGCATTGATTTTATTGTCAGAGATGTTGAGTATTTCTTCATAGGTCCTTTATCCATACTCAATTCCGCATCACTGAAGTCTCCCATTAAATATTTAGACTTCTTACCACAGAGTGTCTTTATCGTTCAGAGGATTTGGGGATAGGGGAGATTTGGCTGGTTGAATTTTCATTATATTTAGGTTCTAAGACCCTTTTCTATTTCTTGGCTTGTGAAGATCTTCTCCCAATCTTCTGGCTTTTTCATTTTAGTTATGTCCTTGCTCATGAAGAAGCTCTGAAGGTTCAAGCAATACCATTTGTCTAGCTTTTCTTTGACTTGATGCTTCTATGTGTCTATAATAAAAAAGTTGTAATCTGTTCTAGTTATCCCTAGTATTTCTGTATTCCTTCCATTCACAATACTTTCCATTACCTCGAGGTCTTTGATTCATCTGGAATTTGTTCTGAACCAGTGTGTGTATTACAACTTTTAACTTTTTATAGGCATTTAAGCAGTATTACAAAAACTATTGAGTATATCTTTTTTCATATTTCTGCATTTATTCTGCTTCCATTTCAGCTTACCTGATGAAGTTTCATTATTTTTTCTTTACAAGTGACATTTAAAATATTGGTACCTTGGCTTCTCTTGTGCTATTTGGTATATGTACAGTTTTATCCTATAAGAGGATTGCAAGAGCTTAATTGCTATGTATATATGAACAAGAAGATTAGGTAAGCAACCTGAACTCCAAGATATTGAAACAAGAGGTTTATCATTGTTGCTGTATTTTTGAATATACTATGAAAAACTATTTCTTTTTTTCTTTCTTTTTTTCCTTTATTTTTCATAGCGTACTCCAAGATATTGAAACAAGAGGTTTATCATTGTTGGTGTATTTTTGAATATACTATGAAAAAGGATTTCTTTCTTCTTTCTTTTTTCCTTTATTTTTGATAGTGTTTCTCTCTTGTTGTCACTATATAATATTGGTAGCCTGTGGATTGTAAAAACTTTAATCTGAATAGGGAAAGCAAGGGGGATAACAACATTTTGAGATGGAGGACAAAAGATGAACCACTGCCACAATATTATTCACTAGACAACTTCTTGGAAATGTCATTTACAACTGGTTCCGAGGAGATCTGAAGCAGAATGAAGTGTAAGAAAAATGAGGGGTAGGGTAACATATGGCAATGAAAGATTCACTGCCTTACATACATAATGATAATCACTCTGTACATCAACTTGACAATTGAAGTGTATTAATGCATATTTTCAGTTTTATAACTTTACACAGGGATATGTAGTTGGTTTTTTTTGTAGTCTATATGCCATCATGTGTTGATAGATCTGATCTCTCCACACCCCGAGTAGACTACAAAAGGCATAGGTTTCCCTGAGTCTACAGGTTCCAAAGTATCCTTCACAAATTAATGTTAAATTCATTCCTATTCACTATTTATTCAGGAAAAACAAGAATCAGTGGAAATTACACACTAGGTGCACAAATTTGTCCATAAACAGAAACTCTCCCATTTCAACGTGAATAATAAATATGAGCCATATTCTCAAATCTTTAACTTCCTCAACTTACCCAAGTAATTAAACTGTGTTCATTGCATAAGAATACTACCAACAATTATTGACAAGGTGGATCTTCCTAAAATATGCTTCAAACTATTCCATTTTGCATCAAGAATGTTGTAGACAACAGTGCCAAATCAAGTATAAATAGGTGAGGGCACTTATGTTTGGGGCAAATTGCACACAAGTTGAAAATGATGATAGTTATCAAATACAGTTCCATGAGAGGTTTTTTTGTTTGTTATACTCAACAGTTACAGTCCACTGTTCTGGAAACATTATAGAAATATATTAAAAAATTACCAAAAGATGCATATCATCTTCCCCGAAAAATATCACATTTTCTCACAAAATCATGCTATCATCCCAAATTGCCTATTCCTTCCTCAAAAGAATACATTTTGAATGATATTTTGCGTATACATACAAGAACCTCGTTTTCCCTTGCCACAGGTTTTGGAAAGAACTACCAGAATTCTTTTTCAGATAAAATTATACATGGAAATTATTTAGATGGATGAGAAACTAGTATAGTAAGAAATATACAAGTCATTTAAATAAGGATACAGGTGGACCCATTGCAACAATGAGAAGTACAAGTTGTTATTTTGAAAACAAACTTTACAACTTTGGTCGGGGGGGTGGGGAGGATTGCGTAGGGGGGGCAAGGGGAGGATGAGAAGGCATGGGAAGGGGAAACAAAGGAGGTGGCTACAATGCTTGATAAGAAAGATACTCATTATCTTGTCCATGTAATTGTAACCCCTCTGTACAGTATTTTCACAATAAAAAATAAATAAAATTTAAAAAAATTTTAAAAAGAAATATACTTTAGAATGTTGGGTGGAAAATCCCGTTGAAATTTTCATGGCCTTTCAGTATGGAATGGAATCGATAATTGTTGTAAGCTTACATTAAAGGTCTAATATCCTTATAGTTTTTTATGAATTCATTAGGCTGTACAATTATAACAATATGTGTAGTGGAAGATGATATTCCTAAGGAAACAAGGACAGTGAAAATTGAAGTATGATTTGTTCTCTGTCCGGAAACAAATGAAGATTTTTTGTTTGATGATTGATGTTTCCATACTCCAACCTTAACGTGTTTATGTGAAAACTGACATGCTGAATTCCAATAAAGACATAAACACGGGTTTACTTCTGGATTCAAGGTAGATAGAAGGAATCAAAATTAACTCAATTATTTGAATTAATATCACTATATAAGTACATATATATGTTATTATATATATATATATATATATGTAAGATGTAGCTAAGACAATGAGAAATTTATTGAATTCATGGTTTGTTAACAATGATTACTGATAAGAAATGAGAAAACAATATTATTTTACTTTCTGTGGAAAAGACATGAATATATATTTCTATATTCTGTATATGTACAAGAACTTCACTAATAGTTGGAGAGACATTCAAAAACTAATGTGAGCACATCATCAGTTATTTTCAAAAAATTTCATTTCCACTGAAACTTGTTCATTACACACAAAGCTTCTACAAGTTATGCTTGGACACTGTCTGTTTCAACACATTCCAATTTAGTTGAATACTTGAAGTGTGATTCTAGTCAATCTATTAATTTAATGATTGTGGCCCAGTCCTTCAAATCTTTCCATAATGCCCCCCTCTCAGGATCAGTTATGACTTGGCAGAGGTTCTGAAATATATCTCTTGTAAAATATTCATAGTTGTATCATGCATCCAGGAAAATAAGAATAAAGAGTTCACATGTTGTATAGAAAAGAAAATCCTTAGTGGACTTACTATATAATGTTATTGCAGTGGATTTAAATCAACATGATAATTTGATCTCCCTTTCAAAATTTGTGAAGGGATGCCTAAAAACAAAGCACAAAGAATGATTATTTCATGAGATGTATCCTATCAAAGGATATCTGCTGTATGGTAGACAAGTAAAATATGAAGGGATGCCATGAAAATTATAGAGAACACTAAAACTCACACTGCTTTCACACTGAATGAATAATTCAGTATTTGATCAACAGAATACATTTGTTATTGTGGTTAGGGAAGTTCTCATTCTCTGTCACGCAGAGGAAAAAGTATGTCATGGGAAAGGATTTTTGGAGTCAAAAATCACATTTGAACCGGCCCAGGTGATAATGTTAGTTCTAGCATCTCTCGTGTTTGACAAATGAGGCTCTCTTTACAGATTCATACTTTATTCAGCAATGTGAAATGCGAAATTCATATATGTATTGCTCTAAATACATTTCATTAATTTGTATCTTTGCAAAGTTTGCAGGGAGACAATTCAGACAAGGTAGTTATTCCTACAATCTTCATTAATCAATTTCTGAATGAAGATATGATACCCACACACAATTGTATATATTGAACTATTACCATCATAATTGATGGGGTGATTGAATCCTGAAACCATGAAAATGGGCCAAAGAAAAGGATTGGTGAGACATAACATGGTTATCTATGCATTCCTTGAGTTAAATTGATTATAAGGGAATTAGAAGAACTTTCCTATAAGGTAATTCTGATTTTCAGGAGTTTGGGTGATTGCATTTCTTACTAGTCCTACTGAAACTATACTTGAGTTTTGCCATCAGTCACAGGGTCACCAGGACAGAGAGGAATTTAAAACTTTGTTTGTAGTGAGCAAAATATATGTGTATGCAGAGCAGAAAGTTTATTATTCATTTATCCTATTTCTTCACTTTGAATTTTGACTCAAAATAGTGCCCCATAAGAAAACATCATTTTCTTTACCAGTTGTTGCCAGAGGATTTAATTGTGCCCCAAACAAAAATCTGGGTAGGATCTTCCAACAATTCTGGCAAAAGGAGAAACATACTTGGTTGAGGTGCTAGATTACATTGGCTCTAACATTATACATTGATAAACAAAAATAATAAGGTTGACAGACTTAAGAGCTTACAAGAAACAAGACGTTATATGGAAAAATGAACTTTACAACTTTGGCCCAGGGTGGGGGTGTACTAGGGGTGAGGAATAATGGGACGGGATGGTAAGAGGCAACAAAGGAGGAGGCAACAATGCTTAATAAGAAATGTGCTCCTTACCTTGCTCATGTAATTGTAACTTCTCTGTACAGTATTTTCACAATTAAATAAAAGAAACCTCTAGGTATATAATAAACATTGAAAAGAAAGAGTTCTTAGCCATTGGGAAGAAAACAAATCATTTATATATGTGACATGGTTTTTCATCATTTAGGACTGCATATCTTTATATATGCTATTGATATTAGCAAACAAGATAAACCAGTTGAACTAAGTATTTTAATTTCATGCCTAAAGGAAGAAATCCGCACGAGATAAGTTGAGATTCAATCACAGAAAATGCAAAAAAAACAAGACACTCTTTACCTTTATCCCAGTCTTCCTTACATTAAAAGTTAATGCCATGTATTTTCAAACCCTTGTCTTGCTTTTGGTCCCAAGTGATGATCACTATAAGCAAACAGAAATTTACCATTAGAGTAGGATACTGGTTCAATGGGCCTACACTAATTTGGATTGTGTTTTAGATTTCAGGCTTACTTACATCATCTTCGAGGGAAGTTTTGTCCCTACAAGTTGCAATATATTTACTGAGTTGATTTCCCAGAAGCAAGTAGTGAGCATTGAAGGGACAAGTAGCCAAATGCAGCAATGTCAGGATGATTCTGTGTAACAAAAGTTCAAATGTCAAAAAAAATTCAAATTTCCTCTTTTTAGATTTCTTTGGGCACCATGCCAACCATGGGGCTTGACACCACGATTTTGGTGTAATGCTACTGCATCCTTTTGCAGAGGGCGAGACTGTTGCAATTTTAGCCAGAGCACCTCTTCTCTCTGTTCTAATTTGAGAGTGGAGATAAGAATCTCTATGACTCCCCTGCCTGGATGGCATCAAAAAATAATACAGAGATCTCAAATTTTTTGATTGATATGGTGTCAATATGAGAAACCAGTGCCAAGTTCCATAAAATTTTATGTCAAACTTTAGAAACATACATATATACTCAATTTTGTCCTAAGTTTACTCAAACATGGATTATTTATATACATTTTTAAATGTATAGAAAGGGTGATTGAAAATATATTTGAAAATATCCAAAATGGAGGGTTATCAGATGTGTCTTCTTTACAAACACAAAAGCTGAAATTGTCTTTCCCCTACAGCTGTGGAACTTACTGTCGCAGTGTTATATTAAGAAAAAAAAACAAATTTCTATCGACAATTGTGTCAAACTTCAAGTATTGTGAAGTATTTGATCATAAGAAGAGCAATTCTGTATTCAATTCTCTAAATATAGAAAAGAGATACAATGAATCTCCCATGTAATCAGTTGATGACCATGGCCTGAAAACTGAAGTATCCAAACTGAATTCTAGGCCATATGATAATACAGTGGGTGTCTTAACAAAATAATTTAGTATTTAAGAATGACAATTACATTTTGTCCATTAGACCATGAGGAAAAAAAGAAACCACCTCTAATGTTTGTGAAAAATGGCATATACAGTGTGACATAACTGTCCACACAAAACATCTTTCCTATGTTCTACTTTGAGTAGAGATCTAGAAATAGAACTCAAGAAGTATACAAGTTAGACTTCCATTGATTTACTTTCCATTACATGCTGCAGAGATTTCAGAAGGAATACAAAAATCTCTCAATGACATTTCTGCCACACACTCTCACATGTAATGCATACATTTCCAACAATTTATCTTAAAGATAATCAAATTTATCCATGAGCTGAAGACTGTATGTAATATCCACATATTCCTAAGGAACATTACCCCAGATGGTATGGGAATCTGCACGATCTGATTTTGTAGGCCCTGGTTTCAATTCCTCAGCACCACTTAAGCACTGTGGCTTAAGTGGTAGAGTGTTAGCCCTGAGCTGAAGAGTTGAGGGACAGTGCCCAAGCCCAGAGCTCAGGCCCCACTACCAGACCCCAAAAAACAAAAAAAGAAAAAAGGAAAAAAAAGAAGAAGAAAACAATTACACAAAACTGATTAAATTTAAAGTTTTCCAAGAAAAGTAAACAGGAAATTTTGTCCATGGTTTCTACATAAAAGTAAAAAGAGTCAGGTATTTTATTTCTCGAGTTTTTACCTCATAATTCATAAAATGAACTAATTTATGAAGGATTATATAATTTATGCTATCTATATTGCTTATGGATAGCATATCTGGGGAACGTATTCACAAATGTTAGAAGACATTACATAGAGTTGAACATGCAGGGCAAATGCATGTGACTTTGTATTGTGTACTTAATAGGCATCACTATATTTGAACTTAGAACAAAATAGCAAGTCTTAGAGTACAAAAATAACTTTCCAATTTATTGTTTTTTGGGGTAAAAAGATAATTCATTGCATTATTTTCCCTTATTCAGAAAAAAAGTTGAGACTACAATATGATAGACATCTGCCAAAAGGGTTGAAAAAATTACTGTGGTTAAGTCCATAAAACTAGCATGGTTCAATCATTAAAAATTATGTGAGAATTCATCAGGACAAACATATTAGTTTAAGAAAACAATTGTAGAGGATAATACATAATCTAGTATGTAGTTGGCATGATGACATATGAACATAATACCTTGAATAAAACCCTGAACAGCTTACATTCAGGATATCATCAGAATTAGTATGTATTGATCAACAAAGCATTTGACCTGTACAAGAAAATCAAATATTGTCAAGACCTTCAATATATATGCATTCTTGTGACCAATGTATAGCAAAATTAAACTATTTGCCCAATATTACCATAGGTAGTTAGAAACTGAAGAACTTGTGAAAAAGTTCTGGAAGATAATAGAGATTACTAACTGGATTACATTAATAATTCTAGGCAAATGTAGTGTGTGTGTTTCCAAACACATGTGCCTGCACTGATGATATCCAATTCTACTTTATTGGTAATGTAACTCTTCTTACAAAAATCTTACAGCTATTTTTCCAAGTGGAGAAAAAACGATACAATTCATCTGTGCAAACTGACACGCTAGAATACTCAGATTTTACTCTCCTGAATAGCTGGACTGAAATACGATTTTTTGTAGTGATATTAATTGAGGATATTTGAAAAACCATGAATAAGATGATCTGGATAGTGGATAAGAAAGACATTCAATGGAAAAGATAATAAAATACGTTTACACTTTGATGGCTTCAATCTTGATTTATAATTCACATGAATTTAGCAACATATTTTTAGAAAAAATCATGAATTGTGGTGGGAAAGATGATGATTATGTATGAATGATAAGACATGTTTTCATTTCAAAGGTAATATTTGAAACTCTGGGAATGAATGTTATGCTAAAAGAAGAAATATTCCAAAGTAAAAACTGTCAAAAGGTCTAAGTGCCTTTTTATTTTGTTTTGTTTTTGGTAAAAAAGAATGAAGAGGAAGCAAAAGAGCTGTCAGAAAGGATTGAATCTGGTTAGAACAGTGTCATCAAAAGATTTTTAATATATGGTTGACTTTAAAATATCAGAAGTTTTTACAATACAGCAAAACCTGACAGAACTATTGATCTTGGCTACTGTGTGCTCATGTGTACTACTGTAAGAACCAGCAAGTGATGAGGACAGAGTTATAATACACAGATGAATTAAGAAAAAATGCTAAACATACAGAGCATGCAAATCCTCTCTAAAATCATAAATGAATCTGAGAAAGTTATTTTCACTAATCAAAGAAATATTTGGTAAACACAAAAGCTAGAGGAAAATGAAAGCCATGTAATGATTAAAGTACCAGATTTTATATATTTATAAACATAATATATAGTCAAGGTTCAATTAAAATTGTACCTGAGTATAAGTATTATCCTTCAAAAATTGGGCACTAATATCCACTGAGGCAAGAATCTTTTGAAATTACATCCAGAGTTTAGCCTATGAACTTCTCCTCCCAAAAGGTAGTCACTCTTAGTACTCAGGCCGAAATAATAATTCATGTATATAAATTATTTAAAGGGAAGAGTGAACCATTTTATGATGCCTTTTTGTAACAGAATTTTAGTTATAATTGTATATGTATTAGATGACAAAGCATTCTAGTAGAAGCATGTTAGGTTGATTTCAAGACTTAATTAATATAAATAGTGTAATTCCTCACTATACTTTCCTTGTTCAATTTTTGAATCTCAAGTAATTCAAAGAACATGGCATATGATTAGTAATGAGTTTATATTATATTGAAATTGAAGAAAATACTTGTCCATTTGTTTATTAGGAAGAAATGGTATTTTATATTTTGCTGTGTGTTAACATATGTATTCTTGTGTTTTTCTCAGTATTTTAAGAAGTATTTTTTTCAGGCAGAAGTTTATTTACTGAACTGCTACCCCCACCATGCATGGTGGAGAAGCATGGCTGAAAGGAAAGGGAAGGGGGAAAATGGGGAGGGGGCAACCCACCTCTGCGCCAGGACTGAATATCTAGGCCAGGGACAGGAAGAGGTGTGGCCAGGTAGGGAAAAGGTGTGGTCACACTAGATCTGGATGTGACCTCAGGGTCCCTCTTAAGGGACCCTGGGACCCTCCTAAGGTCAGATGGGAGGCCTGTGACCAGAGGTAGCCCAGGATGTGACCTAGCAGGAGGGGGAGGTGACTGCTTCCAGGTCTGCCAGTTACCTGGGTAACAGATACTGGGTGGAAATTTAGCCAAGAGGGAGGGAGGTGTCCCTGTGCAGACCTTACATTCTAGCCTTTTGAAAATTATGAAAAAGGGTGAAGATTCTCTCTGGCTACTTCCAGCTTGCAAGGGGCTTCAACAGTAGGGGTAAAATGCTGAGATGTAGTCTCCTCTGGGAGAAAGCAGCAGGCAGCTGTTGCTTAGGCATAGAATCCTTAGATGAAGTCTGTTGGAGATAAGTCTCTTAAACGAAGTCTGGAGAAGTCTCAAGAGGCATTGAAGGATTGAAAAAAAATACTAGAGAGCAAATAAATGGAGAGCAAATAAATGGAAAGGGGAAGTCGAAATGCCCCTAGCTATGTCTGGTGACTAGGTAGAAGAGAAGTCAGATGACAAAAGCAAGAATATATATTCCTGTCCAGTTAATAGGTAGATAGGTATGGATGTTAGATGGGCAGGCTTCTTACTTCGATTGACTTCCTGGCTCTGGTTAATTTTGAAAGGGCAGGCACAAAGTTGCTGATGTGGTATCATGTCATCTTAGTCCTCTCCATGTTTCCTTGTTCCCCAGACTGGCTGAGTCTAGGTGCTCGTTGCTGGGATGGCTTATCCCAGTTGGTATTCAAGGAGGTTTTTTCAGCCCGGGCTGGCTTTGAACTGCAATCTTTATCACAAAAGCCCTTTTATAATTTCCAATTAAAGCAACAAGGTGATCAAGAATAATAAGTAGAGTTTACCTGGTGCTTATCAAGAATTGACCAACAAATATTCCAAAATGTCAAAACCTGTTATATGTGATGAGAATTTTAGCACAGATATAGTATTGATTTTGTTCTGGTAACCCTAACAGTGCTTAAGCTAACCAAAGTTACAAATCTTGCCTTAGCTTTTACAAATCCAAATCAATCTTTCACCAGGAAATAAGCTGCGTGTGATGGAGTCAAGCAAGACTCCAGTCTAATTTACCATAGTGGAAGTAGTCAAGATGGTCTAGGCAGGAGTAAGGCCTGTCTTCCAGATTGGAAGAGATGGACTGGACCTGGACTGCATGTAGACTGGCTAGGACTGAACTATGTATCGAAACAACAAACAACGAATATCAGATAATTTAAGCCAAATAACTTGATTACAATGACAGATAACAAGTTTGCA
This sequence comes from Dipodomys merriami, assembly GCF_024711535.1. Taxonomy (NCBI): domain Eukaryota; kingdom Metazoa; phylum Chordata; class Mammalia; order Rodentia; family Heteromyidae; genus Dipodomys; species Dipodomys merriami. Next base: position 9,938,895 of record NW_027203159.1, on the reverse strand, counting down.
CAGACACAGACATTCACCTATAGGTGTGCACACACAAAATCAAGTTGAGTTCGGCAGGAAATCGAGTTAGCATGAAATTGCAGATGAACTCCCATGATGCCAAGATAGCACATCCACCACATTGTCAATGCTAGGGAGAGCTAAAGATTTTAACAGTGAAGGTTCATTGCTTCTAGCACACATGGAGCTTTGGGTTCTCCCCCCATAAAGGGGTCCCGCAGAGGAGGGGGCCTTGCAGGAGAGGCTTCGAGGGGGGGGGTTCACATAGAGTGCCACAAAGGAGGGGATAACTTGCAGGAGGCCACAAAAGAGTCGAGGGCCTTGCAGGGGAGGCCACAAAATGGGGTATACCTCACTGGGGAGGCTGCAGAATTAGATGGAGTAGTAAGCTTGATGGAAGGTTAAGAGTCAGATGAGATGCAATCCTTAACCTAATCATGTGGCCAAAATGGCAAGCTCAAGATGGTTGATTTCTGAAAAAAACACAAAGAAAACCTAAGCACATAGAAACTCTTGCAATTTTCAAACCTAGAATGACTAGCCTTTGAGAGGGAACCTAGAGGGGGGTCCTGGGATCCAGCCTGCATCACACTCTTCTGGGCACAACCCAAAATGTTGTAGATGAGAGAAAGGGAGAGTTGGGTATGATTGGCAGAGAGAGAACAAAGAGCCTGAAAGTAAACAGACTCATGACCATTTACCATTGGAGTGGCAAAAAATGTATATATCTGAGAATGGCACAAAAATGAGGCACTCTGGCTTTTCAGGGAGGACAGGAGGCATTTCAAAGGGGTTTCACGGCTCATGTGTGACTCACAGCACCTCATTAAGTGTGTAGGAGAGTCAGTCTGGTGAGTGAATGAGAGCTGAACAGGCAGAGGAGACATCCCAGAGCACTCTAGAGAGAAATGCCCAAGCCCCCAAACCAAGCATCCTAGGCTCTGGAGTTGACCTGCCTTTCAACTAAAGGCTGTAGGAGCTCTCTGGCATGGTGCCACATCTGAACACAGAGTGAGCCACAGAGAGCCGTAATGAGTAGAAGTTTCACTCACCAGAGTAGAGAAGTGGAGTTGACGTGGATGTTAATACCAGCGAAAGTATTGGTGAAAAGTCTCACGTGGTGTCTCAAGGCAGTTTGGTTTGCAGAAAGGGGAGGTTAGGAATTTCTAACATTTTCAACACAAAAACCCCATCCATATTTAAATGATTAGGGATACACATGGACCCATTACAACAATGAAATATACAAGTCGTTATGTCAAAAATGAACTTTACAACTTTGGTGGGGGGGGAGGATTGAGGGGAGGAGGGGAAAGATGGGAAGGGGAAACAAAGGAGGAGGCAACAATGCTTGATAAGAAATGTACTCATCTTACCCATGTAATTGTAACCCCTCTGTACAGTATTTTCACAATTAAGAAAATAACAAAAAAATCATCTGAGTAATGGCACTATATATAAGATATATTAAATAGGTAGCTTTCATTAGGTAGTTGATAAAGAGAATACCAAGCACTATTCAGGCAGGAGAAGTTTATTTACCAAACTGCTGCCCCCGCCACGTATGGTGGAGAACCATGGCTGAAAAGGAAAGAGGAGGAGTTAGAAAGTATTTTAATTTACCTTCAAAGCAAACAATTTTAGTAATCCAGTGTTTATAATTTAAATAATGTTGTGTTAGCCATACAATTTACTGTTTTGCGTGAAAAAGTTAATGGATTTTATGGAACTAGAATGAGATATCATATAATATTTATGTGCTTTACAAAAAGTGTCAATTTCTCTGACTATATGTATAATAACCCTACTTTCATCATTCTTCTTAAAATTTAGTTGATACTTGAATCACACTGTCTTATTTTTCTGGAAGGGACATGCTGTTTTCTAAATATGTCCGTTAAGGTGGAAATGAATAACCCAAATCGGACACGTTCACATAGAGACATTCTGATTTTTAACTTTATAATTTATAATCAAAGTTGAGCTGCAGTCAATTTGTAATAGCTTTCTTATAGAATAAAATCATAATAATAAATAATCATTCACTATTATAGAGTTTATTCTAAATTCTTTACATATTAAATTTTAACTTTTGTTAAGCTGTACATGCTTAGGATTAATTTGCTTTGCCAAGATTCAAAACAGTTTGTATTTAATATAGCTTATAGTTTTTTACAATATTTATATAATTTCAATTTAGAAAACATGCATAATCCTGAAATATGTTTCTGATTTTCAGTCAGAAAAAAGTCTACATGAATTGGATTTCTATCCATCAGAGAAATATGTGTATGGCTATATGTATTTAGTTCAAAGTAGCATTTTAAAATGACTAAATTAGTATTTATATACATATTCATATGTTATGTATTTCTAAGCCTGAAGCACACACAAAACTATTGTTTTCCCTACAAAAGTAATTGCCACTTTCACAAAGAAAAAAATATGCCTGTTTTCCTCCACTGAGTATGAGTTTTTCATAGATATATCTTATATGTCTTACACATAAACAAAAATTTTCGGTGAAAATCCGTAACTTTATTGAAAAGCACAGAAAAATTCAAATTTACTTTTTTATACTTTTAGATGACCTATTCCTTGCAACATTACAGCACTCCCATCCCTGGTTTTTCAATGAAAATAATTTATTAAAAATTCCTTAAAGTTAAACTAATGCAAATTTACATTATCACTTACAGAAGTCTATTCCACAAGCATAGTTTCATTTATTTCAAAATTACAATAAAATATTTTAGCCTTTTCAAGTCTTTTAAGTAGTACTAACTTTTATTTTTTTTTAATTCCCACAATCCACAAAAAAATAAACCATTACTTCTTTTAAGTTAATGGGACACAAGTGGTCATTTCACGGTGGGTGGTAGAAGGGAAAATAAGATGTTTGCTAGTTATATAATGAGATGGCCTTGGACTTCCTTTTATATTTCCCTCTGACAGCAGACATTCAATTAAAAAAATATGTAGCGGTTGAGTCAGTTGCTGGCGGTTCATGCCTGTAATCTTAGCAACTCAAGAGATTGAATTATAAAGATTCTGGTTTTAGTGAGGGCAGGAAAGAATGTGAGGTTTTCATTTCCAACTAACCCCCAGAAAACTGGAAGTAGGGCTGTAGGTCAACGTTGTACAGTACTATAGTTGAGAAAAAAATCTCCATGTCATAAAATCAAGCTCCTTAACCAACAACAAAAAAATAATTGTATGGACCTTATATTTGATTTTTTTTTAATCACCACCATCTACTCCTCTCCAATCCCTATTGTGACTGCCTACTTGTTATCATAGACATCCATGTAATTTGCAGCTCTACCTTTCCTCACTAGACCAAACCCTCAACAACATGAGTATTTCTTCAGACATCTATCAGGCTTTGATGTTACTCTTCTTAAACTTTTCTATTCGCTTTCAGCATGCTAGTACAAAAAGGGTTGCTTTAGTTTTTCAGCTGCTTTCTTCTCATTATTGGCACACAGGAAAGCCATTGATTTCTGAGTATTAATTTTGTACCCTGCTACTCTGCCAAAGGTTTCTATCAGATCAAGCAACTTAGGAGTGGAGTCCGTGGGGTTCTATGTACAAGATCATGCCATGAAATCTGTTGCTGGTGGTGTGCTGGAGACCACAGAGCCTGTGCTTTGGCAGGTAGGATGAAGTTTGAAGGTTCTCAGTCAGAGCCTCTGGGAGTTGGTTGGTGCAGATGAGGGATGGCTCTGCTGATGCTGAAGGGTCTCCTCTGTGGCACCATGGGGAGTCCTGGCTATGGGAGAGCCAGGTGGAGATTCCTGGGCGTGGAGGTCCACGTTGGTCTTCAGCAGAAGAGGTGGGAGGTGGCCTGCAGGCGTCTAGCAGCCTTGAGGGTGGCTGCTTGATGCTGCTAGGTGCATCTGCAGAGATGCCTGTAGCAGCTTGGGGGAGCCAAGCAGCTTCAAGAGCCTGGGGTGGCCGCAGAGAGGGAGGAGGTCCCAGAGAGTGCTTATTCAGCAGGGTATTTGGCCCATACAGCAATGGCTTACAGCAATGGATTCGCTGAAGCTGTGTTTTCCTGGTAGCTTTAGGGGAGGTTGGTGGTTGGCATAGACCTAAGGGGATCCCACCAGCGCTGAAGTCACGGGATAAATTTGAGGGCTTACCCGCTGGTGCCAGTTTCTGACAATTGTAATGTGGCATTGCTTAGTTCTCTCCTTCTCCATAGCTGCCCTGGGGGCGGGAATAGTGAAGTGGGGGATGTCCTCCACTGCGGAGGTCTTCACCAGATTCCCTCCTAACTTTCCATGGGTCTAGTGTTGTGCAATTTCTTCTGTTTTGGTGTGCTCCTGTGTCTAAATTCAATCTTATGATAGCTCACACAATAAAACATTTTGCATTGTGGATGTATTCTTTGGTCTATTATTCAGGTTCCCTACTCAGATATCCAAATGTAAAACAAATAAGGACATCTGTAGTTTCTAATGGTTAGGAAGAGATAGAAGATACTAACTTTTCTTAATCCTTCATACTTGAACCTACGTATAAAATAGTTTGAGTCATTAGATAAATCTCAAGAGTGAAATTCTTGGTGTGGAAGCTGAGGCAAAGGCAATTTGAAACTGGGATGGAGAGCTAGCAGGTATTTTTTACATATTACATGACTATTTCCTCATGCTCTTCACTTGTCCATCCCTGCCTCTGTGAAGATTTTATTCGGCTACCAAGTAGATTCCTCTACCTCTTTTACCAATTTGGCTTGTTTTCAGTTTTATAATAATGATCTATTCTGTAACATAACTTTCAATGCCTATACGAAATAACCTAAATATTAATTACATCCTAGTTCATGTGGCATATGTTCTTTAAAAAGGGGAAAAATATATGTAGGAATGCTATTAGTCTCACATTGCATCTGTGTAGGGAAAGAGTGTCTAATGGACCAGGCAGCCATATGAGGACCTTGGATCACAGCGCTGCCTGCTAGGAAGTATTTAATTGTGATAATTTGATTATTATTTGGTGTTACCATTGAAATATCATCACATCTAGTCCAATAACTCCCACTCTTCTGGAATTAATCTTACATCATTTTTTAGCCAAGCTTCACACTTTAGAAATTTCAACAATTTAGGATATTGTATTCTAAATTTATTCTGGATAAAAATCATCTGGAGGGATCCTGGACACTCAACTTTCCAGGTATATATCAGAGTCTAGAATAAAAAAAGTATTTAATTCCTGAAAAACAACAGGGTCTCCTTCTTCCCGTGCAAATACTAACAATACCAGTGAGGCGCTATCTTTGAGAAATACTTGGTGTAATACCCGATTTCTCTGAAAATATTGCTCTTTATTTGAGTATAGTGGCAATAATAATCTGTACTCATTTTATACCTTTCGTTCTGTGATAGAGAATTTTTTTCAAAATAAAACAATAATAACGTTTTGTCCTGTTAAACTTGACTCTCTAAAGGCTCATGTTAAATAAGTTCTCCAGATTTTCACTTGTAGTCTAAAATGTGATATTCTGTTTCTGTTTGACTATCTGTATTTATTTTTCTGACATTACTTTAATAAGATCTGTTTCTATATAGTAAACTCATATTTGTATATTTTATATTTTCATGTGGTTATTCAACATGTATTAAGCATCTAATAAATGGCAATATAGAAAGCTCAAATATGATGTGTTGTTGCATGCTGCATCTTGCATTCTAATTGGAGGAAGAAAACTGCACAAAATTGCTAAATACAGTTGGCAGTATAGGTAATAATACACATTGGGAAGAAAAATAAACTAGAAAAAACTGGTCTACTAACATAATTATATACATTTTCTTCAAAGAAAATATTTGTATGATACTACAAATATTCAGCTGAACATCTTTGACTTCCTCTCTTCCTTGAACATATACTACATCACAAATAAATTCAAGACCTACTGAAGCAGTTGGTGTATATTTTTTTTTGCTGTCAAACACAGAATTTTTCTATTTATAATCATTTAACTCAATAGGTCTCATTTGAACTTTTGTCAGGAACATTTTGATAAGTAATTTTTATACCACAAAGTCCTTACTCATAAAGGACTTTAGGTTCATTGTACAGCTTCAATAGCACCATGCAATGTAGCAAGTACTTTTACATGGGTAGTTTTTTTTATATTGTAAAGATAAAATACAGTGGGAATATAGTTACACAAATCAGGTAAAACATACATTTCTTTTTGAACAGCCTACTTCTTCCCTCCGGATCCCCTTCTCCACAGTTGTAAAGTTCATTTTCCACAAATTGTCAAATGTCTATCACTGCTGAATTAGTTCACTGTTTGTCTCAATATTTCAGTTCCCCACACTTCCTCTAAACAAATAAAGTATAAATAAGACAGAACTAAAAAATCAGTAACAAATGGGAGAAATAAAATAACAAAAAAAGGCTCTCACTTCAGTTTCTTGGTGTCCATTTAAATAAACATCATTTTTCATTTGTTTATTTTAATTATATTGTCAAGTAGATGTATGAATTGATATACCTAATTGAGATAGGAAGTACATTTCTTTCCAAACTTGTAATCGCTCCCTCATTTTTCTCCGCCTTTCCATCCCTTCCCAATCCCCCCCAAAATGTGTACATCATTCCCAACATAACATTGTTGAATGGTTTCAATATTTATTTTTTGTCTCATTATTTTAAACATCAATTTATACGAGTATATGCACATACATATTGAGTCTTTGTGATACTCTTATTCCCAATTAGAAGAAAAGAAATACAATCTTTTAATATGGAAGATAAATTTGAATCTTGGTAATGTGAGCTTAGATCCCGACATTTTAGAGTTACTCTGTTATTATGATATAATAATTGTGTTTTAAAGAAGTTAAAAGCAGCCATAATGTTCAATGTGAAAATTGAACCAGGTAAATGTAGGGGATGTGTAGGATTGAGACAGATGGAGGGAAATTGACGAAAAGGGTGACATTGACCAAGATGACATCAAATTGATGCCCTCACATACAACTATTTAAAGATAATAAAAACAAAATTTTGAGACTAAACAGAGATACACTTAGAACATAAAAATCAATGTTATTATTTCTTTTTGACAGACTTCCAAATGTGTTTACTAAAGGGGAGTTCATTGCGGTGGTCATGTATTATCTAGCAATTTGAGTGTACCTCGGGTTTAAAGTTCCTTAAATGCACATGAAAAAGACTTTTCCTTGTACGCTTCATAGATACACACAGGGTAGATGAAAGTTAATTATGATTTCATTACTTAATTGATTGTCAATGTATATATAGACAAATTTTTCACTACCATCATGACTTGTATGTTCATGGATTTCACTGGCAGAGTAAAGTGGGTGTGGAATTACAATGATTCCCAGAATGAATACACTTCATCTACAATCTGGAATTTTAAATAATTTCAAAAATCTGCTGCCTGAATACACTTAGAACTCAAAAAAGGCAAGCTCAGCACTGACAATGATGAGAAAGGGTGTAGAAACAAAGGAAATGGTGATTGGCTCTCATAATTTCTTTGTCCACACAACCCATTAAAATATAAAGATACATATTTGAAAACCCTGTCAGAAAAACCACTTGCACATTTTATTTGTCTGCTCCTTAGGAATTGCCAAAATTCTAACACCTTTGCACAACAAGGAACCATGTAAAGTTTGAAGAGGTTGATTCAAATTGTATTCCCATTTTAAATGTAAAATACAAAACTATTAAGAATTTTATTCCCATTTTTAAATTTAAAGTGCACAACTGTTAAGATGAGTTTTTACATGTGCTGCAATCAAGTTGTACCATACTCTCTCCACAGCCTATTGCATAATATACTCAAGACAGCTAAGAACAAAAAGCCAGGTAACCCTTCATTTGTAAATGATGGACCTTAGAAACAAGTTTGCCACCTGGTAGCATTCATACTTCACATTTGTAGCATTCATACTTCACATTGAGTGAAATTATTTGGTACATAACTGTTTGCAGCTTTCCACATTATGATTTGTTATACATGTATATGCGTATGTACTCATATACTTACATAAAATGTAGATGGTACCACATATGAATACATAATTAATAGATAAATGTGTAACAATTTGTATAATGAATATGAGCATAATATTTTGTATAGCTACAGATCTTTGATTACAAGTTATAAAAGTAATGCTATATTTATTTTAGTAAATTTGGCTTGATGCTAATAAAATATTATTCTCAAATAGTAGAGTTAATTTGTATTTATTTTATAGCCAAATAAATTAAGAATCTGTTATGTAGCAAATATTATATTTTGGTAGGAATTAGAGAGAGTCCTATTATGCGATTAAATTTTAATCTAAATCCTCTAAACTTAAATACTTGTTTTCTGGAAATTGTTTGAGGAATATCATCCAACTTTACCTTAAACCTATGATATTTGAAGGAAGATTATATACATATCTGGACCAATTATACCAAGAAAATGTATTATTTTGCTTTATAGTATGTATTTTCTGCATCTGGTGAGGACAAGACTGGGTTATATTTCATATTTTCTCATGGCACAGTCTTTTCTCTCTCATAAGAATTGCCTTTCTTCTATGACAGGGAATAGAAATATGAGCATCAAGCACAACTTTCTCCCATTGACAGCAAGTATGACTTTTATGGGTGCAACAAGCATATGATCTATTCACTTCTACCAGTGAGGTAAGATTTTGTAATTTAAGCCAGATAGAAATAGGTGACCCTTCTTCTGATTAAACAAATGAGAAAAATATGCATATGTACTCTGAGCATAGTATGAATTACATATACCTGAACATGTGAGCACATTTTCCTAAAGAGGAGTGGTTAGACAGCTCATATATCCAATGCTGAGGCACAAATGAGAATTCTAGAATAAAAATGACCCAGAAAACTGTCCAATTCATCCTTTAAATTTCTAAACATCATTAAGATCTATTGAGATTTCTCATTTTTCCAATGGTGCAGGGTAATTAGGTGAAAAGCTGTCGTTCCTAGCTTTTATTTTTATTAGGTTTATTTTATCTATATATTCAATCACACACACACGCAAGCACACACACACACACACACACACACACACACACACACACACACACACACACAAACACACACACACACACAGGTCCCATTCATAAATTATTCACATCCATTTATCCCTTAGTAATACTATCCATTACCTACTGACAGAGTAGCAGAATAGAATCATTTCTATTTTTTTGATTAATAAAACAAAAAGCACTTAGGTTAAGAAATGCTGTGAAAAGGGATATAGTTGTCTGTACCCAGGAAAAATGTCAGATATTTCAGTTCAACTAATGTATATTTTAGGAGCTTTGAAATACATGACAAGAGAATGTGTGTGTGGTGCTTGAGAGTTGTTTCAAGATTGAGAAAACACATATTGGCAGCTTCATCGGGTCACTGATGTCCACCCTAAAATATTTCTAACGAATTAATATCTCCATTTTAATTCTATGCTCACTTTCTGCTCATTAATTTCAGTACTTTTTATGCCTGTAAGGAAAGAATGTGTTGATTATACCCACAGGAACCTGGTCACTATAACAATACTAATTGTTATTGTCACTACAAAGACATTTTAGTTATCTGTTTATCCTTATGAGTTTAGTCAGTGTGGTTCTGACTTGCAAGTGGGTTCGATTTTGAGATACTGACATGGTGAGGATTCTGGACATGATAGACTTAACAAAAATCTGGTCTTGGTTTAATTAACCAAGAATTCAGAGAAAGTAACCTGCTGATCTTTTCCAGGAAACATCCTGAAGAACCATGTGATTAACTTTTCAGAATTCTGTGAGTTACAGTTTAACAACTTTACTTTTGAATAAAATGTAAAAGTAAAAAAAAAAAGAGTGATTATATTCTTCTCATGTAAAACCTATACTTTTGCTCATTAAATGTAGCTATCTTTTCAGGAGGTCAAGATTAAGTACATTTCACTTACTGGCACTTATTTCTGTATTTTAATTCCTTATTCTACTCTGTTGAATATTAGTTGAGTAGATTTTATCTCAACTCATCATTAATTATAGCATAGAACTTAACAAATTATTAATTCATATAAGTTTTTAAAATTCATTTAGTCACTTAAGCATTGTGTAAACAATTGCTTCTTAAATTCTAATCACGTCTAAGTGTCAGTCCTAGTCCATCAACAAAAAACACAGTTTTTGGTTTGTTTGTTTGTATTTGGGGGGGGAGGAGTTCGGTCGTGGGGCCTGAACTCTGGGCCTGGTCGCTGTCCCTCAACTCTTCAGCTCAAGGATAGCACTCTACCACTTGAGCCACAGTGCTAGTTCTGGCTTTTTCTTTTTGCTTATTTCGTGCTGAGGAATCGAACCCGGGGCCTCAGGCATGCAAGGCAAGCATTCTACCACTGAGCCACTTTCCCAGCCCAAAAAACCACAGTTTTACCTTTAAAAAATGGAGATCGGATATTTTGTTTGGATATTATTTAAAATTATGTAGCATATATAAACCCCCATTTTTGTTTAAAGTTCTGTGGGCTTGAAGAACATATCAAAGGCCATTAGAATACACAGAAATTACTTTGCCACTGGAGTCACAATGTTTTTTTTTTTTTTAATCTCTATTATGATTGTAAACGCCTCTAACATCTACAACTCTGATCTCATCTTCATCTCTACAGTTTTCCCTTTTCTAAAATGCCCTATGAAAATAGCTATATATACATTAAATACATAAGTTTCATGTATAAAATTTACATACATATAAAACTGATTGTAGTTTTATACATTATATATGTATAAAATGTATATATGTATATATATGTATTTTATACATTATATATTTATACATTATATTAAACCTTATATTCCTGTGTGCAATGACTGTCCACTGTCTTCTGTAGCTTAGTCAGTAGCATTCCACAGTACCAGATTTTTAATCCTAAAAATCGGCTGAAGAAATATTTCTATTTTTTGGCAAATAATGTTTCCTCTAAACAGACACTTACAAATTTGTTTTTTAAAAGAAAATTTCTCATATCATTGTCATAAATTAGATTTCAGAAGACTTTTTAATTTTTATTGTAAGGATTCTGCACAGAGTGGGTTACAGTTATTGGAGTAAGGTAATGAGTACATTTCTGGTTAGAGCATTGTTACACCCTCTTTTGTTGTTCTGGACAGGGTACTTTTAATTTTTAAAGAAAGTACTTTTAGTCAATGCTTGTTATACTACATACTGCATTCCTACCAAGAATATGAGAGTACAGATATTTTTCATATCCTAGACTTGAATGAGAATTAATCATTTCTTCCAAACTTTTTAATGAGTTATTAAAATCTGATTGTCATTTTAATTTTAATTTCTCCAATAAGTAAAGAAAACTAATGATGAGCCTCATTTCATATAATAGTAAACTACTTGATAAAATATACCAATCTTTGCCTATTATTATATTGTTAAATTGGTTACAGACTTATTTTTAACTACCATAGTCATCACTGAAAATGTAGATATCCTTGACTGGCTCTCCTTCTTCTGTGCTTGCACTTGATCATTCACCAGAACCACATAGAGTATATGCCAAACTTCTTGTTTCTAGGTCTCACCAAAGCACTAGTCAATTAGAATTTCAAAAAGTAGGACCCAGAAACTTATGTATTTTTCTAGACAGAAATGGACATAAGGAGCACAGTGAAATATCACTGAAATTCTTAGTCTTTCTAAAACATTAATTTTAAAAAATAATTAAAATATTAAATTGTGCTCAATATGGTATCATTTTGTTTCAGAAGTTGAAAGGCATGAATAAAAATTGACCTAAGAGTCAATCACCTGTTTCTTCTGACTTTAACCCTATGTATTCAGGAGACAGATTTCTGAGAGATTGCAGTTCAAAGCTACCATGGCCCAAATAACTTCTGAGGTGCTTATCTACAAGGAACAAACAATAATGCCAGAATTGAAGGTATGGTTCAAGTGGAAGAGCAATGCCTTACAATTGATTAAGCTCAGGGACGTCGCTCAGATCCTGAGTTCAAGCCCAGAGTTGGAATAAAAAGAAAAAGAAAAGGAAGTAAGATTTGTGGTTTTTAAGGTGTCTCAGAATTTAAGGTGTCTCAGAATCTATTGATAACACTCAACCCATAACCTATTTTCAGCATGTTTGTACTTTAAAACAATCCATCATATTTTCTTTTCTTTTCTTTCCTTTCTTTTTTTTTGTGGGGGCGGGTCTGGTCATGGGGCCTGAACTCTAGGCCTGGGCGCTGTCCCTCAGCTCTTCAGCTCAAAGCTAGCGCTCTACAACTTGAGCCACAGAGCCACTTCCAGCTTTTTTCTTTTTGATTATGTGGTGCTGAGGAAACGAACCCAGGGACTCATGCATACAAAGCAAGCACTCTACCACTGATTCACCTTCCCAGCCCAATATTTTGTTGAATATTCTGCCCCTCCCACAGAATTCTTTTGATAAAATTGTAACCCAAATTTTCTAAATTTCTGTTGGTGTCTTGAGACTCATCCATTATTTTTCTCTTACTTGCTATCAAATCTAGTGTGTATGATTTCAGTTGTGATAGGAAGATGAAAGAAGTTGAGGACTTTAGATCTTGAAGTAAAGGCCTTGTCTTCATATCTTTACTCAAACTGACCAGACACTGACCTTTCATTTATTTATACCTGAATATCTTGCACATGTTCAGCTTACTTGATAAAAGCTAATGTTCTACCGATTAAGATGTACTCCAGCGTGTTTTATTTTTGTTATTGTTCTTTTGTTTCTGTTCCTTTCTCTTTTCTGGGGGGGGGGTGGTTAATTCGAGTTTGGAAATTTTTTTCTCCTTGAACTCACTTTTAGTCAAAAATCCTCCAGATCTCAGCTTTCGGAATAACTCATATTGCAGGCATAAGCGATTAGCATCAAGCTAATAAGTCAGTTTCTTAAACAGAAATCTGCTAGAAGGTAGTGATTTATAGGTGCATGGGCTAGAGCACTTTAAAGGCATCTCACATAAGATTATTACTTCTTATCTAAGCCACGAGGGTAATCATTTTCATGGGATAATCATTAAAAATAGTCAAAATTTACTACCAATGTGCTTTAAGGATAGACATGTAAAAATTAAACCATCACTGCTAAATATATGAATGCTTATGACTTACATAAGTTTGTGGACTAGGATATTGGATGTCATATACTTAGTAAATATTTTCATACAGTATATAAAACTTTAAATGATAAATGACCCTTGAATACTTGAACAGTTCATACTGAGAAAATGAAGTAGGTAATCTGAGAGCAAAGAAGTTATAAAAAAATATTTTAGAAAGGAACATAAGCTTCCCCAAGGAATGACAATTTAAAAAACAAATTACTAAAGTTCAACTTCATATGGTATATTAAGTCCAGGGTCCAATTAATAAAGACCCACAGTAGATTTGTTTTGGGGATGGATTGGATATACAACAAGCATAAGACAGTTATCTGTGCAAGATTCTTTTTTTAAAATTTTAATTGTATTTTATTTGAGAACATACTGTACAGAGGGACTACAATTACATGGGCTGGATAATGCATACATTTCTTACCAAGCATTGCAGCCTCCTCCTTTGTTTACCCTTCACCTCCCTTCCAAGCCCCCCCGCCCCCCACCCAATTATACCCCCCTCCCCCCCACACCGACATTGTAAAGCTGGTTTTGACATGACATTTTGTACTTCTCATTGTTGCAACAGGTCCACCTGAATCCTTAAACGACTTGTTTGTCCCCATCTCCTCCACATGTTATACTGACATCAAATATAGTGAAAGCGGGGGTTACACGGTGGGGGAGGGACATACAAAGCAACAAAGAAATAATCTTATAAATGCGTTAGAAACACATGCATGAAAGAAACGAAAACATTAAAATACATATTTAAGGGTTCATTTTCCTAACATCACATTATCTGACCTGTTCCGCTTGACTCATACCTATACTAGATATTGCAAATAAGGGAAACCATGGGACCTATGCTTCTTTGGGCCTGACTTACTTCACTTAATATAATTTTTTCCAAACCTTTCCATTTCCTAACAAATGGGGAAATGTCATTCTTTCTGATGGAGGCATAGAATTCCATTGTTTATATATACCACATTTTCTTGATCCATTCATCTACTGAGGGGCATCTGGGTTGGTTCCATATCTTAGCTATGGTAAATAATGCTGCAATAAACATAGTTGTGCTGGTAGCTTTAGTGTGGTCTTGTTTGTAAACATTTGGGTAAATGCCCAAAAGTGGGATTGCTGGATCATAGGGAGATCTATGTGAAGACTTTTGAGGAGCCTCCATACTGCTTTCCAAAGTGGTTGAACAAGTTTACATTCCCACCAACAATGAAGTAAGGTTCCTTTCTGTCCACATCCCCTCCTGCATCTGTTGTTGTTAGAGTTCTTGATTTTTGCTGTTCTAACTGGAGTGAGGTGATATCTCAATGTTGTTTTGACTTGCATTTCTTTTATGGCTAGGGATGTTGAACATTTCTTCATGTGTCTATTGGCCATCTTTCTTTCTTCTTCAGAGAAGCTTCTCTTTAAGTCTTTCGCCCACTTATTTATTGGGCAGTTGTTTCTTTGAGGATTTGTTGTTGGGTGGTTTAATTTTTTGAGTTCCAAGTATATTTTAGATATGAGACCCTTGTCCGTTGTATGTTTTTATTGTGAAAATACATGGATTAACAATCACAGGAGCAAAGTAATGAGTACATTTCTTATCAAGCATTGTTGCCTCCTCCTTTGCTTTCCCCTACCAAACCCGCCCTTCCATCTCCACCATTATACGCCCTTCCAAATCCCCCACAATCCCCACCAAAGTTGTAAAGTTCATTTTTCCATGAAATTCTATGCCTCCATCAGAAAGAATGACATTGCCCATTTGTTAAGAAATGGAAAGACTTGGGAAAATTATATTAAGTGAAGTAAGCCAGGCCTAAAGAAACATAAGTCCCATGTTTTTTCTTATTTACAATAACTAGTTTATGTCTGAGATAAGCAGAAAAGTTCAGATAAGATGATATTCGGCAAAATGAAGCACAAGATAAGCACACAAATGTTGTTTTTTTCTTGCTATTGTTTCTAACATATTTATAAGATATTTCTTTGTTGTTTTGCACATCCTTCCCCCCACAGTTTAATCCCTGTTTTCCTGTATTTGATGGTACAATTTGTGAAGGGAAAGGGAAAAAAACAAATTGTTTAAATCAGCATACAGCTGGACCCATTGCAACAATAAGAGGTACAAGATGCTGTGTTGAAAATCTGCAAGATTCTCATTAGAGATGATGTGCCTGGAACTTATAGCCTAGAAAAATTTTTCCTCTTGCTGGATGAAAGCAGCCGTTGAAATGCATGTTCTCTGGGACTTGTTTCTAAATATTTAGTAACAAGCAGTGTTACTTTAGTATTTTAGTTTTTGCCAGCCACTGGTTATTAGATATTTAAAGTCCAAATGCTCCTAAGTCCAACTCATACCTATTTTATCTCAGCTGATGTCGCTATTTTGTTTCTATAGGCCTAAGACACTTTTAAGTTTCCCATATATTTTCAAGCTCTTTCTTGTCATTGCTCATATGACAACATATTTTCACTCCACACATGATACACCTGTTATGCAAGTGCTTTTAATTGGTCTATATTTGTCCATTTCTCTGTTAATTGTACTCATTTTAATGTAGTTTTCACCTTTTAGTCTATGTAAAGATGTACATGTATATGTGATAGATATAGATAGATACATCAAGCTAGTGGAAATCTCATGCTATTGCCAAGTTAAATATATCTGGCCAAAGAAGATAGTTTTTGTAGAAAAAAGAAACTGCTGGGTTATTCATACCTAGGATTTATTTAATGTACTGACTTTGGTATAAATTGTGGAGGGGAAGGGAAACAAATTGTTTAAAGAGGGATACAGATGGACCCATTGTTACAATGAGATGTAAAACACCTTTACCTCAAAAAACGAACTTTACAATGTTGGCATGGGGGATGGGCAGGATGGACAGGGAGCAGAAAGGGGGGGATGTTAAGGGGAAACAAGGGAAGAGGCAACAATGCTTGATAAGGAATGTACTCATTACACTGCTCAGGTAATTGTCACCCCTCTGTAGGGTATTTTCACAATAATAATAATAATAAAAACAGAAACATACACACACAAAAGACGTGAATTTTTCGTCCTATTTTTCCTATCTTTTGTACGCTTCTCACATTCATTATTCCGCACATATTTGGTGTTGAGTAAGCCCCAATATTCACAAAATGAATCCCAATAATTAATATTCCTGACTGATCTCAACTCTGATTCTAAATTAGTTGATATTAAGTTATACTAGAGTTAGGTAGTCCTTAAATCCAATAAGTAGTCTTTATAAAAATAGTAAATAACAACAGTAAGCAACAGGAAAACTGCACTCAAAGAAGTGTACACACTTCTATATAAAGATTGAATTTATACTGCCGTAAGGCACGGGCCTAAAAAAGCTGAAAGTAGGCAAACACTGATTTTTTCTGTCATCTTTAGAGACAGCATGGCGCTGTGAGTACTGTAATCTCAGAAGTATAGGCTGCAGAATTATTAGAAAGAGATCCCTGAATTAGTGTGGAATGACTTTCTTTATGTGTTCTCACTAATTTTAATTTGAAGTCTATTTTATTGATATTAGAATTAGAAATCCTTCCTGTTTTATGAGGCCAATTTCTTGGTAGATTTTATCCTAGCCTTTCAATTTCAGAATCTTTGCTTTTTATGGGAAATTGTGATTCTTGAAGGCAGAAGATGGAAGATTCTTGATTTTTAATCCACCTCAACAGTGTATGTCACTTATTGGAAAGTTAAGTAAATTAATATTGAGAGTTAGGACTGGTGGGTGTTTGGAAGTTCCTGCCATGTTATCGACTTTTTGAGGGCTGTGAAAAGTGGGTTCTTCCTATGGTTCTTGGATTCTAAGTTTGGATGTGTTTCTTGGCCTTTATTATGCTCCTGTTGGGTTTCTATGTATAAGACATAGTTAAGTAGCTTTTGTAGGGTTGGTTTTCTGGACGTATATTGTTTCATTTTTTCTATGCTATGAAAGTTATTTTTCCACTTTTTTATTTTTATTTTTATTTTATTCATTTTTTATTGTGAACATACTACACAGAGGGGTTACAGTTACATGGGCAAGATAATGAGTACATTTCTTATCTAGCATTGCAGCCTCCTCCTTTATTTGCACTTCACATCCCTTCAAATCCTCCCCTCGAACCCCACCCAATCCTCCCCCACCCAACAAAGTTGTAAAGTTGATTTTCAACATGACAACTAGTACTTCTCATTGTTGCAACGGTTCCACCTGTATCCTTCAACGAATTGTTTTTACCCTTTTCCACCACAAATTATACCGACATCAAATATAGTGAAAGCAGAGGTTGTACTGTGGGGGAGGGACATAAAAGCAACAAAGAAATAATCGTATCAATGCATTAGAAACGAATGCATGAAAGAAAAAAAAGCACTTGAATACATATCTAAGGATTCATTTTCCTAACATCACATTATCTGACCTTTTCTGCTTCACTTATACATATACTAGATATTGAAAATAAGGGAAACCATGGGACCTAGGTTTCTTTGGACTTGGCTAACTCCACTTAATATAATTTTTTCCAAGCCTTTCCATTACCTAACAAATGGGGCAATGTCATTCTTTCTGATGGAGGCATAGAATGGCATTGTGCATATATACCACATTTTCTTGATCCATTCATCGACTGAGGGCATCTGGGTTGGTTCCAGATCTTATCTATGGAAAATAATGCTGCAATAAACAGAGTTGTGCTGGTAGCTTTAGTGTGGTCTGGTTTGGAACCATTAGGGTACATGCCCAAAAGTGGGATTGCTGGGTCATAGGGGAGCTCTATGTGAAGTCTTTTAAGGAACCTCCATACTACATTCCAAAGTGATTGAAAAAGTTACACTCCCACCAACAATGAAGTAAATTCCCTTCTGTCCACATCCCCTCTAGCACCTGTTGTTGTTAGAGATCTTGATTTTTGCCATTCTATATGGGGTGAGGTGGTATCTCAATGTTGTTTTGATTTGCATTTTTTTTTATGGCTAGGGAGGTTGAGCATTTCTTCATGTGTCTATTGGCCATTATCCTTCTTTCTCCTTCAGAGATGTTTCTCTTCAAGTCCTAAGCCCACTTATTTATTGGGCAGTTGTTTCTTTGAGGATTTGTTGTTGGGGATTTAACTTTTTGAGTTCCAAGTATATTTTAGATATGTGACCCTTGTCCGTTGTATGGCTAGTGAAGATCTTCTCCCATACTGTGGGCTTTCTATTGATCTTGCTACCTATGTCCTTTGCCATGCAGAAGATCTGCAACTTCATGCAATCCCGTTTGTCCAACCTTTCTTTGATTTGTTGTGTTTCCGGGTCTCTATTAAAAAAAATTCAGCCTGGGCTAAGGAGACCTAGGGTATCTCCTATTCCATCCTGTCAGGTTTTCAGTGTGTCTGCTTTGACTCCGAGGTCTTTGATCCATTTGGAGTTGATTCTGGTGCAGGGTGATATATATGGATCTAGCTTTAGTTTTCAACAAATAGTTAAGCAATTTTGCCAACAACATTTACTGAAGAGGCTTTCTTTCTTCCATTCTATTTTTTTAGTTCCCTTATCGAAGATTAGATTGCTATAGGTCTGTAGGTTCATTTCTGGGTTTTCAATTCTATTCCATTGAGGAATTCTATTGACGAACGTTTCTTGGATTCCTAATTTTTCCAAAACGTTCATAATAAAGTGGTGTTGGATCTTGTCGAATGCTTTTTCTGCATTTATTGAGATAAGCATGTGGTTCTTATCCTTGCTCCTGTTGATGTGATGAATAATATTAATTGACTTGCGTATATTGAACCAGCTTTGCATCTCTGAAATGAATCCTGTTTGATCGTGGTGATTTTATGGATGAATTGTTGAAGTCGATTGGCCAAAATTTTGTTGAGAAGTTTTGCATCAATCTTCATCAAAGAAATGGGTCTATAGTACTCTTTCTTTGATAAGTTCCCTGCCTGGTTTTGGGATGAGGGTTATGATGGCTTCATAGAATGTGTTCGGTAGTGAGCTTTCTCTTTCAATGTCATTGAAGATTTGGAGGAGTATTGCTGTGAGCTCTACTTTGAAGGCCCTTTAGAATTATGCTGTAAAAACATCTGGTCCTGGACTTTTCTTAGACGGAGGGCTCTTATTGCTGTTTCAATTTCAATGCTTGATAAGGGCCGGTTAAGATGGTTTAACTCATCTTGGTTTAGTTTTGGCATGGCAATATATGCTAGGAAAAGGTCCATTTCTGCCAAATTCTCAAACTTATTTCATAAAGTTTTGAGAAGTATTCCCTTATAATGTTCTGGATCTTGGTTGTTTCCGTGGTGATGTTTCCATTCTCATCTCTGAGTTTATTTATTTGGGTTGTTCTTTTTTCTGATAAGATTTGCTAAGGGTCTGTCAATTTTGTTAATTTTATCGAAGAACCAACTCTGTTTTGTTGATTCTTTCTATAGTTTTTTTGGATTATAATTCAGCTAATTCTGATGTAATATTATTTCATTCTGTCTACTGGATTGGGGTTTATCTTGCTGCTCTTTTTCAAGGTGGTTTAGATGTGTCATTAAATTGTTGGTTTCAGATGTCTCCAAATTGTTGATGTAGGAACTCAGAGCTATAAACTTGCCTCTGAGTACTGCCTTTGCTGGGTCCCATAGGAGCTGGGAATTTGGGTGCTCATTTTTGTTGAATAGCATGAACATTTGAATTTCCTTTCTAATCTCTTCGATGTCCCACTCGTGATTCAGCAGTGTGTTGTTCAGCCTCCATGTGTTACCGGACTTTCTTTGGTAGCTTTTGGTGTTGAGTTCTAATATTATTCCCTTGTGGTCAGAGAAAATGCAAGGTTTAACTTCAATGTTTCTGAATTTGGACAAGTTTGCTTTGTGGCCTAAAATGTGGTCTATTTTAGAAAATTTTCCATGTGCTGTTGAGAAAAACGTGTATTCTGATGCTGCTGGGTGAAATGTTCAGTAGCTGAGTGTTAAATCTAGTTGATCTACGAAGCTGTTTAGATCTGTGGTTTCGCTGTTGAGTTTTTCCAGAGTTGATCTATCTAGTGGGGAGAGTGGTGTGTTAAAATCCCCAACAATTAATGTCTTTGCATCTATGTGGGATTTGAGGGAAAGTAGTGTTTCTTGGATAAATTTCGGTGCTCCATTGTTTGACGAATAGATATTTAGAATTGTAATATCCTCCTGCAGGAGAGATCCCTTAATTAGTATGTAGCAACCTTGTTTATCTCTTCTCACAAATTTTAATTTGAAGTCTATTTTATCTTATATGAGGATTGCAACTCCCGCCTGTTTATGGGGGCCTTTTGTTTAGGAGATTTGTTCTAGCCTTTAACATTTATAATGTGTTTGTTTTTATGGGCAAGATGTGACTCCTGAAGGCAGCAGATAGAAGCATCTTGTTTTTTTAATCCAACAAGACATTCTACGTTGCTTAATTGGAGAATTAAATCCCTTAATGTTGATAGATAGGACTGAGTGGTATTTGTGAGCTCCTGCCGTGTTATCCACCTTCTTGGGGGCTACAGCTTCTGGGTTCTTCCTATGGTTCTTGGTTTCTCAGTTTGGGTGAAGTTTCTTGGCCTTTATTGTGGTCTTGTTGGTTTTCTATGTTTAGGACATCTTTAAGAATCTTTTGTAGGGCTGGTTTGGTGGAGATGTATTGTTTCAATTTTTGTTTGTTATGGGAGGTTTTTATTTGGCTTTCAGTTATAAAGGTGAGTTTAGCTGGGTACAGTATTCTTGGTTGATAGTTCTTCGTTTTTAAGGCATGGCATACATCATTCCATGCTCTTCTTGCTTTGATTGTCTCTGCTGAGAAATCTGAGGTGATTCTAATTGGTTTCCCTTTATGGGTGATTAATCTTTTCTCCTTGACAGCTTTAAGGATCTTTTCCTTGGTCGGAGTTGATCCTGTGTGGATTATAATGTGACAGTGGGATGTCCTATTCTGGTCTGGTCTATTTGGCATTCTAAAAGCTTCTTGTATCTGAATAGGCCTATCTTTTAGCATGTTTGGGAAGTTCTCTGCTAGGATCCTGTTAAACAAATTTCCTATACCATTAACTACTGTTTCTAGGTCCTCCTCTACACCCATTGTTCTCAGCTTAGGCCTTCTGATGGTGTCTTCCAAGTGTTGAATAGATCTATTATATTTCTTGTACTTGTCTTGGATGGTTGTATGTTCTTTCTGTATAATATCTAGGCTGTCTTCAATCACCGAGATTCAATCTTCTGCATAGGCTAACCTGCTGTGAAGACTGTCTATTTTGTTTTTTATTTCTTTTCCTTCTAATTGGTCAGCTTTGATGGCTTCAAATTCTTTGTTGAAGCTTTGTTTTAGATCTTGTATGAACTTCTTTACTTAATTTGGTGTTCAGTGTTTATTGTCAAATCACTTAGTTGATTGGTTATGGTTTCCTTCGACTCCCATTCCTTCTGTTGGGTTCCATTCAGCATTCCCTTTGTGGTCTCCCTGACTTCTCTCAGATCTCTGTTATTGGATCCCATGTATGCCTTTAGTGATCTTTGTGTATTCTCATCCTGCTCTCTCAATTCCTGTATTACCCATTGCTTAGCTTCCTAACGTTCATGCCATTCCTGTAGTTCTCTTTGAGTGTTCTCAGCCTGCTCATGCCATTCAAGACTTTCTCTTTGAGTATTCTCAAGCTGCTCACACAAATCCTGTATCAGTTTTTGAGTAGCTTCCTCACGCTCATGATATTCCTGTATAAACCTTTGGACTGCCTCCTCTCTCTATCATTCATGCTCATACAGAGTCCTTTGTATGTTTTCAGTCTTTTCATATATAATTTTTGCCAGCAGTGTTTGTAGAGCTATTTGGGAACTCTCCTCTGGATTATTCATTATCTGATCTGTCTCCTGGGAGTTGAGATACCCAGACTTGCCATTTTTCTTG
This sequence comes from Dipodomys merriami, assembly GCF_024711535.1. Lineage (NCBI taxonomy): Eukaryota > Metazoa > Chordata > Mammalia > Rodentia > Heteromyidae > Dipodomys > Dipodomys merriami. The sequence goes on along the minus strand of NW_027203159.1, from coordinate 9,916,836 downwards.
TGGTTTTCCCGCTTACTCTGCCCATTTGGGATGAAAGTAACACCAGTTTTGTGCTAGAACTCTAACTTAAGGCAAGCATCAACCAAAGTCTGAATTTGCACAGTCAATATTCCGCAGATATAATCTAGTTCAACGGATACATCTATTCAACATCAAACAACTATATATTAATGGGCTATGAACCGCAATGTAGAATTTGGAAAACCAGAAATTATTAGGGTTAGGGAGAGATGTGGGTAAAAATTAGGAATAGAGTGATGTGGGAAGGCACAGGGAGAGGTAACTTAGTCCTAATCTCAAAGCAGGAAATAGGTTGGATAGGAGGAAAGTAGAGAGAGAAAAAAAAAGAAGAAAGAGAAAGGGAAAAAAAAAGCCCAGAAAAATTAGAAAAGTAAAAATTAAACCTATTATGCAGATCGAAAACAAACTATTCAGAGAATAACGTGAATATAATGAGAGAAGTTGAGGGATATAAAGGGGATGTTAAAAACTTAAACATAAAAATACTTAATATATTATAAAGTTATAAAGAGATAGTACTGCTATTAAGGAATTTAAGTCTCAGAGGTTTTGAATTGAGTAATAAGTTTGTAGATTAAGTGTGTACACAATGGGGGATAGAGTCTAATAGTCAACTATGGGCTTATCTGAGGATGTGCAGAACAACAATTAAGTCACATAAAGAAGAACGAAAGAGAAGAAAAGGTGAAAAGGATAAGAAAGAAAGAAAAAAGATCAGAAGTTCAGTAGAGCTAAACAAAAAACAAAAGGAATTGAAAAAAAGAAAGAAAAGAAAGAAAAATTCACATACACATATACCCCTAAAATAAAAAAAAAAATTATAAGAGGAAAAAAAAGTTACTAGAAAACATTTTATTCAAAAAAGGTAATAATTAACAAATTAAATAAAATTTAGAAAAGAAAAATTGTTTTTATAAAGTTACCAAAAAAAAAAGAGGAAGAAAATAATGTTCTTTGGTTTTTTGGGAAGGTTTGGGGAAATTCCTGTATCTCCCTTGTGTCTGTTACCAACCTCTTGTTGGAGTCTCTGGTCTGCTTGTTGTCAGGTGGCTTGGTTGGTTTCTTAAGTCACTTTGTTTGAACCAGCAGAAAAATGCTGTGCTTTACCCAGGATTTTGCGATCCTCCTCCCAGGATAGTTCAATGGGAGGGAGATCTGCTTTGAGTATCACAAAAGAGGGAGATGGCTTTTTCCTCAAGTTTTGAGATGCTGTGATGAAGCTAATTCCTGGGTAGATTTGAGGCCTTTCAGCAAACAGTAGCTTTTCCCGGGGGCTAGTTTGTGAGAAACTCACAGATCCCACCCTGGAGCCACTCTCAGGGTTTATGTTTACTGAATTTCAATTGATTGTCAAGGCTGGTAAAGGGAGGGGCAGCCTCTGGCTCTTATTACCCAGTGAGGAAAGCCACTCTTAGGGCTGGCGCCCATGCTGGGTGACTTTTCCCTGGGTGGAGCTGAGTCTAGCAGGTCAGGTTAGGTTCCTGAAACCTGCCAGATGACTCTAGTTTTCTTCCAAGGCCTGAGTCAGAGCCAGCAGCTCCGCCGAGCTTTGTCGGGATCCAAGATGGAGATCTCTGGCACTGGGGGGGGAGGGGTGGCCTTCCCTCCTCGGCTCCCTGAGAAGGAGTGAGGACGTTAGGATTCTTCTCATACTGAGTCTTGGTTCCTGGGTCGTCTCTGGTCTGCGAACTGCAGGATGAAGTTGTCCAATCTTTGGCGTTATTGCTGGTGTTGAGTAGAATCTGCTCACCTGCCATGTCTGTGATTCAGGTATGGCATGGTCGGCCACCGCTGTTACTGCGGGGGCAGCAGCTGCTTGCAAGAATTGAGATCTGTCTTCTTGCCTGGATTTTCCCTCTCTGGCCTAACTCTCTGTCCTGTGATGGCACACTTGGTGTGATTCTCTGGCTTAGGACTGTTCACTGGAACTCTAAAACTGCTTTCTATGTGAGAGCTTGTTTAGCCTCCAGCTTCTCCTCAGCCATCTCTCTGGAACTCCTCCTATAGAAGTTTTTTTTTTTTATTTGACTTCTATTATGAAGGAGAGTTTAGGTAGGTACAGTATTTATAGTTGATAGTTGTTTGTCTTTAGGGCATGGTATACATCATTCAAGGCTCTTCTTGCTTTCATTCACTTTTCTGAGAAATCTAAGGTCATTCTAATTAGTTTGCCTTTCTAGATGATTGAACTTTTCTCCTTGAGAGCTCTAAGAATCCTTTCCTTAGCCTTTTCTTTGTGTATTATAATGTGACTGTTCTGGTCTGGTCTATTTGGGGCTCTATAAGCTTCTTGTATCTGAATAGGCCTATGATTTTGCAAATTTTGAAATTTTTTTTTCTGCCAGAATTCTATTAAATACATTTCCTAGACCATTAACTTCTGTGTTTAAGCGCTCTTCTATAGCCATTATCCTCAGAGTAGGCCTTCTGATGGTGTCTTCATAATGTTGAATAGATCTGTCATATTTGTTGGATTTGTCTTGGATAGTTGTTTGTTCTTTCTCGGTTACCTAGGCTGTCTTCAATCATAGAGTTTCAATCTTCTGCATGGTCTAACCTACTGCGAAGACTCTCTATTTTGTTTCTTATTTCATTTCCTTCTATTTGGACAGCTTTGATGACTTCAAATTCTTTGTTGGAGCATTGTTTTTGATCTTGAATGGATTTCTTTACGTCCTTAATTTGGCCTTTAGTTTTTATTCTCAAGTCTATTTGATTGACTATGTTTTCATTGGACTCACTTTCCATCTGTCTGGATCTATGCAGCATGCCTGTTGTGGCCTCTCTGGATTTCTTCAGCTGTCTGTTTAAGGATTCCATTAATCCCTCCATTGATCTTTGTCCATTCTCATCCAGCTCATGCAATTCCTGTATTACTCTTTGATTAGCTTCCTGACACTCCCACAATTAATGTACTAATTTTTGACTATTTTCAGCCTGTTCAAGCAATATCTGTATTAATCTTTGGTTAGATTCCTCATGCTCACAAATTCCCATGTTAATTTTTGTCAGACTCATTATACTTGAGAAGTTCCTGTATTAATCTTTGGTTAGATACTCTTGCTCCCTTCATGCTCACACTGAGTTCTTTTCAAGCTTTTAATCTTATTATTCACCAAGTTTACCAGTAGTTTTTGTAGAGCTTTTTGGAATATTTCCTCTGGATTGTCCATAAACTATTTTGTCACCTGATTATCATTAGTGGGAGTTGAGACACAGGGACTTGCCATTTTTCTTGTGTTTCTCCAGATTGTTCTGACCATTTGTTATGAAAGTAACACCAATTTTCCAGTAGAACACTATTTTAAGGCAAGCATCAATCAGAGCCCTATAGTTGTTCAGATAGTTTGACACAGTCAAAATGGTTGCAGATGCAATCTATTTCAACAGATACTTCGAATTCAAGAACAAACAACTATGGATTATTGGACTAAGAACATCAAAGTGGGATTCAGAAGACCAGAAATTAATAGGCTTAGGGAGAATTGTGGAATAAATATGATTAGAGAAATGTGGAGTGGTAAAAGGAAAGAATGAATTTAACCAAGCCCTAATTTCAGAGAAGAAACGGATATCACAGACTGAATGGAGGAGAGAGATAATGAAATAAGAAAAATTGAAAATAAATCAATAAAAAAGAAACACAAAAATTATGTAAATATAAAGAAATAATACTAGTGGAATAAAAGGATAAGAGGGGAGAGATAAAAAGGAAAAATGAAAAATAATAAAAAAATTCAAAAATGGAATACTTGAATATTATATGTATATAAAGAAACAATACTATTATTAAAGGTGTTAGGCCTAAGAGGTTCTGAATTGAGTAATCAACTTCTGTATTATGTATGCATACAGTGAGGGATAAGGTGTTACAATGGGCAATGAATATATTGATATAAGCAGAATGGCAATTAAGTTGTGTAAAAAAACATATGAAAATAAGTACCAAAATTTTCAAAAAAGATTAACAAAAAGACCACAAAAAAACACTTACCTGAAGTAAAAATTGTGAAAGAAAAATTAATACATTTTCTAAAAACATTTAAAAGCAGTTATGTAGAAAATAGTGTTCTTTGATTTGTTTAGAGGGTGGAGAGGATCTCGTATCTCCCCTGTTTCTGTGACCAGTGTTTTGGTGGAGTCTCTGGTTTGTTTGTAATGTATGTTTTTCCTATGGCTTCATTTTTTTTAAGTCAGTGTGCTTGAGCAGGCAGACAGCTTTGCCTTACTCAGGACTTTTTGACCCTCCTCCCAGGCTAGTTCACTGGGAGGGAGAGGAGTTTTGAATAACAAACAAGAAGGAGATGCCTGTTTCCTCTAGCTTGGAGTTGCTGTGGTGAGGCTAGGTTGTGGGTTAGGATTGAAGTTTATTAGCAGTCTGTAACTTTTCCCAGAGGGACTATCTCCTGAGACACTCACAGAACCCATCCTGGAGCTATTGTCAGGATTTATGTTTACTGAGTTTGAATTGTTTTCGTTTACCCCTCTTGCTGCTGAACCAAGGCTGCAGTGGGGAAGGGCAGCCTCTGGCTCTGTTTACCCAGTGAAGAAAGTCACTCCTCTGGGGGCAGAATTACCTCTGCCTGGGAAGGGCAACTTTCCCCTGAGTGTAAGTGAGCAGGGCAGTTTAGGTTCCTGTGACCTGTTAAATAGTCCTATTATTTTCTTCCAATATCTGAGTTGGAGCTCGCTGCTTGGACCAGACCTTTGTCAGTATCAAAGAGTTCATCTCTGGTAGTGGGGGTGGGGCTGCCTTCCTACCACTGCTCCATGAATACAAGTGAGTATTTCTTGGGGTTACTAGGATGATCTCTTGGTTTCTGGGCCATACATTGTGATCAGCAGAATGAAGATTTCTGTTCCTTATCAGTTCTTGCCGGTGGTGAGTAGAATCTGCTCACACACCATGACTGGTGCCTTTGTCCTGGGCTCTCTCTGTTGATATGATGGGCCAGCCATGGCCACAGCCGGAGGCACCGCTGATGTTGACACTAGCCAATGCTCAGATCTGTCTCCTTACCCAAACTGCCTGAATTATCCCTCTCTGGAAAACTCTCTGTACTCTAATGGCACACTTGGTGTGATTCTGTAGCCTAGGACTGTTCACTAGAAAACTAAAACTGCTTCTATGGGAGAGCTTGCTTAGACTCCAACTTTTTCTCCACTATCTTCCTCCAGACCCTCAATTTCTACTTCTATGTTAATCTAGTTCAGAGTACCTAAGTTACTCAAGATGAAAGGCCCACTGATATCATGAATTCTAAATTCCTGGGAGGTCAAAGTCAAAAAGTTTCTATATTCTGATTCTCTTCAGTGCTGCTCTCTCTCTGAAAAGCTCAGCTTTTGGAATTTATCCAGAATAGGGACATCCGCCTCTGCCACATTCACCAGGAAGTGCTGGCAGATAAGCTACAGAGACTGAACACCGTGAACATTTCGGTGTTTATATGTCTGGTTTAGAACAAAATAAGGACAGAGGCACAACTGCAGACAGAGGAGCACTTAAGTGATAATGAAAAGTAGCAGGATAAAAAGTTTATCAGGGAGAGAAAAAAAATTGGATCCTGAAGTGAAGCCCTGGAGTGACAAAAAAGCTTGCAAGAGTGAAAAGAACAAAATTGTTAAATTATATTTCAAAATTCCCAATCTGGAAAAAAGTAGGATACCTCAACTTCTGCTAAGGGATTGACATGGAAATACAGGAGGCATGGACCTTTACTTTAGTGCAGATATCATATTCTGCCCCGATTCTCCCGAATATATGACTTCAGTGTAGTTACTTAACTTCTTCAGTCTCATTCTTAAAATCAAAGGACTAGGGTAGAGTTTTCAGTGTTTTTTTTTTTTAATTATGATCTAAATGTCCCTAAGCATATATAGAGACATTAGTTATGAAGAGAATGTTTATTAGCCAGTAGTTGTTGCCTTGTGAGAGAAACATGAGTGTCCATGTGAACATCCAGAGAAGCTTCTTATACATTTCATGTGAGTTTTTTCCTTTCCTTTTTCTGTTTTTATTGTTCTGAGTCAGTTATAGTAAGGCTACCTAATGAGACCACAGGTACAATAGAGGCCCACGTGTGTTTAACTGATATTCATATTCTAGGAATTTCTTCCTCTTGTCCCATTTTATTCGTGAATATAGTAAAATACATTTAACTACTTAGAGATTCCCATTTTATATTCTTGAATGTTTTCTTGTTTAGCCGTTAAATACCCTGGTTCCTTCCAACTATTGCTCATTTTCATATTCCCGAGCAGGAAAGCAAATGGATTGTTGACTTCTATTCAAGCCCAGGTTGTTGACATATGTTATAAATGATGAAATTTTTAGTGTAGAGTTAGTGTGGGTTTTATCCACAATATAACTGGAAGAATAAATTTTAAATATTTCTGTAGTAACTACTATTAAATATGGGAATGCAAGCATTAGCATTTAAGTACATGCTAAAAAGCTCACACAGAAAATGGATATGAGATTGATCCATATAAAATCACTGATAATTGATTCACATAGCTCTCAAAAACACTATTTTTTGTATATCATTTGCAATAAGTAACAACTAGGCTTTGCATTGTTCATTTATTACTAAAATCACTTAATGAGAAGCCTACAGTCTGCTGGAAAAAAAAAAGTAAGAAAAGGTAATAAATGTTCAATCGCTATTGAAAGGCTTTTGCTTAGGGAAACTTTTCTCACTATGCAAAAGAACTGAAGGTTAATATTTCTGAAGAAATCATAACACTTCAAAACATCAATAATGAATATTGTACACCTTTTTTGTATGCAAACCTTACAAAAAACTTGTCATTTAACCATTCACAAAATCAACTAAATCTATTGTATTCCATGGATTTTCCTTTTGAGATAATGGGATACATTAAATTGTTCTTGTGAAGATAATGGAATGGGCACAGTATGTTTTCCCCTCCCAAGCATACATTAATAGGACAAAGTGAAGTGTTACCGAATTAGCGTAGATCTTTACTTGTTGCATTTAGTAGAGACAGTCTGGGTCTGAGTTATAGACTTACTGTTTATAATACTTTCAGATATTCACTTACTAATCTAGAAACGACTATTATGGTATTTTTTAGTTTTTATTTGGAAAATGGTCATTTTCTGGTATTTGTTATAATTCTTCAAAGAATAAAAAAGTTCTAAATTATGTTTTCCTGTTGTGAGAAATGCACCTATCCTTGAAGAGGAGCCATGAAATCATTTAGAGAAAGAATGTTCTCCCATATTTCTTGATGACTTTTCTAGTTCACTTTCCTCATTAGTGTTTATTATGCCTTTACTGTTTAGAAATGTATTCTCCTTGATCAAAATGAAAGAGAATTGGATAAAATTTGTGGAACTAAGGGAAAAGCAACTTTAAAACCAATTACAGCATGCTGAAGATAGCTTATTCCTATAATCTTAGCTACTCTGAAACACTACAATTCAAAAGAGGCTTCTCCAAGTAGGAGAAACCAGGAAAAGGCCAGTCAAGCTGTGGCTCAAGTAATATAGCTTTAAACGAGAAAAAAAAAAAGCTAAGAATAAAAACATTAGGCCCTGAATTCAAACCCTGGTACTACCTAGATAAATAAACAAATAAATAAATAATCTAGAATATGCCTATGAAATATTTTTATTGAAAATGTTTATTTTATATTTTACAAAGTTTATTATATATATATATATATATATCAACTCAATTAGGTGAATTATGTATCAAAATAACATGAAATGTGTCACGTAAAATAACTTTACTTAATAAACTGTAATTTGAACAACTCATGTTTACTAAAATTTCAAGCAAATTTTTAAAGAAAATGGAACACTGAAGTATTTAGCCTGGTATTCAAGAGGATTGGAACTTATATTCCCTTGTTATTCCCGTTTATTTTTTTTAATGGACTTATTTATACTTTAGATGATTGATATTTGTGATATATAACTTAGATGAAATGGAATTTTTAGTTTTATAGCTAAAAATATGTTTTTCAACTGAGATTAATGAGTTCCAAGCAACATTAAGCACTCTTGTCAACACGATGTGACCCTTTATTGTAGAATGCAGTGTATGAGATACATGTGCATACATGAATTTCTCATAGAGAATCACTTCTACTTTGGTATCTCTGTTATGAAATTAATTTTCCTTTCATTTTTTTTCCTGGACATTTATTTTTGTAGCTGAATTCTCATGGTGTTACTGAAAACTGCATATCTGAGGACCAGTTAACAATTGTTTCAGTTCACAAACACTTGCCAATGATGAAGTTGTTATATAATTGTATTGCATTTTAATGCATTTCAAGGCTGAACAATATCTACAGTACTTCCTTATTGGGAAGCCGGAATTCCATTGATGTAACCAAGACAACTTGGAATGAATATAAAGAAAATGTGCAGAGAAAAGCAATTAGGTATTATTAGGTAAAATATGTATGGAAATAAACCCTATTATAAATAAACATTTGCAAAAGGTTTCTTCCAACCTCCTAGGAGAGTCATAAAACCTCAGACATATTAAGCATAGATATGTAGTTTTATTTTTTTTCATGTTTTATTTTTATTTTTTGTGAACATACTGTACAGAGGGGTTACAATTACATGGGCAAGATAATGAGTACATTTCTTATCATACATTGCAGCCTCCTCCTGTGTTTACCCTTCACATCCCTTCCCACCCTCTCCCCGCCCCCCCCACCACTCCCCCCCGCACCAAAGTTGTAAAGTTCATTTTCGACACGACAACTTGTACTTCTCATTGTTGCAATGGGTCCACCTGTATCCTTAAATGACTTGTTTTTCCCATCTCCTCCACAAATTATACCGACATCAAATATAGTGAAAGCAGGGTTTATACTGTGAGGGAGGGACATACAAAGCAACAAAGAAATAATCTTATAAATGAGTTAGAAACTAATGCATGAAAGAATAAAAACATATATATCTAAGGGTTCATACCTAATATCACATTATCTGACCTTTTCTGCTTGGCTCAGACATATACTAGATATTGCAAATAAGGGAAACCATGGGACCTATGTTTCTTTGGGCTTGGCTTACTTCACTGAATATAAATTTTTCCAAGCCTTTCCATTTCCTAACAAATGGGGCAATGTCATTCTTTCTGATGGAGGCATAGAATTCCATTGTGTATATATACCACATTTTCTTGATCCATTCATCTACTGAGGGGCATCTGGATTGGTTCCAGTTCTTATCTATGGTAAATAATGCTGCAATAAACATAGTTGTGCTGGTAGCTTTAGTGTAGTCTGGGTCAATGCCCAAATGTGGGATTGCTGGGTCATAGGGGAGCTCTATGTGAAGGCTTTCAGGAACCTCCATACTGCTTTCCAAAGTGGTTGAACAACTTTACACTCCCACCAACAATGAAGTAAGGTTCCCTTCTGTTCACATCCCCTCCAGCATCTGTTGTTGTTAGAGTTCTTCATTATAGCCATTTTAAGTTAGAGTTCTTCATTATAGCCATTCTAACTGGGGTGAGGTGGTATCTCTATGTTGTTTTGATTTGCATTTTTTATGGCTAGGGCGGTTGAGCATTTCTTCATGTGTCTATTGGCCATCCTTCTTTCTTCTTCAGAGAAGTTTCTATTCAAGTCTTTAACCCACTTATTTATTGGGCAGTTGTTTCTTTGAGGATTTGTTGTTGGGGGATTTAATTTTTTGAGTTCCAAGTATATTTTAGATATGAGACCATTGTCTGTTGTATGGCTAGTGAAGATCTTCTCCCATACTGTGGACTTTCTATTGATCTTCCTATCTGTGTCCTTTGCCATGCAGAAGCTCTGCAACTTCATGCAATCCCATTTGTCCGAACTTTCTTTGATTTGTTGTGTTTCCAGGTCTCTATTAAGAAAATTTCTGCCTGAGCCCAGGAGGCCTCAGCTTGCTCCAATTCCATCCTGGAATGTTTTCAGAGTGTCTAGTTTGACTCCGAGGTCTTTGATCCATTTGGAGTTGATTCTGGTGCAGGGTGATATATAAGGATCTAGCTTTAGTTTTCTACAAATAGTTAACCAATTTTGCCAGCACCATTTACTGAGGAGGCTGTCTTTCTTCCATTCTATTATTTTAGCTCCCTTATCGAAGATTAGTTGGCTATAGGCCTGTAGGTAGTATTATTCTATCCATGTATACCCAGGTATTATTCTGTATGTGTATAACTCATGCATTATTTGTCACTTAGGTTTAGTAGGAAACTCTCATTTGTTGAGTGTATATAATCCCAGGAACTTGAATTCATGCCCTGTGTGATCCTTTTGCTCTCAAGGCTATTATTTTCCTACTGGAGCCACATCTCCAAATTTGGCTTTTATGGAATAATTTGAGATAGAGTGTAGATTACTCCAAAGCTCTCAACATGTATTTTAAGTTTAGAAATAGGGTATGCAATACATATGAAAAATGTTTTTCTAAATTAAAATTCATCAACAACATTATAATGCTGCTCAATTTGCTTAAAGGGTGAGTATTACAGTAAATAAATGGTGAAATGTTAAGTTTGGAGGTGTATCTTCAAGGTATATTCTAACAAAGAATTCTGTACTTTTGCATTCTTTTATACCGATGTCAATACCTTTCTCCTGCATAATATGAGCTTTTAACTAGCCTCATGAAATAAACAACTTTGGCCTTAACTGAAAATTATTGACTATAGTACATCATTGCCAGGCCTACATGTAATTGTCCTTACTGAGCAGTAATCGAAATCCACTGGATTTGAAAAGTTGCAATAATGATGATGAAATTAAAAGCCCAGATTTTCAATATCCCATAGGTTAGTGTGCTATAAAAATATAGGTATGAATAATAATGAATTCTAAAACGTTTGTGTTTATTAGTTTGTGTTTATTATGCTGAGCTAATTAGGAATGAAAATTGAAAAAGTATTACTTTTATTATTTTTTATGATTTGAACATTTTTAATGCAAAAATTCTGTACAGAGGGACCCCAACTACAGGGAGAAGTCAATGAGTACACCCCCCACTGAGCATTGCTGCCTCCTCTCCAGTCTTTTTCACCCTTCCCCCATGCTGACTCATGCCCTCCCTCCAAAATACATAACTAAATTTGTATGTTTTCTAAATATTCGAGCAGAATATCCCAGAATAAATACAAGCAATTTCACCTTCTACTGTCCTAGCTGTTCCTGAATTACAGTCTTTCTGATTTAAGTATTTGTTAGTAGCCACAATAAAAAAAATTGGCCAATGTGTCTTCCATTGTCCTAGTTAGACGTATCTAAGCTATATATAGTAATTTCAGACTAGCTTTTACAACCTCTGCGTATGGCAATTTGGTGCCTGTTTCAAACTACTCAAATACCCTTTATAAGCAAAAGATTTCCTTTAAAAAAATGTCACTTTCCAAGTTTGTGTTTTGATTTCCCTTTTCAGGTTTTTTAAGTTTTCATCATAGAGGTCCTTCACTTCTATGGTTAAGTTACTTCCTAGGTATTTTATTTTTTTGTGGGGCTATTAAGAATGTAATTGTTTTCCTGATTTCAGCCACACTTTTCTCATTGACAGCTTGCAGAAAAGCCATTGATTTTTGAGGGTTAATTTTGTACCCTGCTACTTTGTCAAAGATTTGAATCAGCTTGAGTAGTTTGGGAGTGGAGTCCATTGGATTCTTTAAATACAAGACCATGTCATCTGCAAAGAGGGAAAGTTTTACTTCATCTTTACCTATTTGGATCCCTTTTATGATTGCATCTTGTCTTATGGCTGTAGCTGGGCATTCTAGAACGAAATTGAAGAGAAGTGGAGAGAGTGGACATCCTTGTCTTATTCCTGAGTTAAGAGGAAATAGCTTTAGTTTTTCACCATTATGTATAATGTTGACTATAGGTTTGTCATATACAGCCCTTATTGCATTGAGGAATGTTCCCGGGATTCCTATTTTGTCCAGATCCTTCATCAAAAGGGTGTTGCATCTTGTCAAATGCTTTTCCTGCATCTATTGAGATAACCATGTGGTCCTTATCCTTCCTCTTGTTGATGTGATGAATTATATTAATTGATTTGCAAATCTTAAACCAGGTTTGCTTTCAATTCATTGAAGAGTTGTGCGAGTATTTGTGTGAGTTCTCCTTTGAAGGCCTTATTGAATTCAGATGTAAATCCATCCAGTCCTGAGCTTTTCTGGGATAGGAGGGTTTTCATTTCTGTTTCTATTTTGATGCTTCCTATAGGGCTGTTATGTTGTTTTAACTCATCTTGGTTCAGTTTCAGCATGTCAATATTTGCTAGGAAAAGGTCCATTTTCTGTCAAGTTCTCAAACTTATTATCATAAAGGTTTGAAATCTATTCCCTTATAATGTTCTGAATTTTGGTTGTTTCTCTGGTCATGTTTCCATTCTCATTTTTTGAGTTTAGTTATATGGGTGTGTTCTCTTCTTTTTCTGATAAGATATGCTAAGGATCTGTAAATTTTGTTAATTTTATCAAAGAACCAACTCGTTGTCCGGTTGATTCTATCGTTTTCTAGTTTCTAATTCACTTAATTCTGATTTACCAGCACATGTAGGTTTATGGCAGCATTATTTACCATAGCAATGATACGGATTCAACCCAGAGGCCCCTCAGTAGATGAATGAATCAAGAAAATGTGGTATATATGCACAATGGAATTCTATGCTTCCATCAGAAAAAAATGACATTGCCCCATTTGTAAGGAAATGGAGAGACTTGGAAAAAATTATATTAAGTGAAGTAATCCAGGCACAATGAAACATAATTTCCATAGTTTCCTTTATTTGCAATAACCAGCATATGTCTGACTTAAACAGAAACGGTCAGATAAATTGATATTAGGTGAAATGAACCCCCAAATAAGGACTCAAATGTTTATTTTTCTTGCTTGCTATTGTTTTGAACATATTTTTAAAAGAATTCTTTGTTGCTTAGTATGTCCCTCGTCATGCTAAAACCTATGTTTTCACTGTATTTGATGTTGCTATAATTTGTGTAGGGAAAAAAACATAGATTCTCTTATGCAATTTTTATCCTTATTTTTATTGTTCTATCAAATGATATATATATATAATCTATAGAGATTTCTCTATAGATTGCGATGCTTCCAGGGAATAGTAGGCACAAATTGACATGATTATATCAAGAAACTCCTTAACTTGCCATTTTTAACATCTCCAAGGATAAAGAAGCCAATTTGGGAAATATTGGTTAATGATTATGTGATTTTTTTTTGGCTCTATCTGATTTTAAGATGACTTGAAATCCTGTCCTTGAATTCTCTCTGATGTTCATTTATTTGGACTAACAAGATTTAACTGAAATGACTTTCCTTAGACAAGCATTTAAAAAACTGATGGAAAAAAAAAAACTTCTGACATCAATTTAGTAAAAGAAAATTAGTATAAACTTAATGTTTTCATGTCTACATTGTTATTAAATAATGCACACATTAAAGGTGAGCAACATTTCAAGAATCTTGGAAAACATACCTTAACTTTATGTAATTATTTACAAAACCACAGCCTGTGTTACTTTTGCCTATAAAAAATTTCAAGCGCACTTTTTAAAAAGTTATGCTTAAATTTCCTAAGGTATGAAATAAATGATTAGATAGTTATCGCCCCAATTATACAATGACTTGATAAATTTAATCTTTAAGGCTGACATTTGGTATCAATTAGAAAGTAAAATTTTCTTAGGATAGCATGTTGTATCTAAATAAATTCAGTGCATTATAAATACATTAAAACCATAACAAGAAAGAAAATACCACTTGTGCCCTTGTGTTGTGGTACATTTCACTTAACATTATGTCTTATGGTCTTATGTATGTAGCCTTTGATCTTCTATGCCTCCTAGACAAGTGCTAGTCATTGTAAAAAGGAAAAACAGGTGACCTAAGTTTCTTTGGTCCTGGCTAACTTCAATTAATATATTTTTTTCCAAGTGTTTCCATTCCCTAACAAATATAACAATGTCATTCCTTCTGACGGAGGCATAGAATTGCATTGTATAATATATATAACACATTTTTGATACATTCATGTACTGAGGATCATCATGGTTGGTTACATCTCCAAATTATGGTGAATAAAATGGTATGATAAATATGGTTGTGATTTTGATGTGGTAATGAAGTCGATTGGCCAAAATTTCATTGAAAAGTTTTGCATGTATTTTCATCAAAGAAATGGGTCTGTAGTTCTCTTCCTTTGATCCCTGCTTGGTTTTGTGATGAGGTTTACGCTGGCTTCATAAAAAAGGTGTGGTAGTGAATTTTTGCTTTCAATTTCATTGAAGAGTTGGAGTAATATTGGTGTGAGTTCCGCTTTGAAGGCCTTGTAGAATTCAGTTTTGTTTTTGTTTTTGTTTTTTTGAAGAATTCAGATTCTTGTAGAATCCATCCAGTCCTGGCTTTTTTTTGGGGGGGGGGGTTGGGAGGTCTTTTATTGCTGCTTCTATTTTGATGCTTGATATGGGTGTGTTTCTTTTAAATCATCTTGGTTTGGTTTATGCAAGGCAATATTTGCAAGAAATTCATCCATATGTATCAGATTGTCAACTTGTTAGCATAAAGGTTTGAGAAGTATACCCTTATATATTCTGCATCTTGGCTCTTTCTGTAGTGATGTTTTCATTCTCAACTCTGATTTTGTTTATTTGGCTGTGTTCTCTTTTTTTTTCCGATAAGATTTGCTAAAGGCCTTTCAATTTTATTAACTTTTTCAAAGAACCAACTCTTTTTATTGTTAATTCTTTCTATACTGTTTTTGGAATCTAATTCATTTAATTGTGATTTAAATTGAATTATTTTTTATGTCTACTGGATTTGGGTTTAGTTTATTACATTTTTCAAGGAGTTTTAGGTGCCTCATTAAATTGTGGGTTTCAGATCTATCTGATTTGTTAATACAGGAACTCGGAGCTATAAATTTACCTCTGAATACTGCCTTTGCTGTGTCCCAGAGGAGCTGATTATGTTCATTTTTGTTAAATATCATGAACATTTGAATTTCCTTTCTGATCTCTTCCATGACCCACTGGTGGTTCAACAGTCAGCCTCCATATGTTGCATGATTTCATTGGTTACTTTTTTGTTGAATTCTAATTTTATCCTCTTGTAGTCTGATTTTAATGTTTCTGAATTTGGACAAATTTGCTTTGTGGCACAGATTGTGGGTTTTTTTGGAGAATGTTCCATGTATTGTTGAATAGAAGGTGTAATTTGATGCTGCTGGGGAAATATTCCGTAAATGTTAAGTCTTGTTGATCTATGCAGATGTTAAGATTTGAGGTTTCCCTGTTGAGTTTTTGGTGGGTTGATCTATGTAGCAGGGATAGTGGTATGTTAAAGTCACCAACAATTATTCATTTTAGATGTATGTTTGATTATGATTGGAAGGAATGTAATGTTTCTTAGATGAATTTTGGTGGTCCATTATTTTGTGAGTAGGTATTTAGAATCGTAATATCCTCCTGAAGATTCGATCACTTAATTAGTATATAGTGACCTCTTTTATCTCTTTTCATTGATTTTAATTGGAAGTCTATTTTATTTGATATTAGGATTACAAGTCCCACTTTTTTGGCGGGGGTATTTTCTGGGTAGATTTTATTCCAGCCTTTCACTTTCAGAATATGTTTCGTTTTGTGGGCAAAGTGTGTCTCTTGAAGAGAACAAATAGAAGCTACTTGCTTCAGGACAATCTCTGTCGCTTAATTGTAGAGTTATGTCCATTAATATTCAGGAGTAGGACTGAGAAATATTTATCTGTCCTTATTTTTTACTCATTTTTTGGGAGGGGGGATCTTTGCCTTGGCTTTTCTTTTTGTGGTTCTGTGGGCTGCTTCATTTCCTATATTCTGTTATTGTTGGTTTTCTATATGTACGTTTTTGAGGATTTTTGAAGAGCTGGTTTGGTAGCAATATATTGCTTCAGATTACCTTGAAGAAGGTTTTTATTTGTTCTTTTCCTATGAATGAAAGCTAAGCTGGGTAGATTATTCTTGGTTGTAGTTATTTGACTTTAGGGCGTGACATACCTCTTTCCAGGTTAGCCTTGCGTTTATGGTGTGTGCTAAGAAGCCAGAGGTAATTCTAATTGGGTTACATTTATATGTAATTTTTCTCTTCTCCCTGGAATCTTTAAGAATTCTTTCCTTCAGAGCTATTGATCTGGTACAGATTATAATGTGACAGTGGGAAGACGTGTTCTGGTCTGGTCTATTAGGAGTTGTAAAAGCTTCTTGTATCTGAATAGGTCTGTTCTTCTTTATATTTGGAAAGTTATGTTCTAGGATTTTGTGAATATATATCCGAATCCATTGGTTTCCCTCTCTAGGTATCTAAACTATCTCCTCTTCCTCCTCCTCCTCCTCCTCTTCCTCCTCCTCCTCCTCCTCCTCCTCCTCCTCCTCCTCCTCTTCCTCCTCTTCCTCCTCCACCTCCTCCTCCTCCTCTTCCTCCTCCTCCTCCACCTCCTCCTCCTCCTCCTCCTCCTCATCCTCCTCCTCCTCCTCCTCCTCCTCCTCCTCCTTCTTCTTCTCCTTTTTGTTTGTTGGTGATCATGGGGCTTCAAATCTGGGCCCACTGTCCCTCAGCTCTTCAGCTCGAGATTAGCAATATCCCATATTTGAGCCCCGGCACCACTTTTGGGTTTTCCTGTTTAAGTGGTGCTGAAGAATTGAACCCAGGGCCTCATGTATGCGAGGCAAACACTCTTCCACTGAGCCACCTTCCCAGCCCCTTGAAAGTGTCTTCTCCCTCCGGTATTCTTCCAACACTAAACTGTCTTCTGCCTCCGATATTCTTTTTTCAGCCTCTTTATTCTGTTTTCAAGACTTTTTATTTTGCTGTTTAGCTCCTTTTCTTCTTGATGGTCTTTCTTAATGGTTGCCATCTCTTTATTAAGATTTTCTTTTAAGTCTAGATTAGATTATCTTAACTCCTAGAGTTGATTTCCAGGTTCTCTTTCCACTTCTTTATCTGGGTTTCTAATTTTTCATTAGATTCTTTCTCACTCTGCTGGAGTTCCTTTATCCTTTTATTTGTGAAGGCCATGAAGTCATCTATTAGCTTCTGGTTAGCCTCATCACACTATCTTATAATCCTATGCAGGTTGTCCAATTTTTCATTCAGCAAATTTACCAGCACATTTATACTGTCTTATCACGCTTTCAAGTTTACTTTTTTTTCTATTAAATATAATTCTTGTCACATAATTGCAAACTCAGTTCTTTGTTTAGGTCCGTTTTCTTTTTTTCTTTTATTGTTATGTTTAAAAAGTTAAGGAATTGCGGTTCTACGAATATCACATGAATACAATTAATCTTAATCATTATTTCATCATTCTCTCACTTCTTTCTCAACCCCTCTCTATCCCTCATTATTATAGATTAGTAGAATATGTGAGGCTATTCAAATGGAAAGACAAAGACATGAGATGCAAATTTAAGTCCATTTTCTAGATCTCAAAAATTAATCTCTTTTATTGGAGCTATAAGATAAAATCTTCCTATGTTTTAAGTACATGAAAAGAAAAAGTGAGTCAGTCTTCTAATCATGAATGAATTACATGTGGCTAATTCCAAATCATAGGTCAGAAAACCAGGCAATATAATCGTGTATATACTAAAGAAAATTATCCATTTGTCTGCATAGCATAATCTAAAATTAAACTGGCTAATTCCATATTATATGTAGCCAATAAACTCACGTAATTCAATACAACCATCTATATCAGAGACTGGACATGTATTCACAAACACTTAGACTGAACACAGGATGTGTACCCAGGAGGCATCTGAAAAATACCTGAGGTTTAGAAAATATTTTTTGGAATTTTTTCCTTTTCAAACATGTAACTGTGTGAACTTTTATCTGTTTTGTGTAAGATAATAGTTTAGTTGCTTGGAGTTATACTAAATACAGTAAAGATTATAGGACAATTAATTTGTCAGAAGCCAAGTCACCGAGGACAATGGATGTTATTTAGATTCAAAAGAGAAATGAACATAAACTAATACATGCTACAAGATTGAAAATAAACGGAAACTATTGGATATGCACCAATATAAACTAGTCTCATCAAGCAGAGCAAGTAATTTTACCCTCTGGAGAAAGAAGAGGTAACATCAAACTGGTATGTCAACTTAAACTGTGATTTTTCCTTGCTTCCAGTGTGCCTTCAGGATGGGGCTTCAGTTGCTCTAATATTGATATAATCATGATCTCTTTGTCAAGATTACTCAGTTTATTGAACACCACTCACCATTATGTCATGTGAATAACTCCCAGAAAGAACAAATTTCAAAAGCGAAGCAGGCTTTATCTTTTTCCTTTTAGACTTCCTGAGAACTGTGCTGTGGCTCAGTAGAATTGAAATCTGTGTAGAATTCTTACCCTTTTTAACTCATATATAAAAAGATCCTACTGCTTATATCTATTTGCCCTTGTCTACCCATCATCTAGGTTTCACTGGTACACTCATTGCCTGTGCAATTTTTATTCTTTTTGAGGCCAGTGTACATATGAATAAGAAATCATTTGGACATTATATATTAGGCCTCAATCAGGGCGATTATAGGGCAGTAGAAAACCCTTCCTCAAATGACTTCCAAAATTCATGATTACCTATTGAATACATGTACTCATATCATGTCATTTATCCAAATCTTACCATACCAGCAGGCATTACTTCAGAGTTTCTTAAGGAGGATTTGAAGGATGGATATGGAGATAGTAAAAAGTTGTGAAATAGTAATTTTTGTCTAGCCATGAGTAAAAGTAAATGCTTACAAATGATTGTTTTCAAAAATGGAATAGTAGTTGAGAAATGTTTTACTGTGTAGATAGGAAATAGGCTGTAGAAACCGTGTCTAAACTTATAACCAAGAGGCAAATGAAACCATAGTTTTATAGGTAAATCTGTTTTTTTTTTAATGCAATTGTTATAATTTAAACCACTGGCTTCTAAAAAAATATTACTTCCATGAACAAATCCAGTTCAATTCAAAAGAAGAATTTCCTGCATTATATTTGTTCTATGTGTTTCTGTAAATTTTCATGTCCCCTCCTAACTGATATCTGGGTTTGCTCTTCAGGTAGAAGCAACAGGAAAGTTGGAAGGGAAATTTCCATGCAAATCTTCTCTTTGGAGATTATGCAAAATTCCTTCCATGTTGTTTAAATACTTAAGCATGATTTCAAATTTACTACTTGGTCTTATATTTTCAAAGAAGAAGTAGAGACAAGTTCTGGTGGCTCTTGTCTGTAATCCTAGGTACTGAGGAAGCTGAGATATGAGGATCGTGATTCAAAACCAAGCTGATTAGGAAAGTCCGTGGGATCCTTTATCTCCAAATAACCACCAAAACCAAATAACCGAAAGCGGCCCTGTGGCTCAACTGGCACAGCTCAGGTCTTGACCTGAGGAGGAAAGAGACAGGCTCCAAACCCAGAGTACAAACCCTATGACAGGCATGTTACGGATAAAAATAACAAGAACAAAGCATTCACAATATTTCTCTGTAATATGAAATCCTACCATGCTTATGTTAGACATAAGTGTTTCAAAATACTCACTGCCTTATGATGAGAAGCCATCTTTCAACAGCAGTATATAGTTATGTCAAATTAGCATTCAAAATAGATCGTTTCAAATTTTTCCTTCAAAAATTCATATCACAAATCATACCAAATACCACAATTTTGTTTCCATATGAAGGAGAATGTGTGAGGTTGACGTCCTCTGCCTATATATATCTAGTTTCTTACCAGTATGCTATATACTATCGAGTTTTCCATGAATGACTTAGAGACAGCAGATACTTACTAGAGTAAACAAAGAAATCTTTGTGAATATTGAGACTTCAAGATGGAGCATGAAATTCTCTCTCTTCTGAAAATACCAGATGCCCATTAAGTAGCATGCCTAGATTGTTTGTTGAAGAAAGAAAACTTAGGAAAGGACTATTGCTACATTCTAAGTGTAAGTGGACCTATCAAAATAGATATATTTGCCTGGGAATAATATGTTCCATTTTACAAATTATTGCTGTAGAACATAATAAACATATGAGAAAAAATAGTGATATTTGATCCCTCATATAAATTTCCCATTAACTTCTGTGTTCCAATCAGAAGAATAGGTAGGAAAATTTTACAGGTTTTGCAAATCAAATAATTTTGCAATGTATTTTTCAAGATAGAAGATTATAATGTACCTCAATATTTCTCATGTGTTATCTAATCTCCAGAAGGATTCTGTGACTTCTTTGCCTGTGGCATGGCAAAAACAGATCATTTCATGTTTACATAAAATAGCCAGTATTTATTAGTTTGGGCGGTAAATGTCCACGTTAAGAAGATACCATACTTTTGTACAGAAAATTTGACATGTGTGAGGCAAGAACACATGCATCATTCAAGTATTTCCCATTTTATTTTATTTCTGAAATGTTCAAAGAAGATTAAGCTGTAACCTTCAACTGTAATTCATGACACTTTGAATGAATATAACGTTGTTTCACATTGTGTGTAATTTGTTCCACATTAAGACACCTACCGTCATTTTATAATTGATTTGACATTTCTTGTCCACAACATTCCTACTACTAAATAAAATAGCTTTTGCAGGATATTTTACGAAGATATACCTTGCAAAAATACATTAGAGGTTTAGATTCGGTTTTAATCAATATAGTTGAAGTATTTGACCACAGAAGAGGACGTTTAACATGTAAGAATCTTGCTCTTATTTATGTTAGGTGTGGAAAGCTGAGGGCTTCTGATTATGGACATATTTGGACACCAAGATTTCTCCTACTTTGTAATTTCAATAATTATCAAGAATTTTACAGAAGTATTTGGAAAAATGATTTCAACTTTGATTTATAAACGATGACTTGGAACCTGGAGAATAAGGGAAACCTGTGTCTTTCAATTGATGTAGGGATGTAAATTAAAGAGAACTATATCCACATGTCTGTATACATATTGCAAACGCATCAATATAAGTATCAATGTGTAAGCATAACAGTTGTGAAGAGTGTATTTATGTGTATTTATGAATAGTCTTCTAATTAATTGAATCTTATTGTCAAAGTGATGCATACAGGGATTAGTTGCATATGTAGGGCTGTGAGTGAATACTTTTTGGGTCATATATTCTTACCCACTCCTCATTTCCTCACATTTTTTCTTCTGACTCAAATCTCCATCTCCTCACACAAGGTATAAATTTATTCCAAGATGTTGTTTTGTGAGGATTGCAGTTACATTGGTTGAATCTTAGTCCTTTGTCTCCGATTTTGTTATTCCTTTCCTTTCCCTAATTTACATTAATGTACATGTAATACATTGGATAAGAAAATCAAATAGAGTGACAACACTGGGGAAATAAAGGAAAAACATAAGAAAGAGCTTCACATAGAACATTTTAAAAAGAAGCAACAACGATACTTATTTTTTCTATATCTTCAAGTTCATTTTTCTTAGCCTAATCTTCTATGATTATATGTATACAGAGGTACAGTAATCCTTCCCAAGGACCAAAGAGGACATATACTAAGTTTTATAAGTCAAGGATACCATAGAGCCTATCTTTGTTTGGGTGTGTCTGGCCCACTTTATTTCACATGATTTCGTCCAAGTCTTTTCATTTCCTTACCAATTAAATGATGTTATTTTTTCTGTGGAAACATAGAATTCCATTGTACATTTATTCCACATTAATAAACTCCCGGGGATCTGGGGCGGTAAAATATTTTCCTATGGTAAATAATGCTGCAATGAACATTACTTTGAATTCTAATTTGGTGCAATGGAATCTCAATGTTGACTTGATATGCATTGATTTTATTGTCAGAAGTGTTGAGCATTTCTTCATAGGTTCTTTGGCCCTTCTCAATTCCACATCAGTGAAGTCTCTCTTCAAATATTTAGCCTTTTTATCATAGATTGATATATCATTTGGAATGTGTGGGGAAGGATTTAACTTTTTGAATTTTCATTTTATTTCAGCTGTATGATACATTATAATCACTTGGTACATCACCTTGAAAATAAGTTTACACATGGATACATATGTAGATTGATTTGTATCCCATATACATATATGTGCAGATAGCTCCCTACATCCCTACATGAATAGAAAAGATTTCCCTTAGTCTACAAGTTCCCAAACATCCTTCACAAATGAACATTTCAATCCTGCAGAAAAGTCAAAAGTATTTGAAATTACAAACTAGGAGGAACTTGCTGCTCTGATATGTCCATAATCAGAAACTCTCCTATTTTAAACTATTAATAAATCTGAGCATCATTCTCTCATCTTTAACTTCCTCATTTGTATCCAAATAATTCAAATCAATTGATTGCAAAGGATTGATTGATATGTTGGATTTACCTAAAATATGCTTAAAAGATATTCCATTTTGCATTGATTACTGTGGACCACAGTCCCAATTCAATTATAAATATGTGGGGACAATTATATGTGGGGCAAATTACACACAACTGTAAATAAATATAGAGTCATCAAATATGGTTTCCTGAACGTTTCTTGTGCTATGCTTGACCGTTACAACCCACTCTCTTTCAACATTGTAGAATATATATTGGGAAGTTAGCAAATGATGCATATCCACTTACCCTATACATATCAGATTCTCAGGAGAAAACTATGCTATCTTCACAAAGGATATGTTTTCAAAAAAAGAAAAAATAATAACCATAAAATAGTTTTAATAATACTTTGTGTCTACATACAAAAACCTGGTTTTTCCCTGCCAGAGGCATAACAAAGAAGTCCCAGTGTCCTTCTGAAGATGAGATTATACATGGAAAGTATTGAGATGGATCAGAATCGTCCATGGTAAGAAATATATTTCAGAATTATTGGTTGAAAAAAAAACATCAAAATTTCCATAGCCATTCTTTATGGAACAGATAAGTTGATGTAAAATTTGTATTAGGGATGAAATAACATTGCAATTTTTAACATATATATTAGGCTTTACAATATAAGAAGAAATGAAATGTAAGGTGATGTTCACACGAAAACTTGTACAATGAAATATGAAGTGTGATTTGTTCTCTATAGGGAAAATATGTACATTTCAATTTGATGATTGAGATTTCCACGCTCCAAACTTACTATGTGTATATGGAAGTAGACATGGTGAATTCCAGTAAGGCTATAAAACATGAGTTTATTTTTGCATTTAATGAAAACAATGTATAGTCTAATCAAATTAGACAGGGTCATTTGGCAGTAGAAATCAAAATGAATTCATTTGATTGAGTCAATGTCACAATATATTTATTACTGTAAGCTATAATTAAAATTCTACAAATGCTTTGAACTCATGTTGTGTCCCCTGAATGGGTCCTAAGAGAAAACAATATTATTTTTTGTAGGAAAGATCCAGACCTATATTTCTGAATGCTGCCTATCATCAACAAGAACTTTTACTGGTTGTCCAAGAGATAATCAAAAATTAGCAATAGCTATTGCAAGATATTTTTAAGAAATGTCATTCCTGCTTTGACTTCCTCCTCCATTGAACCTTGTTAATTGGGTACTCAGCTTTGTAGAAATTATGCTTGGATACTGTCTCACCACATTCTAAGTTCATCGAATATTTTAAATATTATCCTAGTCACTCTATTAATTTAAGGATTATGTCCCAGTTCTTCAATCTTTATTGTCTTGCACAATATTTATGGATGTATTATATATCCGGGAAAATAGATATTTTTAAGTGGTTATATAGAAAACATAAACTATAATTGATTTACTACATAGTGTTACTTCTATGAACTTAAAATATGATAATTTTGATCTCTAATTCAGTTTCTGAAAGGATGCGTAACAACATTGCATAATGATTGATTATGTCACTAGAGGTAGCCTACTGAAGGATACATGCATAATGTAATGCATGGAAAAAAGATGTAGAGATAAGTACAATTAAGAGAAATGTGCTATGGCCCGTTGTGAACATAAACTCTAACAAACAAACTACTTATCCATTCTTATGTGTGGACAAAACAAATGCCATAATGAAGTGACAATCACCTTTTCAAGTGGTATCTAGTCAATATATTCAGCAATCAGGAAGTATAATTAACATTCAAGAGACATACATGTTATTTTCAGTATAAACTTTGAAGTATTGGACTTTAATATGAACATTGACAAGATTACAATTAACTTAGGTTAGCACTTGTTCGTTAATAATACTTTCTTAAATATGTATCACTTTGAGTATTCTATTTAAGAGGCATGCCAACATTGCGAATACATGGCTGGGATCGAGCCCAGTGTAAGAGGCTTGAATAACAATGGCACAATCATGGTTTCAATCCTCATGACCAAGGAAGAAGTCTAAGAAATAAAATTCGGAACAACCTGTGATTAAAATTTATCAAAATTGAATAAAATCAAGAATTTAAGGAAGGCAAAAAATCACCTCAATTTTAAATTGAAAAACATAGTAATGTGCCCTGATGTACTTTATGGGTGTTGAAACAGAGTAGGAAAATAAAGTAACATAATTTCAGGTTGTTCACATACAACACAGAAAAAAATTATTGCATCTACAAAAGGACAGATAACAGAAATATATGATCACTCACACAAATCTGCTCACATATGTATAATGATAAAAATAGGGTATGCAAAATCTTAGCCTACTATAATAGACAAATCAACAAATAATAGTATGGTCTCCTAAATTACCACGTTATCTAATCATTTCACAATATTATGCTTCCATGAGTAAGAAATATTAGCATAAGGGAAAAGGAATGTATTACCATGTGATCACATTCAGTAATCTAATAACTGTTGGAATTAGGGGAAATATCACTTATCACATTACTCTGTAGATTTCAAAGATAAAATGAAAGCTGTTCCATACAGGGAGTGAAGAACAACTTAAAGGCTCTTAGGTGGGTGAAAATAATTCCGACACTTTTTCCAAAGTGAGTATGGGGCATTGTTGATGAGCATTGCATTAGTTTTGTATCTATTTTGGTCATTGGTCTGAATGTCTGAGCTTGGTGTAATCACTGAGTTCTTCAGCTCAAGGATAATCTTCTACTACTTGAGCAACAGGGCCACTTCAAGTTTTGAGGTTGTTAATTGGTGATGAGGGCCTCCTATAGAGTTCCTGCCAGGCTGCCTTCTCAGATCTCTGCCTCGTGAGTTGATAGGACTGCAGGTTTCTAAGCCATCTGCATTAGGCTTTTTTCTCCATTTCCTTAGTTTGTTGACAGTTTTATGTGTTTGTTTGGGACTTTCATCCACACTGCAGTTCTACGAGAAATCTATGACTTTTCTCCAGGATAATACTCTAGAGTACTGGATTGTGCGGGGATTCATTCTAGAAATGCATTTCAGAAAAATCTTTCACTTTATGAATCTGTAAGGAGATCCTCATATGTCAAATACCTGAGATACTAGAATTACCATCATGCCCTTGTTTAAGCATGGTTTCCAAACTCAAAAATTATTTCCCATGAACTATTCATTTTCTTATGCATGGAGGATGAGAAACTCTCTAACCACAAGAATAAGCATAATGTTGATTTTATATTGTATGTATCCTTAGAGTTTGAAAGCAATATGTGTTTTAGTTATCCCTCTAATCTTCATGAAATAGAAAATTAGACATAGGTTGGAAGGGTGAAGTTCCCATTCCTATTAGTCCTCCTCATTAAACACATTCTTCACTATATAAACTGCCAATTAATCATCCACATATTATTGGAATACTTCTGACATGAAATAGAAAATGAATTCAATTTCTCTACTATACCTACTACATTTTCTGCGATAAAGTACATGAAGCCTGAACACAGTGACAGACTAACATAAGTACAACATAGTCTGAAATTGATTAAGCTGATCAGCATTGACCAGAAAAGAAAATATTTGAACATATCAATTCATCTAGAATCCATTGTCTTTCTCATAAAATGATGAGGGTCAATATTAATAAGCAACACAAATTTCATGATTCCAAAGGAAATAAATGCTTACAGGAAATTCCTAGTAAGACCAATTGCTGTTCATTTTTGCTTGCTATGTCAATAAGAGAGACTTGTTGTTTTGGCATTCCATTAACTCAAAAGTAAAATCTGTTTTCTGACCCAATATGATCAAGTTTATTCTAGCAATTACAATCCTTTAAACAATTTCCTAAGTATTCTAATTGAGATTCAGAAACTTTTTCAATTCTATTTCTTCTTTGATTTTCTTATCTTCATCATATTAAATACATTTCATATTTTATTCAGAAATGTGAAATTTGAAATCTATGTATGTATAGCTGGTTAAATATTAGCTCTAAATACATTTCATTAATGTAGATCTTCTCAAGGATTGATTTAATCGCATTTTTTTGTTCATGGTGGTGCTTGAACTCTGGGATTCAGTGCTGGCCCTGGGCTCTTTAGCTCAAGGCAAGTACTGTATCACTTGGGCCATTGCACCGCTTCCCATTTCTAGTGGTGAATTGGAGATCAGAGTCTCACAGATTTTCCTACCCAAGCTAGCTTTGAAGCGTGATCCTCAGTTTTCAGACTCCTGAGTAGCTAGGAGTACAGGCATGAGCCAACAGCGCCGACTTCATCAAATATTTTTTATAAAAATGCTGTGAGAGAATTCAGCTGGCTAGTTATATATGCAATATTTCATTAATTACTTTGAGAATGAGGATACGGTACCCATTGCAAGTGTATAAATTGATCAACTACCATGTGAAGATACTTCAATTCACATTTCACTATTTATGAGATGAGTGAACCTGAAACGATGAAATAGGCATAAAACTTCTTTATCTGACATAAAAATGATATTTGCTCCTCCCAGGTTTGAAATTGAGAATAAGAGAATAAGAAGAACATTCAGATAAGATAACTCTGATTTGATATACTTTAGGTGATGACGTTTCTTATTGGTCCTAATGAATCCACACCAATCACAGTGTTACTAGGTCAGAAAGCAATCCTAAACTTCCTTTATAGTGAGTAAAGTATATGGCTATGTAGAACAGAACATTTGTTGTTCATTTATCCTATTTCTTTACTTGCATTCCTGAAGATAATAGTGAGTGATTGGAAAACAGAATTATCTTTACCTGTTGTTGCCAAAGGACTTGATTGTGCCACAACAAAACTTGGGAGAGGATGTTCAAATGATTTTGACAGGGGAGAAATACATACTTGGTTGAGGTATTAGATAAGAATGGCTCTAATTTTATACATGGATTTAAAAAACACAAGAAAATTGACCAATGTAAGAGCCATAGATGGGTTTGTGTTCAGTGCTTGTTCATTGTTTGGTGTGGGCTAGTCTTCTAAGAATTTGGCCATACCACCTTTTCTGCCTTTTTCATTGGATACTGGAGATAAGAGTCTCTATGATTCTTAAGCCCTAACTAGTGTCAAAAAGTGTTACACAGATCTCAAACTCCTGCATTGATAATATTTCTTGCATGAAGAACGAGAACTAGGCTCTATAAGAGTTTTTTTTTATCAAAGTTTAGAAACTCACATGTATTTTGGCTTCCATTTACTGAAATATTGATTGATGAATGTTTAGAAAGATGATTGAAAGAATATTTGAATCATCTAAAATGGTGGGTCATCTTTTGTGTCTTCTTCACAAAATAAAATAGAAGAACTATCTCTCCTACAGCACGAAAACTTACACAGGTTTAAATTAAGAGAAACAATTTTCTACGCACAATTATGTCAACCTTCAAATATTGTGAAGTTTTCCATCAAACTAAGAACAATTTTGTAATCAATATCCTAAATACAAAAGGACATATTGTATCTTCATGTTATTAGTTTATTACCACAGCATGAAAGTTAAAAGATTCAAACTGAATTCCAGGTCATATAATAAAACAGTGGATGTCTTAATATATTAATTTATTGTTTAAGAATACAATTAAATTACATTTTGGCCATTAGACAATAGTGAGTAAAAGGAAACCACCTCTAGTCTTTGTGAAATATAGTACACACAGTGTGACATAATTGCCCACACAGGACATCTTGCCTATTCTTAGCTTGGAATAGAGATCTCGAAATACACAAGTTGGAATTCCACTGTCATAGTTTCCATTACATGCTGTTGAGATTCCAGAAGAAATACAAAAAGCCGGCCACTGGTGGCTCATGCCTGTAATACTAGCTACTCAGCAGACAGAGATCTGAGGATCGCGGTTCAAAACCAGCCTGGACAGCAAAGTCTGTGAGACTCTTATCTCCAATAAACCATTAGAAAACCAGAAGTGGAGCTTAAGGCTCACCTTAAGCTGAAAATAGCGCACGGACAGTGCCCAAGCCCAGAGTTCAAGCCCCACGATTGACAAAAAAAAAAAAAAAAAAAAAAAGAAATACAAAAATCTGTCCAAGACATTTCTGGCCACACACTCTCTCACATCATTTAAATATATTTCCAAATATTTTCCTTAAGAATGATACACAAATATATCCATGAATAATAGAAGTTTTGTAGTGCCAACATTTTCCAAGGAAACACTACGTCAGTTTTTCACCATATGTATGGCAACCTGCACTATATGATCTTGTGATTTTTTATCATAGGGACACTGCAGTAACCTCTCAGGATTCACCTTTGGATCAAGCAATATACTGGAGAATATATACTGGGAAATATATAAATTGTCACTCTTCTTACTTTATGACCTATATATTACCTTAGGAACCCCTCAGGAGAAGGAAGACACAAAATATGAGAGTATTACTGTGGAAATTACCTTCTAAAATACTATCACTTCCCATTAGATAGTAATTACTCTTTACTATTATGAAAAATATTCATTCTAGTTAAATCATTTCTTATTTGGAGCCATTGGAACTGTTAGCCTCTGTTAGCTTCTGAAATGATACATCCATTGAAGGTTCATGATCTTTGCTTTCTTACATTTCACTCTAGTGTATCTACACTCAGGGGCTGGGCAAGAAGCTCAGTAGAAGAGTGATTAACTAGCTTGCATCAGGCTCTGAATTCGATTCCTCAACACACTATATATAAAAAAGTTGGAAATGTTGCTGGGGCTCAAGTGGTACAGCACTTGCCAGGTGGTGACGAGGAGAGGGAATGCCCCCAGTCCCAGATTTCAGGACCCAAGAACAAGTACCACCATCACCACTACAACAAAAAAATCAATGCTATCAGCATGTCTAAAATTTCATACTCCATCAAGAGAAATCCTATCTATATTGTTCTTTGTACTCTTGTTAATATGAAATAAATTAAAATAGACCAATTGAAATAATTTATCAAAACGAAGGTGTAAACATGTGCACCTCCTTTCACTGTGTCAACATTCCTGTTTGGAGAAAAACTTTCTTGGAAAAATGATGATTAAATATTTCAAAATAAGACATCTTAAATGTTGTAATTTCTTTAGTGAAATGAAATAGCAACCATATAGAACATACTAATCTCTAAATCTTTTTGTATCTAGACACACTTGAATTGAAATATATTGAAGTCTGTCTCTAATTCACAGATTAGGGTAATTTATAGAAACCTATAGAAGCATCTTTGGGGGTATTCAAACTTCAGTATTGATATTGGATTTGTGTAATAGTCAGTGGCAAGTTTCTTTGTTGAAATTTCTAGTGCATATGAATGAAGTACAGTGCTGATATCACATTAATAAGGATAGGATAATATGTGTTGTCAAATTTTCCTTATTGGAATTACAGAGGGGTTGAAGCTCTGGGTAGAATAAGAGGACATGTTTGGGGACAATTTTAACAAGACCAACATGGGAGTGAAGTATTAGAAGGTTATGATTTGTCTATAAATGGAAAAACTGACATCTCAGTGATTCAAAGAACTTAGACACTTAGGTACTGATAAAAAGAGGATGCTATGCAAGTGCTTGATGTCTCAGGATGTTAATAAGACACACCAAAGCAGAGTAGGAACTCTCTCTGAAGTAGATAGAAATGATGGCCATCAGAAGGTTTCTTAGAAGAAACGATCAGGTTTGTAAGTATCTTCTGTCGGATTGATCATCATTTCATTGATATAATAAATTCAGCTCTTTTAACAATCATGATCTTAGGACTTTCATCCCTAATTTTCCTTCTCTGAATTGAGTCAAACTAGAGGACAATATCCTATATTTAAATGAAATGTATTTCATTTCAATAGTATCAAAATTCAGTACATTTGATCTCTAGATGGGAGTCTCTCTGTTGCTGAACAGCATACAATTCCATCCTTATTCTCATTCGTACTGATGTCTATTTCTTGCATTGTTTTCCAGTAGGCTATGACACACAAATTACTTTGGTTAACAATATTTTTTAATGCAACTAATAGACATAAATATAGAGAGCAGGTTTGAAAGAATTAAAAACATTGTTCAGATGAAGAATACTTTGACTGCTTTTCTTCATAGTTGCCTAAAAATAGTGACTATTACAAATAGTGTACATTGTATGTATTGGAAAATTAGAACTTAATATGACAGTGTGACTCGTGAAGAAATAGGAAAAAAAATCACTGAAGTTTTACTCTATACAGTAACCTTCAAAGATTTACAAACATTTGCAATTTGTACTAAAAATATTTGGGCAAATTGTGCACACAGGTTTAGTTACAGGATAAATGATTTAATGAACCTTTGCTTTCATGGAAATGGTAGTCAGAATGACAGAGACCTAGCTGAATCTCTATCTCAAAATTTATTCTCACCAATCACATATTTATGAAGTAAATATCCATAAACTGATTGGCGATAGAAAATTCATGGTCTCTCAAAAATGTAGTAGTACATATATTTCTCAGCAATTATACTCACTTGTCTTTTCCATTAGTTTGTGCCTGGACACAGCCTAGCACAGTCAGAAAATGTAGTTATCCATAATTGCTCTACTCACCACGTACAAGCTTTCATTTTCTAGGCATGATACTTATGAAAAAATCTAGAAAGCGAAAATAAACTATATGTTCATTTATTTGTGTTGGTCACTGTCTGGAAGTGCAGAAATAATCTATCTCTTTATATTGACACATATTGCCATTTTAATATGTCATGTGATTTGTTTTTCCTTACATTGATTCCTTGAGGCTTCTGTAACCTGTACATAATCCAGCAAATGTAGGTTTACCCCTTGCCTCTTCATGTCCAGGATTTCATGTAAATATTACTGTTGATTTAATCTCAATAATTATACTCATATTCAAATGTTTCTGCAAAACTTCACCCAATATTTTATATAATTCGACAGGAAAAATACCACTGTCTTAATATGCACATCATCATAAACAGTCTTATTTCAAAATGACCATGTCTTGTGATCACTTCTGAATTCACAGGTCTAACTTTTATTATAATTATATAGTTTCCAACTTTCTTTCACAAGTTAAATCTTCATAAATTATATATAAACCCAGTACAAATAATAGCCAGAAAGTTTACAGTGTATTATTTCTTCATGTGCAATACAGGCTAAAAATGAATTGCATTTTCAGAAAAAAAGACATGCATGACATTGGTTTGTATGAACTTTGAAAGACTTTATGGGAAAAACAACTATTAATTAATGATTTCCCTCATTTGTAAAATCGATTGCTAAATGGGAAATGCTTATGCACATCAGTATTTTGAAAATTTGCATGTAATAGAGTTCTTAGCATTTGTTCTAATTACATATTAGAAGATTGAAATTTATCTTTGAAATAAGACAGAAAGAATAATCAAAAACATAAATCCAATATTATCATGAAGAAGCATTTTTAGAAACCTATCATTACACTGACCTTAAACCGATGTCAAATAATTACGGTTCCCTTTGCTGTATGAAAGAAATAGTACGAGAGCCTTCCATCAGGGCCTTTTTTCTTCGTATTTCTTGTATTTTGTTTATTGTTATATTTTGTTAATATTCAATAAACATTTTTCATTCCTTCTTCATCCATTCATTACGATGGTATTGGAAATTTCAAAGTGATAACTCTCACCTGAAATTAAGCATAACAGAATATTTGAAAGAAGTATTTGAACTATTAATAGAGGTGCTTCAATTCAAAATCATTTCTGTATTTACTTTGTTGAATTCATTATCTCAAACTACTATCAATCATTCAAACAGTATTTGTGTCCTTTTAGCCAATTGGCATTGAAGAAACATATTTGAATGAAATTCCATGTCTTCACTATTGTTCAACCAAGATACAGAAAAGAAATGACATAAAAATGCATGAAAATATGTCCAAATGAATGATCTTACAATCTACAAGAAAATTTCATGTTGGTTTTATTTGGCCATTCAGTAATTTTATGTGCGGTAACTATGCCTCAGCAGTATCTACTGAATATGTTTCTTGAGGCAAGTTTTAACCCTTCAAGTGAAACTCATGTAATAAATTTCAAAATCCTGTTCCTGTCTCCTCTGTTAAGTCTTATGCAATTGATTCTTTCAAATAAATGATCAACACAAAACTGACCATTGAAAACAAATGTCTGATTACTCTGTCTGTGCTAAAGGTAGCTTTATCACATATAACAATTTTTGCATTGCAAGTTATATGTGCCCTTTAAGTAATCAAATGACTATATATATATACTGAAAATTTAAGCAGGATGTAAAAGTCAATATAAGAGTATGAATTTGGATATTAGCCTGTGGTAGTTCCTATATGCTAAATCAAACACACTGTGTTAATTATCATTTTTTCTTATGTGAAGGCTGGAATTGATTGATGCATGGAGAAAAATGAAAAATTAAACTGAAATAAAGTTTTAATGTTTATCTCATGTTAACTGATATTTACAATGACTTAATAGTGCCAGAAAAAAATATTCTTGTAAAATACATTTCTGGTGAGGACAAACATCATGAAATTAGAGGTCTAGAGGAAGATGGTGGAGGATCAGCTGGGGGCTAAACAAGCTCTCACAAAGAAACCAGTATCAGGGTTCTAGTGAAAAGTCCAAGTCTAGAGAAACACAACAAGTGATAGTACAGAGAGTTTGGCCAGAGATGAAATACCCAAGTGTTCATAACCAGATTTGAGCACTTGCCACTGTGGTTGTGGTGGTAGCCATTGCCATGGACAACACATCAATAGAGAGAGCCCAATAAAAAGGCACCAGAAGCGGTCTGGGAGTGGATTCTCTCACCACCAGCAATAATAAACAAGGAGAAGCAATATTCATCCTACTGACCACAGACAACCATAATGAGAACAGCCATAAAACCAAGGGAAAGGTGTGTACCCCCACGACATCCTGGCTCCTAGTGGTGGAAAAGTAGACTTTCTCTCATCAGGGGAGAATTCCATCTTTAATATTGACAAAGACCTGGCCAGAGCAGCCAGCACCTAACTAAGCCTAGGGAGGAAGACAATAGGAGGTATTCAACAAGTCAAACTAACTTGAAATACATGGCCTAGCTTGCCCCAGAGGAATATTGCCCTTTCCAGGCAGAGAGAGCTCAGCCCATGGAGGAGTGACTCTCTTTACTGGGTTTACAGAGCCAGAGTTTGCCAATTTGCCCTGCAGCATACACAGCAGATCAAGTGGCAAAAGGGGTAAAAGAAAGACAATTGAAACTCAGTAAACCAAAAGCCTGAGATTGGCTTCAAACTGGGCTGTCTGAGTATCTCAGGAGATAGAACCTCAGGGAATAGCTACTAATTGTTGAAAGGTCTCAACCCTACCCACAACCTAGATCCACCACAGCAAGTCCAAGATAGAGGAAACAGATATCTCTCTCTTTTGTGATAATCAAACTAGATTTACCTCCCACTGAACTATGATCCAACGAGAGCCATAATGTCTCTGGGAAGGCAGAGCTTCTTTGAGCCTGTTCAAAGTGATTTAAGAAAACAGTCAAGCCACAGGACATTCAAACAGCACAGGACCAGTGACTCCACCAAGACTGGTTACAGACACAGGGGAGACACATGTTATTCCTCTCCCCACTAAAAAAAATTCGAGGAACTCTTTTCTACGTACTTTTAAAAATTTTTTTAAACTTTTTTTTTCTGTTTTTCTTCTCATTAATTTTTACTTTAGGTGTGTGTATTTTTTACATTATTTTTATGCTTTTCTCTTTTGGTCTTTTTTTTACATGACTTCATTGCTTATGCATTCATCTGAAGATATATATATATATATATATCTGTATGTTCTATTGTTAGGCCTTATTCTTCATTATGTGCACACTTAATTCAGATAACAATCACTCAATTCACACTCTCTGATTTAACTCAATTGTACTATTACTTCTTAATACTTATATAATTTTTATCTGTTTCATTTTAAAATTTTGTATTTTTCGAGAGGAATTCCCAGAAGATGGTGGAGGAGAAGCTGGAGGCTAATCAAGATCTCACATAGAAAGCAGTTTTAGACTTCCAGTGAACAGTCCTAAGCCAGAGAATCACACCAAGTGTACCAAGACAGGTCACAGAGTTAGGCCAGAGAGGGAAAATGCAGGCAAGGAGACTGCTCTGAGCTCTTGCCAGCAGCCGCCACTACCTTGGCGGCAGCAGTGGTGGTGGCTGCCGCAGACACCATACCTGAATCACAGAGAGTCTGGGACCAAGGAGCCAGACACAGTGGGAGAGCAGATTCTACTCAATACCAGCAAGAACCGACAAGGAGCAGACATCTATATCCTGCAGTTCGCAGACCAGAGACGACCCAGGAATCAAGACTCAGTGTGAGAAGAAGCCGGATGTCCTCACTCCTTCACAGGGAGCAGAGGAGGGAAGGCCATCCTCTCCCCCCAGTACCGGAGATCTCCATCTTGGATACTGACAAAGCTCCGCGGAACTGCTAGCTCAAACTCAAGCCTTGGAATAAAACTAGAGTCATTTAGCAGGTCACAAGAACTTAAAGGTGTGCCCTGCCAGACTCAGCTCCACCCAAGCAAAAGTCACCCAGCTGGGCGCCAACCCTAGGAGTGGCTTTCTTCACTGGGTAATCAGAGCCAGAGGCTGCCCCTCCCTTTAGCAACCTCAACAATCAATTGAAATTCAGTAAACAGAAACCCTGGGAATGGCTCCAGGCTGAGCTCTGTGAGTTTCACACAAATAGCCCCCAGGAAAAGCTACTGTTTGTTGAAAGGCCTCAACTCTACCCAGAACCTAGCCTCATCACAGCATCTCCCTCTTTTGTAATACTCAAAGCAGATCTGCCTCCCATTTAACTAGCCTGGAAGGAGGATTGCAAAATCCTGGTAAAGCAGAACATTTTCCTGCCTGTTCGAACAAACTGACTTAAGAAAACAACCAAGCCACAGGACCACAAGCAGACCAGAGACTCCAACAAGAGGCTGGTTAAGTACACAAGGGAGATACAGGATTTTTCCCACCCCTCCAAAAAAAAAATCAAAGAATTTTTTCCTTCTTCATTTTCTTTTTTTTTTAGTACCTTTTATAAAATTTTTTTTCTTTTGTAAAACTTTTTAAACTTTAATTTTTATCTTTTTTGAAAAAAATTGTTTTCCTGTAACTTTTTTTTCTGCTCTCTTTTCTTTTCCCTTTCGCTTTCTTCTTTTTTTCTCTCTCTACTTTCATCCTATGCAACCTATTTCCTGTTTCGAGATTAGGACTTAGTTAACTGTCCCTGAGCCTTATCACATCACCCTATTCATATTTTTTACCCACATCTCTCCCTAACCCTAATAATTTCGGTTTTCCAAATTCTTCTTTGCGGTTCATAGCCCATTAATATATAGTTCTTTGATACTGAATAGATGTATCTGTTGAACTAGATTGTGTCTGCAGACTATTGACTGTGCAAATTCAGACTTTGGTTGATGCTTGCCTTAAGATAGTGTTCTAACACAAAACTGGTGCTATTTTCTTCCCAAAAGGGCAGAGTAAGCCGGAAAAACACAAGAAAAATTGCAAACCCGGGTATCTCAACTCCCATTCATGATAATCAGGGGAAAGAACAGAAAATGAATAATCAAGAGGAGAGTTGCCAAATAGCTCTACAAACGCTGCTGGCAAACATGATCAATGAAAACATTGAAAACATACAGAGGACTCTGTCTGAGCGTGATAGAGAGAGGAGGCATTCCAAAGGTTTATACAAGAATACCATAAGCATGAGGAAGCTACTCAAACCTGATACAGGATTTGCATGAGCAGCTTGAGAATACTCAGAGAAAAAAGGCAGGAATGGCGTGAACAGGCTGAGAACACTCAAAGAGAACTACAGGAATGGCATGAACAGGAGTGGGAGGAAGCTAAGCAAAGAGTAATACAGGAATTGAGAGAGCAGGATGAGAATACACAAAGATCACTAAAGGCATTCATGGGATCCATTAAAAAAGAGCTAAAGGAAGTCAGGGAGACCACAAAAAAATGATGAATGGAACCCAACAGAAGGAATGGGAGTCCAAAGAAACCATAAACAATCAACTAAATGATTTGAGAATAAACACAGAACACCAAATTAAGGAAGTAAAGAAATCCATACAGGATCTAAAACAGAGCTTCAACTAAGAATTTAAAGCCATCAAAGCTGACCAATTAGAAGGAAAAGAGATAAAAAAAAAAAAGTAGAGAGTCTTGACAGCAGGTTAGACCATGCATAAGATCGAAACTCAGAGATTGAAAACAGCCTAGATATTATACAGAAAGAACATACAACCATCCAAAACTAGTCCAAGAAATATGATAGATCTATCTACCACTTGGAAGACACTATCTGAAGGCCTAATCTAAGGATAATGGATGTAGAGGAGCACCTAGAAACAGAAGTTAATGTTCTAGGTAATTTGTTTAACAGGATCCTAGCAGACAACTTTCCAAACATGCAAAAAGATAGGCCTATTCACATACAAGAAGCTTTTAGAACTCCAAAAAGTCCAGACCAGAATAGCACATCCCAGCATCACATTATAATCCACACAGGATCAACTCAGAATAAGGAAAAGATCCTTAAAGCTGTCAAGGATGAAAGATTAATCACCTGTAAAGGGAAACCAATTATAATCACCTCAGATTACTCAGCAGAGACGATCAAAGCAAGAAGAGCCTGGAATGATGTATGCCATGCCCTAACATCAAAAAACTGTCAACCAAGAATACTGTACCCAGCTAAATTCTCCTTCATAACTGAAGGCCAAATAAAAACCTTCCATAGCAAAGAAAAATTGAAACAATACATCACCACCAAACCAGCCCTACAAAAGATTCTTAAAGATGTCCTACACATAGAAAACCAACAAAACCACAATAAAGGCCAAGAAACTGCACCCAAACTGAGAATCCAAGAACCATAGGAAGAACCCAGTTTTTGCAGCCTCCAAGATAGTGGATAACATGACAGGAACCCCCAAATACCTCTCAGTCCTTTTTATCAACATTAACGGACTTAACTCTCAAATTAAGCAACATAAACTCTCTAGTTAGATTTAAAAAAAGATCCTTATATCTTCTACCTTCAAGAGCCACATCTTGCCCGTAAAAAAAAAAAAAAAAAAAAAAAAAAAAAAAAAAAAAAAAAAAAAAACCACACACACATTTTCAATGTGAAAGGCTGGAGCAAAATCTCCCAAGCAAACGGCACACATAAACAGGCATGAGTTGCAATCCTAATATCAGATAAAATAGACTTCAAATTAAAATTAATGAGAAGAGATAAACAAGGTCGCTACATAGTAAATACGGGATCTCTCCTTCAGGAGGATATTACAATTCTAAATATCTATTCGCCAAACAATGGAGCACCCAAAATTATCAAAGAAACACTACTTTCCCTCACATCCCACATAGATCCAAAGACATTAATTGTTGGGGATTTTAACACACCACTCTACCCACTAGATAGATCAACTCGGCAAAAACTCAAGAGAGAAACTGCAGATCTAAACAGCTTCATAGATCAACTAGATTTAACAGACATCTACCGAACGTTTCACCCAGCAGCATCAGAATACACGTTTTTCTCAGCAGCACATGGAACATTTTCTAAAATAGACCACATTTTAGACCACAAAGCAAACTTGTCAATATTCAGAAACTTTGAAGTTATATCTTGCATTCTCTCTGAATATAAGAGAATAAAATTAGAACTCCACAGCAAAAGCCACCAAAGAAAGTCCGGTAACACATGGAGGCAGAATAGCACACTGCTGAATCACGAGTGGGTCATGGAGGAGATTAGAAAGGAAATTCAAATGTTCATGCTATTCAACAAAAAAGAACACACAAATTACCAGCTCCTCTGGGACACAACAAAGGCAAGACTCAAGGGCATGTTCTTAGCTCTGAGATCCTACATCCACCAGTTGGAGAGATCTGAAACTAACAATTTAATGACACATCTAAACCTCCCTGAAAAAGAGCAGCAAGATAAACCCCAATCCAGTAGACGGAAAGATATAACTAAATTAAATCAGAATTAAATGAATTATAATCCAAAAAAAATCTATAGAAATAATCAACAAAACAAAGAGTTGGTTCTTCGAAAAAATTAACAAAATTGACAGACCCTTAGCAAATCTTATAAAAAAAAAAAAGAAGAGAACACACCCAAATAAATAAACTCAGAGATGAGAATGGAAGCATCACCACGGAAACAACCAAGATTCAGAACATTATAACAGAATACTTCTCAAAACTTAACACAAATAAATTTGAGAACTTGACAGAAATTGACCTTTTCCTAGCATAGATGGACATGCCAAAACTAAACCAAGATGAGTTAAACCATCTTAACAGGCCCATATCAAGCACTGAAATAGAAACAGCAATAAGAGACCTCCCAGCTAAGAAAAGTCCAGGACCCGATGGTTTTACAGCGGAATTCTACAAGGCCATCAAAGGAGACCTCATACCAATACTCCTCCAACTCTTCAATGAAATTGAAAGAGAAAGTTCACTACCGAACACATTCTATGAAGCCATCATAACCCTCATCCCAAAACCAGGCAGGGACTCATCAAAGAAAGAGAACTATAGACCCATTTCATTGATGAACATTGATGCAAAACTTCTCAAAAAAATTTTGCCAATCAACTTCAACAATTCATCTAAAAAATCATACACCATGATCAAATATTATTCATTTCAGGGATTCAAAGCTGGTTCAATATACGCAAATTAATTAATATTATTCATCACATCAACAGTAGCAAGGATAAGGACCACATGGTTATCTCAATAGATGCAGAAAAACCATTCGACAAGGTCCAACACCCCTTTATGATGAAGGTTTTGGAAAAATTAGGAATCTATGGAACTTTCCTCAATACAATACAGGCTGTATACGACAAACATACAGGCAGCATTATACTTAATGGTGAAAAACTAAAGCCAATCCCTCTTAACTGAGGAACAAGACAAGGGTGTCCATTCTCTCCACTTCTCTTCAATCTAGTATTAGAATGCCTAGCTACAGCAATAAGACAATATGCAAACATAAAGGGGATCCAAATAGGGAATGAAGAAACAAAACTCTCCCTCTTTGCAGATGATATGATTTTGTTTTTAAAGAATCCCATAGACTCTACTCCCAAATTACTCAAGCTGATTCAAAACTTTGGCAAAGTAGCAGGGTATAAAATTAACCTCCCAAAATCAATGGCTTTTCTGTATGCCAACAATGAGAAAAGTGTGGCTGAAATTAG
Source organism: Dipodomys merriami (assembly GCF_024711535.1). Classification (NCBI taxonomy): domain Eukaryota; kingdom Metazoa; phylum Chordata; class Mammalia; order Rodentia; family Heteromyidae; genus Dipodomys; species Dipodomys merriami. The sequence goes on along the minus strand of NW_027203159.1, from coordinate 9,877,149 downwards.
GAAAGGAACTCCATTTGTAATAGCCCCTCAAAAAATGAAATACCTAGGAATTAACTTAACCAAATAAGTGAAGGACATCTATGATGAAAACTTTAAAATCTTGAAAAAGGAAAACAAAACAGAACTTAAAAAATGGCAAGAACTCCCAGGCTTCTGGATTGGAAATATTAACATCATGAAAATGGCAATACTTCCCAAGGCTATCTACAAATTCATCATGATACCTATCAAAATTCCAACCTCGTTCTTCAAGGAAATAGAAGAGGCAATCCAAAAATTCTTATGGAATAATAAAAGAACCCAAAAAGCAAAAACACTCCTCAACGGCAAAAACACTGTTGGAGGAATATTAATACCAAATTTCAAACTCTACTATAAAGCCATAATAATCAAAACAACTTGGTACTGGCATAAGAACAGACGTCAAGAACAATGGAATAAAATTCAAAACCCAGTCTAGTGTTCGATAAGGGAGCTAAAAAAAATAGAATGGAAGAAAAACAGCCTCTTCTGTAAATGGTGTTGGCAAAATTGGTTAACTACTTGTAGAAAACTAAAGCTAGATCCTTATATATCACCCAGCACCATCAACTCCAAATGGATCAAAGACCTCGGAGTCAAAGCAGACACTCTGAAAACATGACAGAATGGAATAGGAGAAACCCTAGGTCTCCTAGGCACAGGCCGAAATTTTCTTAATAGAGACCCGGAAACACAACAAATCAAAGAAAGTTTGCACAAATGGGATTTCATGAAGTTGCAGATCTTCTTCATGGCAAAGGACATAGCTAGCAAGATCAACTGAAACCCCACCGTATGGGAGAAGATCTTCACTAACCATACAACAGAAAAGGGTCTCATATCTAAAATATACTTGGAACTCAAAAAATTAAACACCAAATCCTCAAAGAAACAACTGCCCAATAAATAAGTGGGCTAAAGACTTAAAGAGAAACTTCTTTGAAGAAGAAAGAAAAATGGCCAACAGACACATGAAGTAATGCTCAACCTCCCTATCCATAAACGAAATTCAAATCAAAACAACATTGAGATACCACCTCACTCCAGTTAGAATAGCAAAAATCAAGAACTCGAACAACAACAGATGCTGGAGGGGATGTGGACAGAAGGGAACCTTACTGCATTGTTGGTGGGAGTGTAAACTTGTTCAACCACTTTGGAAAGGGGTTGAAGTCAAAAGATTTCATATAGAGCTCCCTTATGACCCAGCAATCCCACTTTTGGGCATTTACCCAAATGTTTACAAACAAGACCTCACTAAACTTACAGCACAACTCTGTTTATTGCAGCATTATTTACCATAGCTAAGATCTGGAACCAACCCAGATGCCCCTCAGTAGATGAATGGATCAAGAAAATGTATATATATACATAATGGAATTCGTTGCCTCCATCAGAAAGAATGACATAGGCTCATGTGTTAGGAAATGGAAAGACTTGGAAAAAAGTATATTAAGTTAGCCAAGCCCAAAGAAACATACGTCCCATGGTTTCCCTTATTTGCAATATCTAGTGTATGTATGAGTTAAGCAGAAACGGTCAGATAATATGATGTTAGGAATATGAACTCTTAGATATGTATTTTAATGTTTTATCATGCATTTGTTTCTAACGCATTTTTAAGATTATTTCTCTGTTGCTTTGTATGTCCCTCCCCCACAGTATAACTCCTGCTTTCACTATATTTGATGTTGGTATAATTTGTGGAGGAGATGGGGAAAAACAAGTCGTTTAAGGATATAGTTGGACCCATTGCAACAATGAGAAGTACAAGTTGTTACGTCGAAAACAAACTTTACAACTTTGGTGCGGGGGGCGGGAGGTTTGGGGGAGAGGCTGGGAAGGGATGTGAAGGATAAACAAAGGATGATGCTGCAATGCTTGATAAAAACTGTACTCATTATCTTGCTCACGTAATTTTAACCCCTCTGTACACTATGTTCAGAAAAAATAAAAAGTAAAATTAAAACAAATTTTAAAAAATTTGTATTTTTCGTTTCCTTTTTTCACTCTCTCCTTTCCTTTTATAGTCTCTGCTCTCTGAATCCATTACTCCTTTCTCTTTCCACATACCTCTAATCTTATTTTCTCACCACAAATCTCCCTACACCTATTAGTTTCTGGACTGCTGACTTCTTCTTTAACTTTCTTAGATCATTGATCCATAGTTGTTTGTTGTTGAACTAGATAGTATCTGTTGAACTAGATTGTAGTTGTACTCATTTTATGTGTTTCAAAAAATGTGTGAAACTACAGGGTTATGTTTGATCCTTGCCTTAAATAAGTGCACTACCACCGAATTGACTTTCCTTTATCCCAAAGACGAAGAACGAGTCAGAGAAACACAAGAAAAATGTCAAGCACAGCAATCTTAATTCCCCTCATGACAATCTGCAACAGAGAAGTAATGAGTAATCTGGATCAGAGTTCCCAATTTTTTCTACAAACACTACTGGTAAATATGCTGAATGAAAATATTCAAAGCTAGCAAAGGGTGCGAGCATAATCAGGTTAGCCAAAGATTTACAGGAATTATGTGAACATGAGGAGGCTAATTACATACTAATAAAAGAATTTCATAAGCATGAAAAATCTAATCAAAGATTAATACCGGGATTGCATGGGCAGGACGAGAATAAATTAAGATTACTAGAGGCATCTGTGGAATCAACAAAGAGAAAGCTGGGGAAATCCATACAGGACACAAAGGGAATGCTGAATGAAGCCCAACAGAAGGAAAGGGAGTCCAATGAAGCTATAAAAACTGAAATAAGGGATTGGAGAATGAACACTTAAATCCAAATCAAGGAGTAAAGGAGTCAATAAAAGATCTTAAACAAAACTCCAGCAAATAATTTGGTGTGCTGAAATCTCAACATATAGAAGTAAAGAAAAAAAAAGAAAGAAAGAAAGAAAAGAAAAAAGCTTTGACAGTAGGTTAGCCCATGAAGAAGATCAAATTTCTGGAATTGAAAACAGCCAAGACATTACAAAGAACAGTCAAGTATTGAAGACAAATCCAAAAAAGAGATAGATTTATTTCATATTGAGAAGACACCATCAGAAGACCTAATTTATGGCTAATGGGTATACAGGAAGGACGATAAACAGCATTTAAAGGGATAGGAAGTTTATTTAACAGGACCCAAACAGTGACTTCCCACATTTGCAAAAAGATAGACCCATTATGATACAAGAAGCTTTTTGAACCACAAATAGACGGGTCCAGAGCAGGACATCCCACTATCACATTGTAATTCACACAGGATCAAATGAGACACAGGAAAGGATCCTTAAAGCTGTTAACACAGAAAAGATCAATTAACCATAAAGGGATAACAATCAATGTTTCCAGATTTCTAACCAGAGTTAATTAAAGCAAGAAGAGGCTTGAATGATATATGCAATATCCTACAAACAACTATCAACCAGGAAAATGTCTCTAGCTAAACTCTCCTAACAAAAGTTCAAATAAACTGTCTTCCACAGCAAAGAAATGTTCAAATAATATATCTCCACCAATGCAGCCCTACAAAAGTTACTTAAAATATCTTACATCTAGAAACCCAACAAGAACATGATAAAGACAAAGAAATAGCTCTGAAAAAGAGAATCTTAGAATAAGAATCATAAGAAGAACCCAGCTGGCATAGCTCCTAAGACAGTTCATAAAATGGCAGAAAGTACCAAAAACCTTTCAGTCCTAACTCTCAAGAATAGTGGACTGAACTCTCCAAATAAGTGACATAAATTGTCTTGTTAGATCAAAAAGCAAGATGCTTCTCGCTGCTGCCTTCAAGAGACACTCCATTCCCACAAAAGGAAAAATTCTGAAAGTAAAATGCTTCATTAAAATCCATGAAGCAAACTCAGGCCCCCCAAAACAGGTTAGAGTGGCAATCATAATAGCAGATAAAATAGATTTCAAATTAAAATTAATAAGAAGATATAAAGAAGATCACTACATGCTAATTAGTTGAACTATCCTTCAGGAGGTTATTATAATTCTTAATATCTATTTACCAAACAACAGAGTAGCCAAATTTTTCTGAGAAACACCACATTCCCTAAAATCAAGCGTAGATCCAAACACATTAATTGTTGGGGAATTTAACACATCTCATTCCCCACTGGATAGATCATCCCAGCAAAACTCAACTGAGAAAGCTCGTATCTACACAACTGCATAGATCAACTAGACTTAATAGACATTTGCCACATATTTCACTCAGCAGCACATGGAATATGCTCAAGAATAGCCCACATTTTAGGTCACAAAAAGTGTCCAAATTCAGAAACGTTGAAGTTATTGCCCATATTCTCTCAGACCACAAGGAAATAAAATTAGAATTCAACACCAAATGTCTCAAAAGAAAACCCTGTAACATATGGAGGCTGAACAACACACTGTTGAACCACCAGTGGGTCATGGAAGAGATTAGAAAGGAAATTCAAATATTCAGGATATTTAACAAAAATAAACAAAATCACAAGGTCCTCTGGGACACAGCAAAGGCAATAGTCAGAAGTAACTTCATGGATCTGAGGTCCTAAATGAACTAATTGGAAAGAAAAACCAACAATTTAACAAGGCACCTGAAGCTTTTTGAAAAAGAGCAACAAGTTAAACCCCAAAGCACTAGATGCAAATAAATAATTAAAATAAATTAGAATTAAATGAATTTGAGTTCAAAAATACCCTAGAAAGAATTAACAAAACAAAGAGTTGAGTCCTTGAAAAAAAATTAACAAAATTTAAAAAAAATAACAAAATTGATAGACCTTTAACAAAATCTTATCCAAAATAGATGAGAACACACCCAAATAAACAATTTAGAGATGAAAATGGAAACATCAACACAAAAACAACCAAGATTCAAAACATTATAAAGAAATACTTTTTATAATTTTATGCTAATAACTTTGAGAATCTGGAAGAAATGAACATATTTGTAGCAAATATCGACCTGCCCAAACTAAACAAGATGTTTTAAACCAATGTAATCAACCCATAACAAGCATTCAAGTAGAATCAGCAATAAGAGTCCTCCCACCCAAGGAGAGCATGGACCGGATGAATTTACAGCTGAATTCTACAAGACCATAAAATAGAACTCTCAGGAATACTCCAACTCTTCAATGAAATTGAAAGTGAAAGTTCAGTACCAAATTCTATGAAGCCATCATAACCCTCATCCCCAAACCAGACATGGACTAATCAAAGAAAGAGAAATATAGAACCATTGCTTTGATGAATATCGATGACAAACACCTCAACAAAATTTGGGCCAATTAACTTTAACAATTCATCAAAGAATGATACACCTCTATTAACAGGATTCATTTCAGCAATCCAAAGCTGGTTCAATATATACAAATCAATTAATATACTACATGACAAGAGAAGGATAAGAACAAGAGAAGGATAAGAACCACATGATCATGTCAATGGATGCAGAAAAAGCATTTCACATTGTCCAACAATTCTTTATGATGAAAGTTCTGGAAAAACTAAGAATTCATTAAACATTGCTCAAAATAATAACGCCTGTGTATGATAAACCTACAGCAAGCATTATACTTCATAAATAAAAGATAAAGAAATTTTCTATACATGTAAGAACAAGATAAGGATGTTCACTCTTTCCACTTCTCTTTAATTCACTATTACAAGGCAAAGATGCAAATATAAAGGAGATCCATAGAGGCATTAAAAAGAGGTAAAGCTCTCCTTTGCAGAGGACATGATTTTATATTTAAAGAATGTTATGGTATCAACTCCCAAATTACTTGAGCTGATCAGAAACGTTGGCAAAGCAGCAGGATACAAAATTAACCATCAAAATCAATGCTTTTCTATATGCCAACAATGAGAAGAGTGGGCTGAAATCTGGGGGAAAATCTCCTTTTGAAATAGCCCCACAAAAAAATAAAGTACCCAAGAGTGTAGTTAAATGAAGAAGTGAAGAGCCTCAATGATGAAAACTTAAAAACCTGAAAAAGGAAATTATAGCAGAAATAAGGAAGTGTAAAAAAACCTCCCATGCTCCAGGATTGGGAAATTAATATGAAAGAGGGCATACTCTCAAAGGCTATCTACAGGTTAAATGTGATACTGGTCAATGATCCAACTTTACTTCATTCTTCAATGAAATAGAAGAAACCCAAAAATTCACATGGAACAATAAAAGACTCAGAATAGCAAAAACACTAATTAGAAAAAACAACATTGGGATACCACCTCACCACAGTTAGAATGGTTATAATCAAGAACTCTAGTAACAAGAGACGCTGGAAGGGATGTGGACAGAAGGGAACCTTACTGCATTGTTGGTGGGAGTGTAAACTTGTTCAACCACTTTGGAAAGTAGTATTGAGGTTCCTCAAAATACTCCACATAGAGCTCCCCTAGGACCCAGTAATCCCACTTTTGGGCATTTATCCAAATGATCACAAGCAAGATCATACTAAGGCTACCAGCACAACTATGTTTATTGCACCATTATTTACCATAGCTAAGCTATGGAACCAAACCAGATGCCCCTCAGTAGATGAATGGGTCGAGAAAATGTGGTATATACACACATTCTATGGCTCTATCAGAAAGAATGACATTGCCCCATTTGTTAGGAAATGGAAAGATTGGAAAAAAAAGTTATGTTAAGTGAAGTAAGCCAGGCCCAAAGAAACATAGATTCCATAGTTTCTCTTATTTGCCATAACTAGTATATGTCTGAGACAAGCAGAAACGGTTAGATAAGTTGATGTTAGACAAAATGAACCACAGGATAAGGATACAAATGATTTTTCTTTCTTGTGATTATTTCTTTTTTTTTTTTTTTGGGTCCGGTTGTGGGGCCTGAACTCTGGGCCTGGGCACTGTCCCTCAGCTCTTCAGCTCAAGGCTAGTGCTCTACCACTTGAGCCATAGCACCACTTCCGGCTTTTTTCTTTTTGCTTATGTGGTGCTGGGGAATCGAACCCAGGGCCTCAGGCATTCAAGGCAAGCACTCTACCACTGAGCCACCTTCCCAGCCCTCTTGTGATTATTTCTAACATATTTACAAGATGATGTCTTTGTTGCTTTGCATGTCCTTCCCTCACCCTATAACCCCTGTATTCACTGTATTTGATGATGGTCTACTTTGTGGAGGGGAAGGGAAAAAATTGTTTAACTAGGGATACAGGTGTACCCATTGCAATAATGAGATGTACAGGACATTATATCATAAAACGAAGTTTACTACTTTGCCTGGGGAGGAGATAAAGGTAGGTGGGGGGTGGAAGTGGGGAAGGAGAGGATGGGAAGGGATAAAAAGAAGAAACAAAGGAGGAGGCAAAGATTCTTGATAAGAAATGTACTCCTTACCTTGCCCATGTAATTGTAACCCTTCTGTACGGTAGTTTTACAATAAAAAAAGAAGAAAAAAAAACAGTGCGGGGAAATTACAATACCAAACTTCAAACTTCACAACAATGCCATAGTAATGAAAACAGCTTGGTACAGGAACAAAGGCTAAACTGAGGACCAAAGCAATAGACCTGAAGACAAGTCACAGTCCTATAGCAAACTAAATTTCCATGGTGCTGGCACAGCTAAAGATAAATAAAGCTACATGCCTATATATAACCCTGCAATAGAATCAACTCCAAAAGGATCAAGGATGTCGAAGTCAAAGCTGGTAAGCTGAAAACATTACAAGAAGAAATAGGAGCAGCTCTAGGGCTCTTTGGCACAGGCTGAAATTTTCTTAATAAAAACTCTGAAGCTCAAACAATCAAAGAAAGGTTGGACAGAAACTACAGAGCTTCTGCATGGCAAAGGACATAATAAGAAGATCAATAGAAAGCCCATGAACTGGGAGAAGATCTTCATAGCTATACAACTCATAGGGTTCTCATACCTAAAAGGTACTTAGTGGACAGGTGCTGGTGATTCAGCCTGTAACCCTAGCTACTCAGGAGGCTGTGATTTGAGGATCATTTTTCACAGCAAGCCTGGGCAACAAAGTCTGTAAGATTCTTATCTGCATAAACCAGTAGATAAAGCAGCAGTTGCCCTGTGGCTCCAGGAGTACAATACCCACCTTGAGCTGAAGAGCCAGGTACAGCGCCCAAGCAGATAGTTAAAGCCCTATGACCGACCAATAAATAAATACATAAATAAATGAACCAAAATTCAAAAAATTAATACTCCAACAAAAGATCCACAAAGATACAACTGCCTGATAAATAAGTAGACTAAAGACTGAAATAGAAACATTTCTGAAACAAATAAAAATGAAAACTAGACAAAGGAATAAATGCTAAACTTCTACAGCTATAGAAGAAACAAAAATCAAGACAACCTTAAGATTCCACCTATAATCAAGAAATTTTATCACAGCAGATTCTATAATCAAGAAATATAATAATAGGTTCTGTAGGAACCTTACTCTGCTTTATTGTTGTGAGTAAGCTTGTACAACCACTTTGGAAAGTACTATGGAGGAGATTGCACATAGACCTCCTCTTTGACCCCTCAATACCACTTTTGTGCATGTAGCCAAATGAGCACAAACAAGGATATACTAAAGCTACCAGCACACCTATATTATCGCAGCATTATTAACCAGAGCTAAGATATGGGACCAACCCAGATGCCACTCAGTAGAAGAATTGATCAAGAATATATGTACATGTGATATATATGTACACTTGCATATCACACATATATGTACATATACATGTACATATGCATATGTACATATATGTACATGTACACATATATATCCATATATGTACATATGTATACATGTATAAACACAAAATGTAATTCTGCATCCATTAGTGAGCATGACATCGTTTCATTTGTTAGAAAATGGAAAGTCTTTGAAAAAATTTATAATAAATGATGTAAGTCAGGAACAAAAAACATAGGTACCATGGTGTCCTGTGTCTGTAATAATTTGTATATGTCTAGGACTAGCAAAAAATTTCAAAATTTAAGTACATATGACCATATAGGATGATGTAAAGAAATGGACTCCAACAGAAGGACACAAGTGCTTTTTTCTTTCTTGCTATCGTTTATAATGGATTTATAATATATTGTGTGATTTTTTTGTTTCTATTGTATATTCTTCTCCCACTGTATAAACCCGATTTTCAGTGAATTTGATTTTAGTGCCCTGCATCTTCTCTATATATTTTTCTAATTTGGGGAGGGGAAGAGAAATAACAAAATGCTTCAATAAGAATACCTGTTGATCCATTGTAACAATTACAAATACACTGTTTTGAAAAGGGACTTAACAACTTTGCAGGGGTAAGGAAAGAGTTTTGAAAGTGGGGAAGGAAGGGATGGTAGAGGAAAAACGGAGGAGGTAACGCTGAATAGGAAATATACTAATTACCTTACTCATGCAACTGTAACCCCTCTGTACAGACTTTTTACAATAAAATAATATATAAAAATATAATTGAAGAGGGATTTGTACTTGGCTAATCATACTTCTCAGCAACTACATTTGGAAATCAGATTTTTGGAGGGTTGTATGTGTATGGAAGGTTAACTTTCCATTAGCTGAAACAGACTGTGGCAGGAGGCTTGCAAGTTCAGAGACAGACTGCAGGATATCAAAAGAAAGTAGGAAAGGAAGGAAGAAAGGAAAGTTAGAAGGAAGGAAAGAATGAAGCAAGGAATTAAGGAAGGAATTGGGGAAGGAGTTAAGGAAGGAATTATGGTAGAAAGGAAGAAGTGAAGCAAGAAGATACAGATCCAGATGATGATGGCTCACACATATATGTTGTGTGAAATTAAAACAACAAGAACAAATATTTTAAAAATGCATAGTGGTGATTCCCTATAATCCCAGCACTTGGAAAATCAACATGACAATATTTGATTTAAGTTTATCTGGGCTACTCAAAAAGTTCAAGATTAACCTGGCCTATGAAATGAAGATCTTGTTACCCCAAATTGAACCTGAGTACCACGGACTGGTACCTATAACCCAATATCTTTGAAGGTATAGAATGGAAGAATCAAAGTTTAATGCCAGCTCAGACAGAAAAGTATATGAAAGACTCTGTTGACCAAGGGAAACTGTAAGGGATGACCTGTGGCAGCAATAAAAAGGAGGCTATAAAATATGAAATTGTGGTCTCTATGCATGTGCCTGAATACCAAGCAGAATTCTCTCAAAAATAAATAGGAAAGCATAGATTGAGATCTATGAGGCTGAAGACATGACTGAGCATATATATATTCAGGGAATGTGGTAGAGAACTTGTTATGTAATTGTGAGGTTCTAAATTCAGACACCAGAAGCACCAAAACAGAACAAAACAGGCTGCGGAATATTTTATAAAACGGATGAATTTCACCATTTCTCAGTGTAGTATATTTTTTGTATTGCTAGTTACAATAGAGTTTTTAAGAAACATGCTCTTAAAATGTTCAGCACGTGTTCCCTCTTTATGTAGGTCCTTCAATAAGAGTAACTACTAGAAAATAAAACTTTCAAACTACTGCAGTCACTTTACTCAGTGATCACCTCTGACAGAATGATTCTCTCACAACTTTGGACAGCAATGCATTCATGTCTAAAATTTTTCTTGAAAGTGCTCGCTGAGTTGTCATTGTGCATCCTGTGAATAGAGCATATAAATCTGTGTGAAAGTTCTACTTGATATCAAATTTTGTAATGACCTATTTGGTATTAAAAAGTTAAATGTAAAGTGAAACATATATTTACTGATAAAGCTAATCTAGTGAGGACACTAGGATGATTTTTACTATACAGCAAAGCATACATATATTACAGTAATTTTATTGCAGATTGCTTACCCTTACATTACAATTCCCATGAAAAATGAATTAACTTTTTGAGAAACCAAAGAAACTTGATTTTTGCTTTGAAGCAATTATGAAGAACCATTGTCTGCCTCCCTGAAAATGGGAAAATTAGAACTCTTCTGATCTTAATCATCACCTATTTATTTACTGAAACTAAGTTTTGGAAATGAGAAATGTTTCAAAATCATGTGTACCTTTTGGACTGGAGGGGTTTATGCAAAGGAATGCGTCAAAATCACATTTATATATTTCCTAAGCAAAAGACCTTAACATGCATCCTGTAACCTGGAAATAACTGACAAGGATAATCAGGATCGATTGATCTAGATACCAGAATATTAAACATAGGCTTGGCTAATTAGCCTAAAATTCTTTTGTTCTCTGTCTTGTATGTCCAACAAGGAGCCAATTCCACCAGTAAAATTGAAAGAATTACTAATAGATATTATCTTTCTCATCTATATCAAAGGGAGTTGAATATGTGTTATGTAGTCATCCCATCATTTTTATGATTTAGGTCTATCTTTTGTTTTATAATTTTAATTTTATTGATGCGATAAGAAAGATAATGAGTACAATTCTTGTTGAAAATGTTACCCCTTTTCTTATTTGTCTCTCTCTTTCTCATCAATAATCTCATCCCCAAGTTTTGCAGGTCATATCCAACATACTTTCTTGTTAGTATTCTAATACATATGTTCATACGTTGTTATTTCTTACCATTTTCTTGTTATATGAATCATTGCACAAGTTCTATAGTTTCAGTCTACTTTTTCCAATTTAATGTTAGGGTGAATGGACAGTCTCCACTAATTTTTGCAATACTTTTGGAAATACATCTCATTTATTAACCCAAATGTAGTATCGAGAATTACAAATATTCAATAATAATGACAGGATGTGATATAAAAATACAATAAAATTTACTAACTTTTGAAGTAGTTTATTCATGATTTCATATAAATTCATTTCACGTTATTTTCTTTGTTACTATTTTCCTAAACTCTTGCATCTCATAGTCTTATGTGATGTGCCTTGTTCTGCTGTGAAGTCTAACATGAATTGACCCAAAAATTATAGCCACATATGTAAAATATCATAGTGATGTAATATATAATCTTCAGTGCAATTAAAAAAGAAGTGTCACTAATAAAACTTATCCTATGTTCAAACACAGAATAGTTTTGATTCCATTAGGTAGTGAGAAAAATGCAAATGTTTGCAACATGTGGAATGATTAGCTATATTTTCATAACTGCATGAATGATTGCTGTCTGTTTGAATAGTTCAATCCTACACATCAATCCTAAAAGATTCTAAAGACTGACTCCTGTTAAAAATTGTTTTTATCATATTTGTATCTTGAGAACTCTAATGTTGGGGGACATCAATATTTGCTGTTCCTGCAGATGATAGAGTACTTATTGGTTATCCAAATTAGTCGACAAGAAGGCTATGGTGATGGATGGCATTGGGTAAAAATAATTTATTTTAAATAGTATTACATGTGTCATATTGCACTTATCTGTGTTTGTGTTAATTCCATTAAAATAATGGGACCATCGATGATTCCCTAATTAATATAAGAAACTTTTTGTTTTTTTTTCAAGTGTGGATGTATAAGGTCAAAGAAGACTGCACCATATCAAAACAAATATTTCAGACCCTGGTATATGAGAAACAATTAAATTGGCCTGAACATAGAAAGGCTTAAGAATGCATATATTAACACAGTTCATCACTAAGAGGCAAAACAATGACTTAAACAATATTTGGAGACAAAACGTTAAGTATTTGTTTGACTTCTATTTTTGCAAATGTTCTCCCAAGACAAATCTCTAGAATATTGTAATTCTTCCCTTCCGGAATAGTAAATCATATTCAATATGAGGTTTAAAGCTTTCAGTTATCATGGAGTAATTAAATGGTGCTGCCTAAGTTTATAACTTTGAAAGATCCTATGTTGAGGTGAAGAAAATTGCATTATCTCAAGATATAGTACATGAGTATAACTACTAAATTTATTTTCAGACCTATTTTAGATATGAAGAATTTGCAGAAATTCCTCAATATATATTTTTTTGTTTTGTTTTGTTTTGTTTTGGGTCCGGTCGTGGGGCCTGAACTCTGGGCTTCGGTACTGTCCCTCAGCTCTTCAGCTCAAGGCAAGCACTCTACCACTTGAGCCACAGAGCCACTTCCGGCTTTTTTCTTCTTGCTTACGTGGTGCTGAGGAATTGAACCCAGGGCCTCATGCATGCAAGGCAAGTGCTCTATCAGTGAGCCACCTTCCCAGCCCCCTCAGTATATTTTTAAAAGTGAGTCACGTTTCTGGAATTATGGTCTAGTTCACACTTTTTTCTGTCTTTTTTGGAATCACAGAAAGCATATTGACAGGAGCTGAGAGAATAATATAGTAGGGTTTTTTTTCCTGAAACTTTAGGGATTTTGATAATTATAACTTTGATGTGCTGAATTGAAAGGTGAAAAAGAGTGTAAATTATGGGCACATTTTAGATTGAAATCTAAAAAAGCAGTTATATTAGGGTCCCTAAATTAGTGTATGCTCTCAGAAGATAAAGCAAGCTAACAGTTCCATTTAACTCAATAATTTAAACTAGAATGAATATTTTTCATAATACTAAAAAGCAAGAACTACCTAATAGGAACTGAGAGTACATCAGAAATAAAATTCCAAAGTAACACTCTTTGTCATATTTTTTGAATCCATATTCTCCAAATAGGGATTCATCTGTTAAGGCATAGTGCATAAGTGAAATAACACTGAAGATTTGCATGTTCCCCAATACATTGATTTTTCCCAAGGTATTTTTCTCTTTCAGAGGAATCTGTGGATCCTGAGAGGTTATTGCAGTGTCTCTATGATAAAAATCGTAAATTCGGGTCATTCAGATTCCCATATCATCTTGTGAAATGTAGAAAAGTAGTTTCATTGGAACCACTTGATATTACATAATTTCTTTAGTTCATGGTTAGATTTGATTATAGTTTTTAAGATAAATTGTGGGAAATGTATGTGAAAGTTGTGAGAGAGACTGTGGGCAGAAAGGTCATAGACTTTGTTTTCTGAAATCTCTGCAGCGTGTAATGGAAAGGAAGACGATGTCCAACTTGTATTTCTAGAGATGTATTCCTAGATCTCTGCTCAAACAGAACAAAGGCTAGATGTTTTGTGTGGGCAATTATGTCAATTGGTGTGTGCCATATTTCACAAACATTAGAAGTGGTTTCCTTTTCCTCCTCATTGCCTCATGGCCAAAATATAAATTAATGGTGTTCTTAAACATTACTTTTTGTTAACACACCCACTGTATAACAATATGACCTAGAATTCAGTTTAGATAATTTACTTTTCATGCCATGAACTGAAACATGGGAGTGGCATTGTGCTTCTTTTCTATATTTAAGGTATTGATTACAAAATTGCTCTCAGTTTCATAAAAACTTTTACAATATTTGAAGTTTGACAGGACTTTGGGTTGAAAATAGTTTTTTTCTTCATGTAACCCTGCTACAATAAGTTCAAGAGCTGTAGGGGAAGCACAGATTATGCTATTGTATTTTGTAAAGAAGAAACATGTAATGACCCTCCGTTATAGATATTTTCAAATAGATTTTCAATCACCCTATCTATACCTTTGTAAATCGTATATAAATAACGTATATTAGTAAACATGGGACAAAATTGAGCATATATGTAGGTTTCTAAAATTTGATAGGAAAGTTATGGAACCTGGCACTGGTTCCTCATGAAAGAAATAGTATCAACTCGAGAGTCTGAGATCACTGTATTATTTTCTAATGCCAGGCTTGGCAGCAGAGTCATAAATATTCTTAACTCCACTATCAAATGAGAAAAAAGAGCAGAGGTGCAATGGCTAAAAATGTAGAAGTCTAGACCTCTGCAAAAGGAAATACAGGTTTTTTTTTCCCTTTCTCTCCCCAAATTAGAAAAAGGTATGTTCACGATGCAGGGCACTGGAATCAAATACAGTGAAAACAGGGGTTATACTTTGGGGGAGGAACATACCAAATGGGAAAAAAAAACCACATAGAATATTACAAATACGTTAAAAACTGTACCAAGCAAGAAAAAATCCACTTGTGTCCATATTTTGGGGTTCACATCATTAAACATCATCTTCATTTTAAAATTAGTTTTGTATTGTGAAAATACTGTACAGAGGGTTTACAGTTACATGAGCAAGGTAATGAGTACATTTCTTGTCAAGCATTGTTGTGTCCTCCTTTAATTTTCTCCTGCCATCTTTTCCTTCCATCACAAATACGCTCCCCCAGCCCAGCCTAAATTGTAAAGTTTGTTTTTTGACAGTGTCTTTTAAATTATTTTTTATTGTGAAAATACTGTACAAAGGGGTTATAATTACATGAGCAAAGAAATGAGTACATTTCTTATCCAGGATTTGTACCCCCTCCTTCATTTTTCCCTAACATCTGGTCCCTCCCACTTCCTCAACTACACCCCCTCATTCCTATCCCCACCTCCACGTACATTGTGAAGTTCACTTTTCAAAATAGCATTTTGTACGTGTCATTGTTAATGTGGGTCCATCTGAATCCCTATTTAAACATTTTGTTATTTCTCTTCCCCTCCCCAAATTATACCAACATCAAATATAGTGAAAACAGGAGGTATACCATGGGGGAGGGACATACAAAACAACAACAAATAAAGTCCATGCTATCTTATAAATATGTTAGATACGATAGCAAGGAAGAAAAAAATCACTTGTGTCCCTATCGTAGGGTTCATTTCACTTAACATCCTCTTATCTGAGCTTTTCTGCCTGTCTTAGACATATACTAGTTATGGCAAATAGGAAAACCATGGGACCTATGTTTCTTTCTGCCTGGCTTACTTCACGTAATATGCTTTTGTCCAAGTCTTTCCATTTCCTAACCAATGGGGAAATATCGTTCTTTCTGATGGAGGCATGAAGCATTGTTGCCTCCTCCTTTGTTTTTCCCCTACCATTCCTTCCTTCCCACATCCTCAACTATACTCATACCCTCTCCACTAAATTTTAGAGTCAGTTTTTTATGGTCCTATGTGCATCACTTTTGAACATTTCTGCTGGTCCTAAACATATACTAATTATCCCAAATAAGGGAAACAATGGATCTATGTTTCTTTGGGCCTGGCTTACTTCACTTAATATAATTTTTTCCAAATCTTTCCATTTCCTAACAAATGGGGCAATGTCATTCTTTCGATGGAAGCATAGAATTCCATTGTGTATATATACCACATTATCTTGATCAATTCATCTACTAAGGGGCAAGAGATCCATATCTTAGCTTTGGTATATTACTGCAATAAACATAGTTTTGCTGGTAGCTACGAATCCTAATTTCAATACTATCTCTAACTTATTTCCTTTCATTTTCTTCTCATCATTTTCTTCTCATTGCAATGAATTACTGCTTATATTAAAGTTGATAATCTATACCTTCTTTTGGATGGAATTACACTATAATAAAAGTGTGTTGTTGTTGCTGTTATTTTTGTTTTTATTTTTTTTCTTTTTGCCTTAGGGTACTTTTGTTTCGAAACCACAGTGTAAACTTCTCATTCATGACATTTGTTTCTTGAATTTCAAATCAGAATGTATTTGACAAGAAGTTTTCAGGGTATTAAGTGATTCTGAATATCAATAAATGTGAAGTTAACATTATATTTGTTTTCAGCTTAATTGCTTTTCACTTTTCTGCATAAATCAAATTCCATCGTTGAGAACGGAAAAAAATCATCATTCTTTAACACAGTTTGGTCGACTTAGCACTTAGTAAGTAATTCAGTTTAATGTCAAAAAGTATATTGTCTATATCATACTTACATCCTGCTCATATTTTCAGTATCGTTCAGGGAATGCTAATTTTCTTAAAAAGAAAAAAATCTCACAATGCAATAATGCAATAATCTCTACCTAGTACAGATTAATAGAGACATTTGGATACCACAATGAGTTTCTTTTTGTTTTCTGTTGGTCCTTTTTTTGCTTCATTTTTTTTTAAATCATTTTTTCAAAAGATGCCATAAAGATAAATTACATTTGTGTCAGTAATGAGTGTCTTTCTTGTCAAGCACTGTTATCCCTCCTTTATTTTTTCCTAATATTCTTTCCTTCCTCCATCTTCACTACTCTTTCTCCACCCCAAAGCTGCAAGGTTTATTTCCCACATAATATCTTGTGAGTATCATTATTCCAATGGGTCATCCTGTGTTCTTATATCAGAATGTTTTTATTCTTCTGCCCCCTCCAAATTACAAAAATCAATATACAAAATGGAAACAAAATGAAATAGAGTGTCAAGATAAGTTGATGTTAGGGGAAATGAACCCCAAGATAAGTATTTAAATGATTTTTATGCGATTGTATTTATAACATGATTTCTTTGTTGTTTAGTATGTCCCTCCCCCACGGTATAACCCCTGCTTTCACTGTATTTGGTGTTGGTAAAATTTGTGGAGGGAAGGACAAAAACAAATCGTTTCAATAAGGATAGAGGTGGACACATTGCAATAATGAGATGTACAAGTCGTTAGGTCAAAAAACAAAGTTTACAACTTTGGCGGGGGGGGCGGGGGGGGGGCGGGTGGAGGAGTGGGGGCGGGTGGTGGGAGATGGGAAGGGATGAGAAGGGGAGAAAATGGAGAAGGCAACAATGCTTGATAAGAAATGTACTCATTCTCTTGCCCATGTATTGTAACCCCTCTGTGGGTATTTTCACAATAAAAAAAAGAAATATACCATAGGAGGAAGAACATAAAGTACAAACAAAAAAAAGCATATGCTATATTAAAATCTAGAAGTATAAGGATAAACTGTTCTGAACCCATCTTGTTTCATTTCGTGTATTTTCATTTTATATAGTAATATGTTATTTCTTTCTTCTTTCTTTCTTTCTTTCTATTTATCTATCTATCTATAACAATGTATAGAGCTTTGGAGCTTTTCTACTCAGATAAAATTATCGTAAATATATGCTAATTACAGCAAATAAATGATCAGTTTTGTGTTGATGGGTTGGAATGGACAATTGATATAAGTCTGAACATAAGGGACAGAAACAGATTTTTTTTCTATTTTTTATTGTGAAAATACAGTACAGAGAATTTACAATTACATGGGCAAGATAATGAGAACAGATTTTATCAATCATTGTTGACTCTTCCTCTGTTTCCCCTTCCCATTCCTTGCCATATCCCCCGACCTCCCCTACCCGATCCACCCCCCCACCAAAGTTGTAAAGTTTGTTTTTCGACAGAACAACTTGTACATCTCGTTGTTGCAATGGGTCCACCTGTATCCCTATTTAAACGATATGTTTTTTTTCACTTCCCCACCCTC
Organism: Dipodomys merriami; assembly: GCF_024711535.1. NCBI lineage: Eukaryota > Metazoa > Chordata > Mammalia > Rodentia > Heteromyidae > Dipodomys > Dipodomys merriami. The sequence continues at coordinate 9,858,894 of NW_027203159.1, read as the reverse complement.
GTTGTTACAATGGGTCCACCTCTATCCCTATTTAAAGATTTGTTTTTTCCCTTCCCCTTTATCAGTCACACTAATAAGAGATAAAAATTATCTTGAGTAATATATTCAGTATGTACTGCTCATGCTTAGTGGGAAAATTTATTATCTGCTGAATTACAACTGTCATATAATTTGATGGAAAATTGCAAAATCATATATTTCTACTTATTTTCATCTATTTTGATATCATTTACTTCCTGTCCTTTTGGGATGAATAAAATAGGAGATCTGGCCGGGCGCTGGTGGCTCACGCCTGTAATCCTAGCTATTCAGGAGGCTGAGATCTGAGGATCGCGGTTCAAAGCCAGCCCGGGCAGGAGAGACCGTAAGACTCCTATCTCCAATAAACCACCAGAAAATCGGAAGTGGCACTGTAGCTCAAGTGGTAGAGCGCTCGCCTTGAGCTGAAGAGCTGAGGGACAGCGCTCAGGCCCAGAGTTCAAGCCCCACGACCGACAAAAAAAAAAAAAAATAGGAGATCTGAACATTTGTTCAAAACCAGGAGACTAAAGGGACACATTGATTGATTGATTAATTGTATTATGAGATAATGAATACAACACTGTCATAACTGGCACAAATTCAGATCTAACAATCTATATTACAATTTAATTTCTCATTTCAACTACACTTAGTTATGCTTATTTTAATGTGATAATCATCAGGGGTAATACTTTGAGCTTTCCACTACCATCCCAATAACAGCATGAAGAAGAGAATGAAATTGCCTATTGAATATTAACAAAATATGCCAACAAACAAAATGCAGGAATTGTGAAGAAGAAAGTGGATAATAGAAGGCTGTGTATTTTTCCATCTCTTCCAGATAATGACAGGAAAAATAAATATTTGATATCATTTTCTTTCAGATCAATGCAATGTTGTTTTTTTCAAAAACGTTTCTTCATGAGAACTTTAAAAAATACTTTTGTTCATTTTTTCTTACTTGAGTCAAAAATTACAATTTCCTTGTTTACCATTTGGACAAATGCTAAGAACTGTATTATCCATGAATTGTGAAAGTACTGAAGTGCAGTAGCACAAGCTACCCAAGGTCATATCAGTTTTAACAATTTTACATATGAGTTCAATCACTAATTATTACTGATTTTCCACATAGAATCTTTCATTGTTCATACAAACCGGTGTTATGCCTATCTTTCTTTCTGAAAATATAGTTTGTTTCCCAACAGTATTGGACATCAATAAATAAAACACTGAATACAGTCCTGTTGCTATTTGGACTGGTGCTTCAAGCATATTTTCAGAAAATCTACCTTGTGAAAGAAAGTTGAAACAGTGTAGTTAGGGTATAGGTTAGATATGTGAATTCAGAAGATGATCAGCAGACATGGTGGTTTTGCAAACAGGTTGTTTCTGATGATGTATATATTTAGACAGCAGTATTTTACCTATTGAATAATATCAATAATTGGCTACAATTTTGGAAGCAAACTTTGAACATGAATATAATTCTTCAGATTGATTCAACACTATGGTTATCTAATCTGTAGAAGAAATCTATGACTTTTTAAAATTGCCTGTGGCAGGGAAAAATAGATTCTTAGGGGTATGTACACTATCACCCAACATTTATTAGTTTGGGGGGACAATGTACACTTTTTGAAGATATCATATTTTATACATGGATTCTGAGATTTATCAGACAAAAATAGTGCATCATTTGAGAAATTTTCTGCTATAAAATATTCTAGGAAAATTAACTGTAAGTTTGGATTATAATTCAAGACCAGTTCACGAAACTATAGCAAATGAATGTTTGTTTTCAACTTGTGTGTAAATTGCCCCTAATATTTATGCATATCCACCAACATCATTTTATAGTTAATTTGGCATTCCTGATCCACAACATTCCTACTGCTAAATGGAATAGCCTTTAAAGTATATTTTAGGATGATCTTTCTTGCCAAAAAAAATATTTATTAGCAGTAAGGATTCCTACATAACAAAAAAAAGTTGAAGTATTTGACTACAGAACAGGACGTTTCATATGTGAGAATTTTCTTCATATTTTTGATAGGTATGAAAATGTGAAGGTGTCTGATTTGGGGCATATTTGAGCCTCAGGATCTCTCCTGGTTTGCAATTTCAAATGAGTATTTGGATTCCTACAGAAATATTGAACAAAAATGATTTCAACATTAGTTTGTCAATTTTGGCTTGGAACTTGGTAACTTAGGGAAACCAGTTTTTTTTGCTATGATTTCAGGAACGTCAAGAGATCAGAACTATTTCTGCATGTCTATTTCCATTTGTATATGTAATACAAATCCATCTATTTAAGTATCTAAATTTAACTCTATGAGAATTGAGAATAATTTTAATGGAATCTTGTCAAGGTGATGTACAGAGGGATTAAAATTATATAAGCAATTAATGAGTACTTGTCTCATCATATGTTCTTATCCACTCTTCATTTTTCCCCTCATTGTTTTCAGCCTAATATCTCCATCCCCTCCCACCAGATGTAATGTTTATTCCCAATGTGTTGTTTTGTTGGGATTGTTCTTGTTTGATTTGTCCATTGTTCTTTGTCTCAGATTTATATGTTTCACTTCCTGTGTCTAATTCTCATTAACTTACATTTATTACAGTGTGTACCAAAATCAAATACAGAGACAGTGTACAAAATATAGGAAAATAAAGAAAAAACGCAAATAAAATAGTTTCTCATAGTACATTAAAAATAAAAAAAGAGAAACCAACAGATTTTGTATTTGAGTTTAATTTATTTAGCCTAATATTCTATGGTCATATGTATATTACTATTAAGCTATTGCAATCCTCTTCTAGGACTAAAATGGACATATACCAGTTTTTAAGAAATAAGAAAAATCATGGAGTCTATGTTTGTTTGTGTCTGTCCACCTTTAAACCATGTTATATCTTTAAGTTTTCCCGTTTCCTTTCAAATGGGACAATTTTATACTTTCTAATGGAAAATAGAATTCCATTGTGTTTAATTCCACATTTTCTGATCCATTAATCTACTCTCAGACCTCTGAGGGTGGTTACTAGTTTTCCCTATGGAATGAATATGAGTATGCCATCTTAATGGAATGCCGTGGAATATCAATATTGACTTAATTTGCTTTGATTTATAGTCAAAGGTATTGGGCATTTCCTCATATGTCCTTTGGCCATTCTCAATTAGCAATCAGTGAAGTCTCTCATTAAATAGACTTCTTTTCATAGAGTGGGTTCTAGTTCAGGATTATTTTGGGGGGAGGGGATTTGTCTTGAATTTTGATTATATTTCCGCTCTACGACCCTTTTCACTTTCTTGGATGGTGAAGATCTTTTTTTTTTTTTTAAATTGTATTTTATTTTATTTGAGAACATACTGTACAGAGGGGCTACAATTACATGGGCAGGATAATGCATACATTTCTTACCAAGCATTGCAGCCTCCTCCTTTGTTTACACTTCACTTCCCTTCCCCGCCTCCCCCCTCCCCCCACCCAATTTTACCCCCCTCCCCCCACCCAATTATACCCCCTCCCCCCCACACCGACATTGTAAAGCTGGTTTTGACATGACATTTTGTACTTCTCATTGTTGCAACAGGTCCACCTGAATCCTTAAACGACTTGTTTGTCCCATCTCCTCCACATGTTATACTGACATCAAATATAGTGAAAGCGGGGGTTACACTGTGGGGGAGGGACATACAAAGCAACAAAGAAATAATCTTATAAATGCGTTAGAAACACATGCATGAAAGAAACGAAAACATTAAAATACATATTTAAGGGTTCATTTTCCTAACATCACATTATCTGAACTTTTCCGCTTGACTCATACCTATACTAGATACTGCAAATAAGGGAAACCATGGGACCTATGCTTCTTTGGGCCTGGCTTACTTCACTTAATATAATTTTTTCCAAACCTTTGATGGTGAAGATCTTTTCCCAGTCTTTTGGCTTTCTATTTACCTACTTAGCTCTTTACATACATCTGTGATGGTTCAAGCAATACAGTTTGTCTAACATTTCTTTGACTTGATGGATTTGTGTATCTGTAATAAGAAAGTTTCAAAATGTTCTAAGAGTCCTAGTATTTCTCTATTGCTTCCATTCCGAATATTTTCCTTTACCTCTAGGATTTGATTAATTTGGAAATTGTTTAGAGATAGGGTGATGTATAACCTAACGTTAAGTTTTTATAGGCATTAAATTAGTATTGCAAAACTGATTATTGAATATTGCTTTTTTGTTTTACTGAGTTTATCCTGCTTCTCTTTACACTTACCTAATGAAGAGTCATATATTTTTCTTTAGAAATGACATTTAAAAATATAGGTGCCCTGGGAAGACTAAGGGTCTACGTTGAAGGGGCAGAATGATGCAGGCTCCAGCCTCAGGATTATCTGAGGACTTATGTGTATATGGAAAGCTCTTGGCATGTCGGGCTAGAGAGCGTACATGTTCTTTCTCCCTATCTCAAAACACATGTCACAGACTCCTGGGAGCTGAGGAAGAGCTCTGCTTGCTTAAGCATAGATGAACATCTAGTCAAGCATTTTCCTGAGATTGGGAAAGTGGTTTGAACTTGCTCTAAAGTAGTTTAGATAATAATGTACAAAGACATTGTCTCACAGGTTAAGTAAACATGTATCTATTGAAATTCTTTGTGTGAATGTCTCCTGACTAAATCTTGGCAAAGATAATGCTTGCTTGTCTTTAAATACCCACTAACAATAAAGCACAGCATGCAGTGACAATTGCTATTTGCACTCTGCATCACCTGTGTTCTGGTAATTCCGTGAACCTTAACCTGGGACCCCAATGTCTGAGACGCTGACAGCATCCTACTTTCTTTTTTTGTCTTAATTGGTATATGTCCAGTTTCTTCCTAGAAGAGGATTATAAGAGCTTAATTGCTATGTATATATGAACAAGAATATTAGGGTAAGCAAAAGGAACTCCAAGAAAAATAAGTTTTATCAGTTAGTATTTTTTAAAAAATATCATGAAAAAATGTTTCTTTTTCTTGCCTTTTTTCCTTTATTTGTCTTAGGGTTTCTCGCTTTTTGTCTCTATATTTGATTTTTGTAGCCTGTGGGATAACAAACTTTAATCCCCAGAGGGCAAAGAAGAGGAATCAAACATTTTTGAGATATAGGACAATGGGTGAACGAATGCCACAAAATTCCTCACAAGAAAACATGTTGGAAATGGCATTTAGAACAGGGATGGGGGAGATTTTAAGCAGAACAAAGGGTAATTAAAATGAGGGACAAGGTAACCTATCAGAAGAAAACGATTCACTGCCTTACATACATAATTATATTCACTCTGTACATCACATTGACAATAATTTTAACTAAAAAGTAGAGTATTGATACATTTAATTTTAATAAGTTTAAACATGGATACATATGTTGATTGGCTTGTAGTCTATATACAAACATGTGTTGATAGATCTGTTCTCTTCACATCCCTACAGGACTAGAAAAGGCACAGTTTTCCCTGAGTCTACAGGTTCCCTGCTGACCTTCACTAATTAATGTTGAATTCATTCCTGCTCACTATTTCTGAAGGAAAACCATGAAACACTTAAAATTAAACAGTAGGTTTTCAAATATTCCCATAATCAGAAACTCTCCCATTTCATCACCAATCATGGGAACCACATTTTCACATCTTTAACTTCCTCATCTGTACCCAAAAGATTCAAATAAGGTATTGCATGGGAGTCCTACCAAAAATTTTTGATGAGGTAAATCTTCTTAAAATATGCTTCAACAATTATTCCATTTTGCATCAGGAATGTTATGGACAGTGCAATATAAAGTATAAATATGTGAGGGGATACTTTAACACACAAGTTGAATATGAATATAGTCATCAAATAAGGTTCCATGAAAGTGTATTTTTATTACACTGGAGAGCTACAGTACACTTTTCTTGGAAATATATTGAGAAATATCACATTTTCAGCACAAAATCATGCTATCTTCACAAATTGTAATTTCCTCCTCAAAAGAATACATTTTGAATGTTAAATTGTGTACACATACATTAATCTGGTTTTTTTCTTCCAGCCGTTTTGGAAAGAACTCCTAGAATCCTTCTTTAGATGAGATTACACATGGAAATCATTGAGAGGGATGATGATATTCTGTAGTAACAAATATACTTCAGATTGTTGGTTGAAAATCCCATTGATATTTTAATGGCCATTCTGTATGAATTAGATAATTTTGTAAGATTTGCATGAGGTCTAATTTCATTACATTTTTTATGTATTTATTAAGCTCTGCAATTATAACAATATATGAAATGGAAGATGATATTCACAGGCAATCTTAAAGAGTGGAAAATGAAGTATGATTTGTTCTTTATTGGGAAACAATTGTAGATTTCAATTTGGTGATTGAAGTTTCTATACTCCAACCTTACCATGTCTATGTGGAAAGTGACATGGTGAGTCCCAATGAGAACGTAAACACCAGGGTTTGCTTCTGGACTCAAAGTAAGGATGAATAGGTAGTGAATAGGTAGTAGAAATCAAAATGAATTCATTTGGTTAAGTGAGTATCACAATATATTTATAAATTTAAGATGTAGACGAAACATAGAATTCCATTGTGTATATATATCACATTTTCTTGATCCATTCATCTACTAAGGGGCATCTGGGCTGGTTCCATATCTTAGCTAAGGTAAATAATGCTGCAAAAAACATACTTGTGCGGGTAGCTTTAGTGTGGTCTTGTTTGTAAACATTTGGGTAAATGCCCAAAAGTGGGATTGCTGGGTCATAGGGGAGCTCTATGTGAAGTCTTTTGAGGAACCTCCATACGGCTTTCCAAAGTGGTTGAACAAGTTTACATTCCCACCAACAATGCAGTAAGGTTCCCTTCTGTCCACATCCCCTCCAGCATCTGTTGTTGTTAGAGTTCTTCATTATAGCCATTCTAACTGGGGTGAGGTGGTATTTCTATGTTGTTTTGATTTGCATTTTTTTGTATGGCTAGGGCGGTTGAGCATTTCTTCATGTGTCTATTGGCCAACCTTCTTTCTTCTTCAGAGAAGTTTCTATTCAAGTCTTTAACCCACTTATTTATTGGGCAGTTGTTTCTTTGAGGATTTGTTGTTGGGGGATTTAATTTTTTGAGTTCCTAGTATATTTTAGATATGAGACCCTTGTCTGTCGTATGGCTAGTGAAGATCTTCTCCCAATCCGTGGGCTTTCTATTGATCTTGCTAGCTATGTCCTTTGCCATGCAGAAGCTCTGCAACTTCATGCAATCCCATTTGTCCAACCTTTCTTTGATTTGTTGTGCTTCCTGGTCTCTATTCAGAAAATTTCGGCCTGAGCCAAAGAGACCTAGGGTTTCTCCTATTCCATCCTGTAAAGTTTTCAGAGTGTCTTCTTTGACTCCGAGGTCTTTGATCCATTTGGAGTTGATTCTGGTTCAGGGTGATATATAAGGATCTAGCTTTAGTTTTCTAAAAGTAGTTAACCAATTTTGCCAGCACCATTTACTGAAGAGGCTGTCTTTGTTCCATTCTATTGTTTTAGCTCCCTTATCGAAGATTAGATGGCTATAGGTCTGTAGGTTCATTTCTGGGTTTTCAATTCTATTCCATTGGTCCTGGAATGACATTGTCCCATTTGTTAGCAAATGGAAAAATTATATTAAGTGAAGTAAGCCAGGCCCAAAGAAACATAGGTGCCATGGTTTCCCTTATTTGCAATATCTAGTATATGTATAAGTCAAGCGGAAAAGGTCATATAATGTGATGTTAGGAAAATGAATCCTTAGATATGTATTTTAATGTTTTTTCCTATTATGCATTTGTTTCTAATGCATTCATAAGATTATCTCTTTGTAGCTTTGTATGTCTCTCCCCCACAGTATAACCCCTGCTTTCACTATATTTGATGTCAGTATAACTTGTAGAGGAGATGGGGAAAATCAAGTCGTTTAAGGCTACAGGTGGACCTGTTGCAACAATGAGAAGTACCAGTTGTCATGTCGAAAACGAGCGGGGGGGGGGCATGCGGGGAGGTTTGGGTGGGGGGTTGAGGGGAGGTTGGGAAGGGATGTGAAGGGTAAACAAAGGAGGAGGCTGCAATGCTTGATAAGAAATGTACGCATTAACCTGCCCATATAATCGTAACCCCTCTGTACAGTGTGTTCACAAAAAATAAATTAAAAAAAAAAAGACGTAGACGAAACAATGAGAAATGATTGGAGATCATGGTTTGTTCATAGAATGATTTCTGCAAGGAAATAAGAGAAACAATATTATATTATTTTGTGTGTAAAAGACCCCAATATATATTTCTCTATACTGAATACAAACAAGAACTTCACTAGCAGTCTGAGCGATATCTAAAAACCTAATGAGAGCACATCATCAGTTATTTTCAAAACATTTCTTGTTTGCTTTCACTTCCATTTCCATTAAAATTTGACCCTTTATACAAACCTTCTCACAAATTATGCTTGGAAACACTCCGTCTCAACACATTCGAACTTTCATTGAACATTTGCTGTGTAACCCTAGTCAATCTATTACTTGAATGGTTTTTGTCCAGTTTTTCGAATCTTACTCTAATGTCACCTATTCAGGCTCAGCTATGTCTTGGCACAGGTTCTGAATTATATTTCTTGTAATATATTCATGGATGTATCATGCATCCAGGAAAATAGGAACAAATAATTCACGTGTTTGTATAGAAAAGAAAATCCATAGTGGATTTACTATATAATGTTATTGCAATGAAAATTCAATATATTTTTATCTCCAGTTCAGTATTTGTGAACGGATGCATAAAAACAAAGCAAAAGGAGTGATTATTCATGAGATATAAGTAGCAAAGGATACGTGCTTTATTGTAGGCAAGTAAAATATGAAGGGATACCATGCAAATACCTTCAGTTACAATTACAAGAAATATTGAATGGCTAAAAAAAACATAAACAGCTTTTCCATTATGTGTGGACAAAACCAATGCTAATGTGAAGTGACAATCACATGATGAAGTGGTATCAGGTAAATATATTATACAGTCCAGAAAAAATAATTAACATTTAAGAAACACATGCACGTCACCTCTCACTATGGACACTGACATATTGGAATTTGGAATGAACACTAACTTAGGGTAATATTTCTACCTTAAAATTACCTTATTAAATATGTATGGTTGTGAGAATTGTATGTCAGGGGCACACTCTAATACCCGTGGGGCCTGGATAATCTGCGTGGCCCAATAGTCAGCATGGCCCCATGGCCTGGCCTGCTGAAGGGGGTAGGGCATAAAGAAGCAAGCTGCTCTGCTCCATAGACCAGGTTATTGTACAGAGCAGGGCTTTGAGAAGCTGAATTTACCACCACATGGGGCACCACTGGAGGAGCATGCCAAGCCCTAGAAAGGGGGCGCGACATGCTGGCAAAACGGGTCGGAGTATGCTATTAGAGGGGGTGGGTTATCAAGCTCCACGTGATAAGTTGCTGATGGGGGAGAGGAGGCAGCATGAGGGAGGAGCATGAATGTTGGCTTGAAACTGTTAGTAGGGGAGGGATGCAGCCTATCTCTCTATATAAGCTGATGGCTCAGTGAACTGAGGGAGAATAGGGGAAAAACCAGAGGCAAAAGGAGCCATGAGGAGGAGTTGATGGAGTAAGGTATAAAACGGGAAACTCCTGAGGAGAGAGCAGTCCAGAGGAGCCTCGGCGTCCTGAGGAGAGGGGAGTCTGGAGGAGACCAGGAGCGGTCAGGAAGAAAACAGTCCAGAGGACACAGGGAGTCCTGAGGGGGCGAGGGAGTAAGAGAAAAAACAGAGGCCTGAGGAGAGGTAACAGGGAATTAGGAGAAAACGGTTAGGAGGTTCGTAAGGAGTTAGCCCGGAGGAAGTGGAAGAGTAGGAATGGAGAGATGTCAGGAGGGGATATCTAGCCTGATCAGTGCAAGACTGTGGAGGACAGGGCAACCCTTAGTAGATCATTTGGGACTTCTTGAGGAGGAAATTTTGGGGACTCCTTTGAAGTTCATTGAGGCCTCCTCTAAGACTATTAGGGGCCTTCCTCTAGATATGCCTGTGGAGAGGTGCCTCCAGGAGCAGAGAGAAGGCCTTTAGAAAGTGGAGAGGCCTGCAGTGAAGGACAAAGGGAAGAAAGGGGAAAAGCTTTCTTCTTTGGAGCTTTGGGGCTTTGGGGCATTGGAGGTGTGAGGTTTGAAGGTTTGCAGACCAACTAATAAAGGTTGGGGGGTCAGGACTGCCTATTGGAGGCTTTGAAATTTGTTTGTTGAGGCTGCTCTTGGGTTCTGGTTATCTAGTCCAGGACAAGAGAGTCTCAAGACCCCTTTCTGGTGTAAATAGTGTAAATGAATTTCTTTTTTTTTTCACCTTTCACTGTCTGTGCCTCAATGGATTGTCTCACTATCTGGAGTTGTACTTATTACATCAAAATTTGTAATATATCGCTGGGATCCAGCCCAGGGTAAGAGACTTAGATATCAATGGCCCAATCATGGATTAAATACTCATTACCAACGAGTTATGATTAATTTTTTTTTATCATGTTTGAGTATAATCAAGAATTGAAGGCAGGATAAATATCCTCACTTTTCAATCCCAAAAATCATAGTAGTATGACCTGTTTCAATTTATGGCTGTCGAAACAGAGTAAGACAAAATTGTAAGCCATTTCAGTTTGTAAACACACAGAATCAAAATTTGTATCCAGAAATGGACAGGTAACAGAAATATCTGATCACACACACACAAATCAGCTCTCACACACATATAAGGATAAATATAGGATTGGATAAATCTTTAAGAGACAAATCGGCAAGTAACATGGTCTCCTACATTGTCACCGATTCTCTCATGAATTTACAGGTTCTGTAGTGTCATTCAATTTTTAGAAGCCAGAAAAATTATGATTCCATAAGTAAGACATATTAGCATTAGGGTACAGAATTAATAATCCCATTGAGTCACATTAAGTGTTCTAATAAGCAATGAAGTAAGGAAAAATCACTGTCCCATCAAACATTACTCTCTGAAATTCAGAGATACAATACATGATAGTACAAGTAGGGAGTGAATGAAATCTATCTGCTCTTATGTGGAAGGAAAAAATCAGAGATTTTGGAAATGCCACTGAATATGAGGCATTGTTTATGAATATTTCATTACATTCCTGTCTTTGGTTCTTGTTGTTGTTGGTCATTAGGCTTGACTTTTGTGCTTGGGCACAGCCCCTGAACTCTTCAGAGCTCTAATGCTATACCACTTCCAGTTTTCAGGTGGATAATTGGTGATGAGTGTGTGACGAATATTCCTGTTGAGCTTCCTTGAAACCTGATCCTCAGATCTCAGCCTCCTAAAGGTTCCTAAGCTACATGTACCAGGCTTCCTTTTTCTGTTATCCAGAGTGTGCTGATGATTTGGGTGCTGGTATGTTCACAACATACATGCACCCTATAGGTCTATGAGTAAACATGATTTTCCATAAACATAATGCTCCAGTGTTCAATTGTGAGAGGATTAATTCCAAAAATGGATCTTAAAAAACTCCTTGACGTTATTAATTTGTAATTAGATCCTTATGTGTCAAATACCTGAGATCCCAGAATTGACAAAATTATCACCTGACCTGGGTCAAGTGTGGTTTTCTACCCAAAAGTCATTTCTCATGACATATTCCTTTCCCTCTGCATGACAGAGGAGAGGAAGAGAAAATGGGTAGGCACAACTATAAATGTATTCTTTTGATCAAATACTGATCTGTTCAGTTTGTAATCAGGATAAGTTTTAGTCCTCTCTATAATCTTCATGAAATAGAAAACTGAAATCAGATGCAAAGATGAATTTATCTATTTCCATTACTCCTCCTCAATTAGCAATTTCTTCTATGTGAACTGCCAATTCATCTTTCACATAATTCTGTAATATGTTTGACATACAGGAGACAATTGAATACAAATTCTTAGCATGCTTATTCCCTTTTCACAGGAAGAATATATGAGGCCCTACTGTGATGAGAGGCTCACATACAACTTTGTCTTATGTGGAATAAGCTTTATTTTCTTTTCTCCTGGGCTGATCAGGAAGAAAATACTTGTCAATATCAATATATCTAGAATCTATTTTCTCACATAAAAAGGATAAGGTCTCATATTGACAAGAAAGATAAATTACATGATTCTGAATTGAATAAAACCTTATGAAATATTCAAAGCAAAGCATTTTTCCAAAGCAAAATCATTTTTCCGTGTATTTTCCACTTTACCATGCCAGAGAGACTTGATAATTTGACCTTCCATAAAATCAAAATTACAACCTATTTTGTGACATAGACGTACAAGTTCATTCTAGCCTTAACAATTCTTTAAGCAATCTCATAAACATTCAAGAAATAGCATAACTTTTGTAATTACACATCTTATTTTCATTTTCCAATCTGTACCATATCCACGATGAATTCATACTTTATACCTTATTTGTATTTAAAGAATCCCACAGACTCTACTCCCAAATTATTCAAACTGATTCAAAACTTCGGCAAAGAAGCAGGGTATTAAATTATCCCTCAAAAATCAATAGCTTTTCTGTATGCCAACAATGAGAAAAATGTGCCTGAAATCAGGAAAACAACTCCATTCGTACTAGCCCCCCCCAAAATAAAATACATAAATATTAACTTAACCAAATAAATGAAGGACCACTATGATGAAAAATTTAAATAGCTGAAAAAGAAAATCAAAAGAGAACTTAGAAAGTGGAAAAACCTCCCATGTTCCTGGATTGGAATTATCAACATTGTGAAAATAGCAACTTCCCAAGGCTATCTACAAATTCAATAGAATACCTATCAATATTCCAACTTCATTCTTCAAGGAAATAGGAGAGGCAATCTAAAAATTCATATGGAACAATAAAAGACCCCAGATAGTAAAAAACGATCATTAACAGAAGGAACAGTGCTAGAGGAATATCAACACCAAATTTCAAACTCTACTATAAAGCCATAATAATCAAAACAGCCCAAGAAGAAACCAGATCAGGTCCTAGACTCCTATTTCACTCCCAGGTCACAAGTTTGTGTCAGGACATGAATTCAAGTCCCAGGCTGTGAGTTTAAGGCTCACACCTTACTTCAATGCCTGGCTATGAGCTAAATGCCTAGGATCAGAGTTCAGGCATAAGCATTAGTTCTATGAAAGGCCTTGAATGCCATTTCCAGGCTGAAAAATGAAGTGCAGGGCCTGAGTTCAAAGCCAAAATTGTGATTTCAAGATTCAGGCCTAGAATTTAGAGCCCAGGATAGGAGTTCAAATCCCAACTTGACAGTACAAGTCCTGGCCTTTGAGTTAAAGGCCCAGTTTGTTAGTTCCAATCCCAGCCACAATTCCAAGTCTAAGGTCATTAGATTAAATTCAGATCTTCATGCTTGGATAGTTCAGGGAGGGGAAGGGGAAAGGAAAGAAGAAAATTATATGTGGACTGATGCTAGAGATAGAGGTAGGAAAAAAGAACAAAGTATAGAAAGGGAGGAATGGAAAATGGAAGTAAGCAAGGAAGGAAGGAAGGAAAGAGGGAGAGAAGGAGGCAGGGCAGGAGTGAGGAAGGTAGAGAGGGAGGGAGGAAAGGAAAAGAGGAAGAATGCAAGGGTAGAAAGGAAAGGGGAAGAATGGGAAAAAGTAAGGAAATAAGGAGGAAAGTAGGAGGAGGGGGAAAAGGAGGAGGAACGGCAAGAGGAAGAGTAGGAAGAGGATGTGGAGCAGGAAAAGAGTGGGAAGTTGAGGAGGAATAGAAGGAGAAGGATCTTTTCCAGGATTTCCACATTCAAAGTTAATGAACTCTGGCAAACACAGTTTAAAGTAATTGTCCAATACAAAACATCTTGCCTATGCTCTTCTCTAGAAATACACAAGTTGGAATAGGAAGGTGGCTCAGTGGTACAGCGCTTGCATTGCATGTATGAGGCCCTGGGTTCGATTCCTCAGCACCATATAAGCAGAATAACAAAGCTGGAAAAGGCTCTGTGGCTCAAGTGTTAGAGTGATAACCTTGAGGTGAAGAGCTGAGGGACAGCACCCAGGCCAAGAGTTCAGGCTCACGACCGTAACCCCCAAAAAAATACACAAGTTGAACTTCCTCTGTCATAGTCATTATAATCTGCTGAAATACGAAAGTCTGTCCATGATATTTCTTTCCACACACTCTCTCATGTAATTGATATACTTTTCCAACATTTATCTTTAAAAAGGAACCAAAATTTAACCATGAACTGAATAGTTTATGTAGTACCACCATTTTCCACTGAAACATTACCTTTCTACATTTCACCAGATGGTATGAGAACCAGCAGGACCTAGTTTTATGATTTTTGTTATAGGGACATTGCAATAAAATCTTACGATCAACAAATTCCTCTGAAAATGAAAAAAAAATATTGGTTATAAAAAAGTACAAATCTTTACTGTTATTTCCTTTAGGAATCCCTATTAGGAAAATGAAGATTAAAATATGACATAGAATATTACTGTGGAAATGACCTGATGTACCCACATGTTTACATTTTTAGAGTCCATCAGGAGTAATGCTATGTAACCATTACTGTCTGCTACTGTGAATATAATTTCTGTGAATCAATAAATGAAGAAAATAAGTTGAACTCAACAATGTAAATAAATTCTTATATATCAAGTCCAAATGGATCAAAGACCTCAGAGTCAAAGCAGACATCCTAAAAATATTATAGGAGAAATGAAACACTAGGTATGTCTCTTTAGCATAGACGAAATTTTTCTTAATAGAGACTTAAAAACAAAACAAAGCAAAGGAAGTTTGGACAAATCAGAGTACATGAAATTGCAGAGCTTCTGCATGGCAAAGGACATAGCTAGCAAGATCAATAGAAAGTCCACGGATTGGGAGAATAGCTTCACAGCCATACAATGGATGAGGGTCTCATATCTAAAATATACATGGAACTCAAAAAATTAAATCCCCCAACAACAAATCCTCAAAGAAACAATAGCTCAATAAATAAGTATTCTAAAGACTTAAAGAGAAACTTCTCTGAAGAGCAAAGATTGATGGACAATAGACACATGAAAAATTGCTCAATCTCACTAGTCATAAAAGAAATGCAACTCAAAACAACATTGAGATACAACCTCAGCAAAGTTAGAATGGCTATAATCAACAATTCTGAAAACAACAAATGTTGAAGGAGATGGGGTCTGAAGGGAACCCTACTGCATTGTTGGTGGTAGTATAAACTTGTTAAACCACTTTGGAAAGTAGTATGGGGGTTCCTCAAAAGAATCCACATAGAGCTCCCCTATGACTCAGCAATCCTACTTTTTGGCATTTACCAAATGATCACAAACAAGACCATACTAGAGCTACCAGCACAACTATGTTTATTGCAGCATTATTTGCCATAGGTAAGAGATCCAACCAACCCACATGCCTCTCAGTAGAGGAGTGGATAAAAAATGTGGAATTATATGGTTTCATCAGAAAGAATGACATTGTCCCATTTGTTAGGAAATGGAAAGACTTGGAAAAAAATATGTTAAGTGAAGTAAGCCAGGCTGAAAGAAACATAGGTTCCATGATGTCCCTTACTTGCAATAACTAGTACATCTCTGAGACAAACAGAAATGCTCAGATAAGTTGATGTTGGGTGAAATGAAACCCAAGATAAGGACTCAAATGATTTTTTTTTCTTGAGATTGTTTCTAACGTATTTATAAGATGATTCCTTTGTTGCTTTGTATGTCCCTCCCCCATGGTATAATCCCTGTTCTCACTGTATT
Organism: Dipodomys merriami; assembly: GCF_024711535.1. Classification (NCBI taxonomy): domain Eukaryota; kingdom Metazoa; phylum Chordata; class Mammalia; order Rodentia; family Heteromyidae; genus Dipodomys; species Dipodomys merriami. The sequence goes on along the minus strand of NW_027203159.1, from coordinate 9,843,030 downwards.
TGATGTTGGTATAATTTGTGGAGGGGAAGGGAAAACACAAATTGTTTAAATAGGAATACAGGTGGGCCCATTGTTACAATGAGATTTACAAGAGATTATGTCAAAAAACGAACTTTGTAACTTTGGTGGGGCGGGGGTGTGTTGATGGAGGTTGGAGGGGGGGGACGGGCATGGTGAGGGGATGGGAAGAGATGGGAAGGGGAAACAAATGATGCGGCAAGGATGCTTGATAAGGATTATATCCATTACCTTGCTCATGTAATTGTAACCCCACTGTAGGATTTTGTCACAATAAAAAAACTAAAACACTACAACAACAGCAAAAGAAACATGTGTACCTTCTTCCATTGTGACAGGATTGTAAATGTCAGTCAACAAGTTCTTTGGGGAGCAAAATTCTTGAAGAAAAATCATGATTACATACTTCAGAATTAGGTACCTTGCCGGCTGCTGGTGGCTCACACCTGTAATCCTAGCTACTCAGGAGGCTGAGATCTGAGGATCGCGGTTCAAAGGCAGCCCGGGCAGCAAAGACCGTGAGACTCCTATCTCCAATAAAACCACCAGAAAACCGGAAGTGGCGCTGTAGCTCAAGTGGTAGAGCGCACGCCTTGAGCTGAAGAGCTGAGGGACAGCGGCCAGGCTCAGAGTTCAAGCCCCACGACCGACAAAAAAAAAAAGAAAAAAAAGAATTAGGTATCTTAAGTGTGATGCCTTTAATAAAATGAAGAGCTAAGAGGTAGAATATGTTTCAGAGTTCAAGCCCCACGACCGACAAAAAAAAAAAGAAAAAAAAGAATTAGGTATCTTAAGTGTGATGCCTTTAATAAAATGAAGAGCTAAGAGGTAGAATATGTTCATCTCAAAATATTTTTTTAGCTAGACACGTATGATCTGAAATACATTGATTACTGTATTTCAGAGATTTGGTTTACATTCAGCAAGCAACTAAAATTACAGCTTCCATAATTTTCAGGCTTTTTTTTCTTCATCATACACAACCCATAAAGAACAACAAGTAATGACAACTTTTTAGCAATTTGGAAAAGGTTTTCTAAATTATGGATGTCCGAATAAACCAATTCCATAAACCCATTAAAAATATCACCCACTTATGGAAATGTACCCTCATCTAAAGGAGGATTTGCCATTTGTCATTCTACTTCTACCTTGATTCCTAATAGGGTTATAAGATCAGTAGGAAGAGTCATTCAAATAACTGATTCTTAGAGAAGATATGTACCATAAAACAAAGGAATCATTGTGAATCCTGAAGTTTGAGATTGGAACTGTTGTGCAATAAGTAGTAAATTTCAGTAGAACAGTTTTTATTTGGCTATAAAGCAGAGCCAGAAGACATTTAAACATTGGACACACATAAAAGTGATGGGAGTAAAAGTAAAATTTAAGCTTGCCAGAATGGAAATTGCTATTTTCTGAGTGTGGGGAAATAAAGTATTTTTAATTATTTCATCTATTGAACAATAGTGCCAACTTGGAGAAAATATTAATAAATATATCTTGGGATGTCATGTGTTGAAAGAAAACAAACCATTAAGAGAAAAATGTCCCATTGACATTCAAGAGCCAAATAGAGAGCATACATATGTAAGATGTGGAAGAAGGATATTAGGGCAAGTAACTAACCTGTTGCCTAAAGTTATCTGGATTCACCAAACTAGTTCAGTATTCCTCCCTCCCCATGATGGAAGATATCCCACTTGTAAGTTTTGAAAGCAATCAATACTTCTGTGTAGAGTCTACTCTGGATAGGGCCATGATTACTGTGATGTAGTCGGTAATCCTCAATTCTTTTTAAGGAACACAGGAAAGTCAGTCCTACTTCCCTATATGAAAACAGAAATGGTTACTGCCAGCCTGAACCTTGGAAACAATATCTCATTTTCTCTTACTACTCATTGTTGGATCATAATTCTGTGGAAAGGAAATGGGTGAGCACTCAGTAGTTTAATAGTGTGTATTCATTCCCCCCTTTACTTATGTGTGTACATGTGTGTCTGTGTGCGTGTGTGAGAGAGAGTTTTGCATAGTTACTCTACATGAGCAAGATAATGAGTCCATTTCCTATTGAGCATTGTCACCGCTCTTTGATTTTCCCTTACCATCCCTTTCCTCCCCACCTCACCAATTACTCCCTCTCTCACCCAATGTTGTAAGGTTTGTTTTCAACATATTATATTATACATCTTGTTGTCAAATGGGTCATCGAGCATTTTGTTATCTCTGTTCCACTTCCCAAAATAGAATATATATATATATATATATATATATATATATATATATATATATACAGCTTGTATATATATATACATATATATCTTGTATATATATATATATATTTATATATATGATGCAGGACATTAAAATTGTAATTTCGCTTTGGCTGCTAGATGCCTGGTGGATGGAGGAGTCACTTTGGAAGGGACTTTTGATTCTAACTGATTTAGAGCTACCCCAAGACTTTAAAAATGAAGAATTTTACATTTTATTTATCCCTAAAAAGACATGACTGCATGCCATTCCTCCCAGGCTCGAGTCACATGGGATGTTCTATTTTCTAAACTCAGATGGAAGTCAGGGGCAGAGGGTTTGCCCTCATGGGATACAGGGCACAGCATTCTGGGGCTGGGCATTCACTGGAGACCGGGGGGTGTAGTGGAGCTGGAGGGATGGCATGGTGTCTTCTGCAGAGTTGAGTTCCCCTACAGGCATACAAGCTGTAAACATGTCTGCCTGCAGAGTGGCAGTCCCTCCCAGCATCTACTTAGAGCTAGGACTTCTAGTTCAATGTGAACAAGCCTAGATTCTTGATTATTTTGAATCTACGCTTGCCTTCAGAATGCCAGTAGAGTTGCTCCTCGATGCCAAACACAATCACATCATGGCATAAGAATCTGAAATCATCACACTGCTCTAATGGCTGAATCCTTGCTGATGAGTCCTGAATGAATGAATATCTCCATGGCTTTGCTCTGGGTGCTTCTGTGCTTCTTCATCTGTTGGCATAGGAACATTTCCCCCTGGATCTGATTTATGAAAATCAGTACTCGCAGCTAGTTTTATTTGTATCTGGACTTGAGGTTTTGAGAAAGTAATGCTTACGAGATGATTATGTCTAATAGGCAAGTTATATTAAATGTTCATCGTATGTGGCTTAAATATTAGCACCGTGTCTATAAACATCAGAGCAATACTTACACTAAATTCCTCTGAAATTATATAGATATTAGAACAGAAACAAAGGAAGAGGCAACAATGCTCAATAGGAAATGTACTCATTACCTTGCTCATGTAACTGGAACCTCTCTGTACAGCATTTTTACAATAAAAAAGTGCAAAAAATCCCAGAAACTTTATAGATATGACACTCAATATTCATATCTATACGGTTGTGTGAAAAGTTTCAGTTTTAAATTATTTGATATCTTTCCCAAGAAATATATATAATTACCATCTGTGTTAATGTTATTTTTCCCCCAGTGGAATGACTATGCTAGGTAGAACTCTCATCAATTGGTGGTGGAAAGAATTACTGAGTGAATTAAAAAATCAAGATGAATGACTCAAGGCTAATTACCCTTAGAGCATTTCTAAAGAAGGCAATTATTCAATGTCTGGTTTGGTGTACAATGTTGTTGTGGACTATATTTATTTAATAAAGAGAAAATTATTCAAAAAATGCAGGAAATTGAAATCAAATACAGTGACAACTGGGGTTATACCATGGGGGAAGAACATACAAGGTAACAACAACAACAAAAATTACATAGTATATTATAAGTACATTAAATAGAAGAGCAAGGAAGTAAAAATCTTTTTTCTATTTCTTGGGGTTCATTTTACTTACCATCACCTTATGTAGTTATATGTACAAAGATTTAGAAGTCTTGTGCTTATCCTAGACATATACTAGCTATTGTAGATAAGGGAATCCATGAGACACATGTTTCTTTTTATTTTTTTTTGGGGGGGGGTCTTGTCATGGGGCCTGAACTCTGGGCCTGGGTGCTGTCCCTCAGCTCTTCAGCTCAAGGCTAGTGCTCTACCACTTGAGCCACAGTGCCACTTCTGGCTTTTTTCTTTTTGCTTATGTGGTACGGAGGAATCGAACTCAGGGCCTCAGGCATGCAAGGCAAGCGCTCTACCACTGAGCCACCTTCCCAGCCTAGCTTACTTCACTTAATATAATTTTTTCTAAGTTTTTCCATTTCCTAACAAATGGGATCATGCCATTTTTTCTGATGGAAGCATAGAATTCACATATATATAAATATATATATATATATAAATAATATATATGTATACATATACATGTATATATGTATACATATACATATATATGTGCATATATATATATACATATATATATGTAATTTTCTTGATCGATTCATGTACTGAGGTGTATCTGGGTTGGTTCCATATCTTAATTATGGTGAATAAAATAATGCTGTAATAAACATACTTGGGATGGAAGCTTTAGTATGGTGTTATTTGTGATCATTTCGGTAAATGCCTAACAGTGGGATTGCTGTGTCTTAGAGGAGCTCTATGTGTAGTTTTTGAGGAACCTCCATACTGCTTTGGAAAGTGCTTGAACATGTTTACCCTCCCACCAACAATGCAGCAGTTTTCCCTTTTTGCCATATCCCCTCCAGCATCTGTTATATTACATTTCTTTATTACTGCCATTCTAACTGGGGTAAGGTGGAATCCCAATGTTGGTTTTTCTGTTTTTTTGTTTATTTAGTTTAAATACATACTTTTTATTAAAAGACACTTTGCAGAAGGGTTACAGTTATATAAGCAAGGTAAAAACTTCATTAGCATCGATTTTTTACCAACTCCTTTGTTTTTCCATACTACCCCTTCACTCCCTATCCTCCCTAACTCATCCCTTCCCCTCCTCCACAAATGTTAAAGTTCGTTTTGAACTTAGTGTCTTGTCCATCTAGTTGTTACAAAGGTCATCCTATATACTTACTTTAGCATTTATTATTTCCCTTCCCCTCCTGGAATTAGGATAAAAAACATATGCATATGAACACACACACAAACACACACACACACACACACACGTTGCAGGACAATTGAATCAAATACAGTGACATCAAGGGTTGCAATTCTCTTATGGCTAGAGAACTTGACCAATTCTTTGTTGTTGTTGTTGTTAGTACTAGGGCTTGACCTCTGGGCCTGGGTGCTGTCCCTGCGCTGTTCAGCTCAAGGCAAGTGCTCTAAGCTTGAGCCACAGTGCCGCTTCTAGTTTTCTAGTGATTTATTGGAGATAAGAGTCTCACAGAGTTTGCTGCCCTGGCTGCTTTGAACCGCGATCCACACCCTGAGTAGCTATGATTATGTGTGTGAGCCACGTGCGCCCAGCTTTGACCAATTCTTATGTGTCTATAGGCCATTCTTATTTCCTCTACAAAGAAGTATCTCTTTAAGTCTTTAGCCCACTAATTAATCAACGGATGTTTCTTTGAGGATTTTTTGTTGGGGAAATTATTTTTTTTGAGTTCGAAATAGCTATTAGATAAGAAAGCCTTCTCCGTTTTATTGCTAGTGAATATCTTCTCTCAGTTGGTTGGCTTTTTGTAGATCTCGTTTGTCATGTCCTTTGCTATGCTGAAGCTCTGCAGTTTCATGCAATCCCACTTGTCCAAACTTTCATTGATTTGTTGTGTTTCTGAGTCAATCAATGCTTGGTAAGAAATGTACTCATCACCTTGCTCATGTAACTATAACCCCTCTGTACAGTATTTTTCACAATAGAAAACTTACTGCAAAAAGAAAAGAAAAGAAAATTTACCAATAAAAAATCCTAATAGAAAAGCTAGGAGTCAATGGATTCACTGCAAATCCTACCAGACCTCTCATGGGTTTATACAATCAAAACTTGTCAAGTTGTATACTTTAAATATATGTTGTAAATTTTACTTCAATAAAGTTGCTTGTGTGAAAAATCACAGTTGTATGAAAGAAAAGAAAATTTTGGCCTGTGCTAAGTAGCCCTAGAGTATCTCCTATTCCTTCCTATATTGTTTTCAGAGTGTCTTCTTTGACTTCGGGGTCTTTGATCAATTTGGAATTGATTCTGATGCAGAGTGATAGTTAAAGATCTAGCAGTAGTTTTCTAGAAGTGTTTAACCACTTTTGCCAGCACCATTTACTGAAGAGGCTGTTTTTCTTCCATTGTATTTTTTTTGGCTTCCTAATGGAAGATTAGGTGGCTATAGGTCTGCAGGTTCATTTCTTTGTCTTCAGTTGTGTTCCATTGGCCCTCAATTATGTTCTTGTGCCAATACCAAGTTATTTTGATTACGATGTCTTTGTAGTAGAGTTTGAAGTTTGGTATTGTTATTGGTCCAGCACTGTTCTTTCTTTCTTTTTTTTTTTTTTAATTTTTTTTTAGGTCCGGTTGTGAGGCCTGAACTTTGAGCCTGGGCGCTGTCCCTCAGCTCTTCAGCTCAAGGCTAGCGCTCTACCACTTGAGCCACAGCGACACTTCCGGCTTTTTTCTTTTTGCTTATGTGGTGCTGAGGAATCGAACCCAGGGCCTCATGCATGCAAGGCAAGCACTCTACCACTGAGCCACCTTCCCAGCCCCCAGCACTGTTCTTTCTACTAAGAGTTCTTTTGGCTATTTGGGTTCTTTTATTGTTCCATACGAATTTTTGGTTACTTATAGTTCATTGAAGAATGAGGTTGGGATATTGATAGGTATAGTATTAAATTTGTAGGTAGAATTTGGCAGTATTGCCATTTTCATGATTTTAATACTCTCAATCCAGGAGGATGGGAGTTTTTTTTTTTTTCCCATTCCTTAGTCGTGATTTAATTTCCTTTTTCAGTTTTATAGATTTTTCATCATGGAGGTCCCTCACCTTTTTAGTTAATTTCTAGGTATTTTATTTTTTTTAATACATTTTCATTAAGATATCAACTACTCCTTCTTTCTAAGTTGTTCTGCTAAGATACCAGCATTCTTTCTATGGTCCACACAGCTGCAATAAGTCAATCTTTACATATTTGCTTCACTTCTTTAGTTTCTTTATTTCGTAGTGATAGCTAGAAAAAAATGAGAAAAAATTTTTTGGCAAGAACATGCTGCATTATTTGGGTTTTCAGAAATTATTTGTGCTCATGAATGGTGCATACTGAATAATGATGCAACACATCACAAATATAAATATTTTAATGTGAATTTTCTACTCGACATTGATTCGGGGTTTGCTTGTATGATATTTCTAAATAAAACTCTCAAGTACATTCTCAGTCACCATTCTGACACAAAGTTAACAACATTCCTCAAAGGATAGACTTTGAGAATGACTGTTTAATCTTTTATAAGACTGTCAAATTTTATGTTTCTATTCACTAGAGGTTAATTTCAAAACAAAACATTTTTAGAAGATATTCAATTTCTAATACATATATTCCTTTGCCTGACTTGTTGATATGCTTTATCTTTGTATATATCTTTTCATTCACATCTTATATTCATATTGATTCCAAGTAAGGGCAAAACGGGCTAAGATTTTGCCAAGCAAGTACTAGCAAATGTTAAATAAAAAGAGCAGGAAACAAAGTTTCCCAGAAGGATTTCCTCTATATATATCATATATTTTTATTAAATAAATATTAATGTTATTATATAATGTGAAAAATAAACATGGAATATATAGAGACATATCAGTGAATGTGTGGGTTTATGTATATACATATAGGCATTGATGTTACATTTAATGAAAATTGTATAAATTATTTACAAATATCCTGGAACATAAATAATAATTGCATAATTTTTAAGTAAAGCCTCTGTTGACATGTTTATGTAGAACACATGAAAGTCAATTAACTATTAATAAAAATATCACATAATTATTCAAGATTTTAAAAGTGAGAGTAAAATATCTACTGTCATATAGAAGGTAGTGTCTAGTTAGTATACATCATTGTTCTAGTATTAGGTACATTGCCTCTCATTATTTTTCATAAATACAAAGCAATTTATACCAAACTTTTTTACCAAGTCTTTTACTGAGGGAACTTTGGGAGTATGGAGAATTAAATATGGTATTGGAATTATGTATTATTCAGTGGCAAGTTCCTTCATTAAATATGTAGTGTTTATGAACAAAGAAATGGTAATAAAAGTATTTGGTGTTATAAAAGTGAGGATATGATAGTATGGGTTTCCAAATCTACCTGTTTGGAATTACTGTTTTATGAATCCTGAGGAACTGACGCATTTCAATACTGTTATGCATATGTTTTGAGATGATTTTAACAAGACCAACATGGGATAGAAAAATTAGAAGCATGTTTAGTCTTTAAAGAAGATTCTGGTAACATTTCTTAGCAATCCAAATAACATGGATGCTTAGGTCCTGATAAAAGAAGGAATGGAATAGGAGTGCTTTATATTTCCTGAAGTTAATCAGACACACCAAAGCAGAGCAGGAAACCTCTCTGAAATACATAGAAATGATTCCCATCAGAAAAATTCTCAGAAGCAATGACCAGATATTCTAACTCTCTATTTTGGATGTGTTCATCATTCTTCTGAGCTCAGGTAAGAATCAGGATCTCAGAAATTTCAGTCTAACATGTGCTTCGGTCAATCGAGCCAATATCCAACTCCTCCTCTTATGGTTAAATGATCTGAAATTCATTTCAACTGAACTAAATTTCAGTATATTTGAATACTACATGGAATTTTCCCTGTTATTGACCAGCCTGCAATCTGATCCTCATTCTTATTCTTCCTCCTAAGCCAGTGGTGTTTTCTTTCTCTTCCTTAGTGTTCCAGTAGGCTTCTACATACAAGTTACTTTTGTTAACATTATTTTCCAGACAAGTAAAAGAGATAAATTTAGAAAAAATGTTTGAAAGAATTCAGCACATTATACAGATGGGGTAGAATTCCACTGGTTTTCTTCATAGAAGTTGCTTACTGATAGCAACAATTAGAGTAATTAGGGCACATGGTGTATGTTGGGAAAATATATATTGATATCAAAGTGTGATTCATTAAGAAACAGAAAACAATCACTGAAGTTGCATTCTTGTCAGTGACATGATGTATTTATGAACATTTGGAATTTGTATGAAGAACATTCAGTCTAATGGTGCACACAGACTAACAGGCAAAGTTATTTAATAAAAATTTTCCTTTGTGGAAATACTAGAGACACAATGACAGGCAACAATCTGAATAACTGTCACAAAATGAATACTGAGGAATCACATTTTTCTGAGGTGAACATCCATAAACGGGGTCAATAGGGAATATTTTGACCCTCTAAAATTAAGAATGCATCTATTTCTCAAGGACTATACTGGCTTTCAGTTCCTTAAACAGGTGTTTTATGTCTGGACAAAACTCTAGCACAGAATGTGAAAATTCAGTCATTGATAATTGCTCTATCCACCAAAAACAGGCTTCCATTTCCTGGTGTCAACACTTATGAAAAATGTGGAAATATATGAAAAAATCTGTTCATAGTTTATGTTGGTCACTGTGTAGAAGGGCAGAAACAATCTCTTTATATTCTCTCATTTTTCCATTTTAATATGCCTTGTAAGAGGTTTCTCATGTTGATTCCTAAGACATCTATAGTCTCTACACACTCAAATATTAATAGAAAATATAACAGTTTACCTGTAGACTCTACAGTATTTCATTAAACATTAGGAATGAATCAGTCACAAGAATTGTAGTCATTTCAAAGGTTTCTTCAAAGATTGCATCCAGTATTTTATATAATGCAATAGGAAAAAATAATGCTCTCTGAATATGCATATCACCGGAAACAATGTGTTTTCAAAACTACCATGTCTGGTGATCATTTTATGAACTCATATATGTAACCTATATACTAAATACAATTTTCCAACTTTCTTTCACAATGTACATCTTCATAAAAGGTGCCTAAAGAACCAATCCAATTATCAGCAGGAATATTTTTAGTGTATTATTTATTCTTGTTTGATATAATCTAAAACTATGTTGTAATTTTAGAAAGAAAAATTTGTATTACACAACTTTATATGAAAAATGAAAGATTTTATGTACAACACAATTAGTACTAAATGATTGTACTTATTTGTAAAATTGATTTCTAATTTCTAAAATTGGTAAAATCTTGGATAGGATTTGCTTATGGCATATCAGTACTTTCAAAATGTGCAGGAAGTATAGATCTTAACATTTACCTAATTGTATAATAGAAACTTGTAATTTAACTTTTACTCAAAGTAAGAAAAAATGGTCATAATCATTATTCTAAAATTCTCTTGAAGAAGTATTTTTGAAACCTCAACATTGCGTTGATCTCATGCAAAATGTTATTGGATATTTGTCCTTTTCATCTCTCTTTCGAAGAGGGACAAAGATGAAGAATCTTCCTTCACTTATTTCCTTCTGTATATTTCATAATTTTTTTGTTGGCTTATTTTGTTAATATTCAATAAGCAATTTCCATCTCTTCTTCATCATTTTATTACTAGGGTAGTGGAAATGTCAAACGATTGGCCATGATGACTTTCACCTAAAATTAAGAATAACAAATGATAATTGAAAGAGAATTTGAACTATCAATATAGATCCTTAATTTTGAATTTGTGTCTTTTATTATGGTGTCGAATTTATTATCTCATACTACAATGAATCAAACACTTTGCATGTCCATTTAGTCAATTAGTTTTGAACCAAACTAATTTGAGCAAAGATGAATTGTCTTCAATTGTAAGCGTCACCAAAGTACAATGAACAAAAGATAAACAAATGCCTAAAAATATGCTCTTGCAATCTTCATGCAACATACCTGATGGTTGTATCTAGACAGGTAATAAATTTATGTGAAGTAATTATGTCTGAGCATCACATACTAAATGTATTTCTCAAGGTCGGTTTTAACTCTTCTTAGTGGACTGGTGAAGTAAGTTTCAAAATCCTGTTTGTGTCTCTTGAATTCAGACTTACTTACATTGTCACTTCTACACCATCAAGAAAATACTTACCATTTATTTTTAATAATTAGTATATGTTTAAGGCAACCTTGTCAGAAAAGCGTAAAAACATATAGATATACATATGTATAAGAATGTATACACATATGTGCATATATACATATATGCATGAATATACATATATATAGCTATAAAATATGACGGTAAGTGAAATTAACCCAAAAATATTCATATAAGGATTTTTTTTATATTTGGTGTTCTTATAATGTACTATGTGACATTTTTTCTGTTTTATTTTATTCCTCCTATTGTAGATCCCTGTTGTCACTGTATTTGATTATAATCCTTAACAAGGATATCCAGAGGAACTGGTGTAGAAAACAGAATTTTTAAAATAGCAGTTGGCACATTTGTCGAAAATTCTTTTATGTTCTTTTTGTCTTATATATCAAAAAGTTAGCTAATTGTAAAATTAAAATTGAAAGAATTATTAGTAGATACTGTCATTCTCATCACGTTCAAAGTGAGTTCTGTATGTGATAAGTAACACTATACTTTCCATCAGATCTATGATTTAGGTCTACTGTTTGTTAAATTTCAATTTCTTTTCTCAAGGTGAGATCCAGAGGGGGCATCATTAAATCAGAAAGGAACTGAGTAAAATTCTTGCGATATATGTTACCTCTTTCCTCATTGTTCTCTCTCTTTCCATCGCCAACATCCCACCACCCAAGTTGTAAAAATCATATTCATTATATTGCCTTTTCTGTATTGTTGTTGCATATGCTGTTACCATATTGTTGTAGCACTAGTGATTGCATAAGATCTATGGTTTATGACTACCTTTTCTAAGTTAGCTTTATGGTGAACAAACAAGCTTCTGTAAAGGTTTAATACAATTTTCTAATACATTTCATTCATAAGCCCAACTGTACTCTCAGGAATTACAGACTTTGAAAAATTATGTGAGGATGTGATATCAAAATACAATAGAACATTACTAAATTTGGAAGAACTTTATTCAATATTTTATATGACTACTCTACTCCTTTACAAATGTCTTAAACTTTTTCATATCAAAGTGTGAAGTGGTATATATTCATTTGATGAGAAGACTGAAGAGTTATAAAACATATGCAAAATTTTGAAGTGATATAATAGAAAAATGTTCAATATACTTACAAGAGATATGTCATGCATATCGCCGCCTCTATGTTTAATCAGGGAAAACCTTTTTTGTTCCTTTGGGATGTGTAAAAAATACAAATGTTTGTAAGATAGTCACAGTCATAATAAGAAATAATAATAAGGAAGATATTCAATGATATAAAATTAGCTATATTTTCATAAATATATGAATGTGCCCTGTCCTTGTGAATATAGCAAATAAACAGGCCAATACGAGGAGTTTCTGAAGACTGACTTTTGAAAGGAAATATCAATATTTGCAACCCCTGCACAAAGTAGAAAACACAGTGGTTATTTTAGTGTATTAGAAGAAGACAGTAGTGCAGGCAAGAGTTATGTACAAATATAATTTATTATAAATATTATTGCAAGGTGCTATACTTTACATATGTATGTTTGGGTTTTTCCTGTTACAATTATGGGAACATCAATGCATTACTAATTAATGTATGAAAATGTTTATTTTTGAAACCGAGGTGGTATAGGTTGAAAAAGATTGCACCATGTCCAAATACTTCAAAGGCATGCATAAGAAAGAATCGCACAAATAAATATATATGAACATGGAAAGGGTTAAGCATAATCTTATTAACAGCGTTCATCAAAAAGAATTAAATAATGATTTAACAATCCCAATATTTGAGACAAAATGGAAAGTATCAGTTTGGCTCCCATATTTTCGCAGGTCCCCTCAACACAAATCTCTAGACTATTTTTATTCTTCCTTCCAAGAAGAATTATTATTTAAACAGCCAATTATCTTTCTATGAGGTTAAATGTTGCTGCCTAAATAATAATTAGGAAATATCATTTGCCAAGCAAATGGATTTTGGGGATTCTTTCTCTAGAAAATTCAGATAGAAAATGTAATGTATTTCTCATTCAGAAACTGTAGATGTGACTAATGTTGACCAACTGGTAGAAGTTTGGATAAAGTTTCCTAAATAAATGTATCTTCATCTGAAAGGAAAGTTAGCTGAGTAATTTATCACTAATACGGTATTGTTCTTGTCAGATGAAAAGTATATAACACATCCACTTGAAGAAAAACTATGTGAATAAAATTAATATTAACTACATGAAATCCAGATCCTATGGAATGTCATCTAAACAGTCTGTATAGTCTCTGAGGAGATTTATATTGAAAGACTTTCAAATAATCATCACTTTATTCCAAGCAAAAATTAAGTAAATAATTCAAAAAATGTTACATATAAACAAAAATGTCACTTATTTACTTATCGTTTGTTAAGATTATTTTGGGATTTGTTTCTGAAATGGTGAAAGCTATTTCCTTATTAAGGATTGTTAATGACTGGTTTTTGATGATTTAGCTGTTTTCAACAATTAAGTGATTGTAAATCCTTCAGGATTACCAAAAGTGATTGCTATTTTTCTTCCTTACTGGATTCTGTATGGTAATTTTTCATTTTCACTTCATTTCGCATATGATTCTAATTAAATAGTTTGGTTTATGGATTTCTATCTGCAGAAATCCTTCCTGTGTGGTTGATTTTTGCAGAAGATGCTTAAATATGTTCCTGTTTGTCTTCACAAAAGAAGGTATTGCTATGTTCCCTCTATGTTGATGTTGAAACAATGTAGACAGGAAGAAAATAGAAATCCTATATAAAGACATCGTACCTATATATAACTACTAACTTTATTTGTAGTCCTATTTTAGATAAGAATATTTCCCCAAATTACTTCTATATACATTTTGACCTTAAAAGTTACAATTTTTTGTGGAGTTAATCCAGTGCTATTTTTTGATGAATATGAAGGAAAAAACAGCCAAGTTCACAAAAAAGTTCAGAAGAGTTTTACAACTTTGTTAATACACATTTATTGCAATATATATTATGTTTACTGAATTTTCTATAAAATTCATTTTCTATAAAATAGTATTTCCACGTTGTGGATCACAATTGAAAATTGTGCCTAAACATCTCAGGAAACTACTGAAACTATAGTCATAGGAAATTCACCCACTAGATAATATGATTTTTCCAAAATACACTTTGGTATTTGTTTGCTATTATTGCTATGAAATGTTGCTAAAGAGCTTCCTCTAAAAGATTAACCTATAATTTTTGGGAGTTAGAAAATCATTAAAGAAATTTAAATATTTTGCTAAATTCCATGATAGAATTAATATTTCACTTTAGAGTATAGTGTCCTGGCATTTCAATGAAACCTAGAAAATAGATGTGAGAAAAAACTTCTACAGAGACCACAGGTCATAATCAGAAAAGCTCTGAATAAGAGTAAAATGAATAACTTATGTGGATATATAAGGTATGATAACTGGTGTGGGTGCATTATGTTGTCTTCTGAAAATAAGACTCACCAAAAGCAGCAGGAACACCTTCCATCAAATAGACATTTCATTTCCATTGGTCACTTCCAGTGCCTCTTTGGTGTGCGAACCCAATTATTGTATTTCTGATAAACAGTTTCCAGTTCATGATCTCGGGTACTTCATCACCAAGGAAACTTATATAAAGTGAAATGTTCCCTCCTTTCACAAAAACAGAAGGGAAGTTTCATTTCTGAGTCCTACAATTTATACCATAGAATTCACTGGAATTGAACTACGTTTCAGTAGATATGTGGTGCTCTTGACTTCTTAACGTCTAATTACTATCCTAATATTTATTCCTATATAGAAATGTTTTTATATCACTCTTGTTTCAATGGTTTGTGTGTTCTAGAGAAGTAGTTATCCTCTTCCCCAAAAATACTCACAGTAAAACATGATAACTATGTTGTTATACTTCACCCAATGAAACAGGCTAACTGGAGCACATTTTACTTTTCCATTAATGACATTTTTCCAGCAAGCTGTGAAGTAATTGCAAATATAAATATCTTTAAAAATGTACTTTAGTGTGGAAATATTTCATATTGTTTAAGGGATACAAAGAGCATGTAATATGTGTATTAGAATATTTAGAATATTTTAGAATATGACATGGAGGTAAATTATATCAGACCTGTGGATATAAAACTCTTAGAAGAAGCAATCCAAAAATTCATATGGAACAATAAAAGACCCCGAATAGCAAAACTGATCCTTAACAGAAAGAACAGTGCTGAAGGAATGTCAATGCCAAATTTCAATCCCTACTACACAGACATAGTAATCAAAACAGCTTAGTTACTGGCACAAGAACAGACCTGAGGACTAATGTAATAGAACTGAAAACCCAGAAAAAACCCACAGACCAGTAGCCACCTAATCTTCGATAAGGGAGTTTAAAAAAGAGAGATTTCTTCAGAACATTTTGCTGCCAAAATTGGTTAAACACCCGTCGAAAAGTAAAGCTAGATCCTTATATATCACGCTGCAGCAGAAACAACCCAAAATGGATAAAAAACCTCGGGAGTAAAAGCAGACACACTGAAAACATTACAGGAAGGGTTAGGGGAAACCCTACATTTCCTTGGCAAAGGCTGAAAATTTCTATTTTCTTAATAGAGACCCAGAAACAAAACAAATCAAAGAAAGGTTGGACAAATGGATTTGCATGAAACTGCAAACTTCTCCATGACCAAGAACATAGCTAGCAAGATCAATAGAAAGCCCGATGATTTGGAAGATCTTCACTAGCCATACAATGGACAAGTGTCTCATATCTAAAATATACTAAGAAATCAAAACATTAAACCCTCCAACAACAAATGCTCAAAGAAACAACTGCCCAATAGATAAATGGTCTAGAGGCTTAAAGGAAACTTCTCTGAAGTGGAAATGTGAATGGTCAGCAGACACATGAAGAAATGCTCAACCTCTCTAGTCATAAAAGAAAAGCAAATTAAACAACATTGAGATTCTACCTCACCCCAGTTAGAATGGCTATTATCAAGAATTCTAAGAACAAAAGATGCTGCAGGGGATTGTGGCCAGAAGGGAACCCTACTGCATTGTTGGTGAGAGTGTAATCTTGTTCAACCATGTTGCAAAGCAGTATAGAGGGTCCTCAAAAGATTCCCCATAAGCTCCCCTATCACTCAGCAATCCCACTTTTGGGCATTTACAAAAACTATTACAAACAAGGTTATGTTAAGGCTTCCAGGACAACTATGTTTATTGCAGCATTATTTACCAGAATAAGATATGGAACCAACCCAGGTGCTCTTCAGTAGATGAATGAATCAAGAAAATGTGATATATATATATGTATATATATGTATGCATGTATGTATGTATGTATGTATGTATGTATGTATGTATGTATGTATGTATGTATCTATCTATCTATCTATCTATCTATCTATCTATCTATCTATCTATCTATCTGCTATGCCTCCATCCAAAAGAATGACATTGTCCCCATTTGTTAGGTATTAGAAAACTTGTAAAAAAAATGTATTAAGAGAAGGCCCAAAGAAACTTAGGTCCTATGGTTTCCCTTATTTGCAATAACTAGTAAATGTGTAGAACAAGAAGAAAATGTGAAAAGATATGTACATATGACCATATAAGTTGATGTTAATCCAAATGAACCCAAAGATGGGGACACAATTACCTTTTTTTCTTTCTTGTTATTTTTCTAACTTATTTATAATGTACTCTGTGATGTTTTTGTTTCTTTGTATGTTCATCCCCCAATGTATTTAATATCGGTGATCTGCATCTTGTATATACATTTCTCTAATTCAGGGAAGGGATAGGAAAAACAAAATGTTTTAATAAGGATACAGTTTGACCCATTGTAACAATAAAATGTACAAAACATTATGCTGAAAAGAAACTTTCCAACTTCAGCAGTGGACGGGGTAGATTTGGAGGTGGCTGGGAAGGGATTGTAGAAGAAAACAAAAGGAGGAGGCAACAATGCTCAATAGGAAATGTAATAATTTACTTGCTCTCCTAATTGTAAACCCTCTGTACAGTACTTTTACAATAAATATTACAATAATAAAAAACTCATCACATAATAAAAGACTCAATGGTAAGGGAAAATGATATTAATTTCTGATATATCCCTAAACCCCTCCTTCCCCTGCAAGGATATTCTCAAAGCTACTACTGAGTAAGTGCATTTTAAAGAGCAAAACACAGTGATGTACTCAATATAGGTTTTTATAATATAGTAAATCAAAGAAAAATGGTTATGAACTGAGGGTTATTCCTTATACAGTCTAGCCACTGGATGTCATGCTATGTGTGTGTCAGTAATCCTGTCCTGTATCCTGTATCCTGCCTCATCTAGTCATCATGGCATACCAGTTCAGCTCTCTAATGGAGCTGTATTGGCTTATTGGTGTTGTTTTTGTTATTTCTTTTTTCTTTCAAATGTTTCCTAGCTGTGTTATGTGTATTTGCATACTGCATGCCTTTGTAACAACTGATGGTTTTCACCCTGTTAGCTGTATAAAAAAGGCTCCAATGTTCTGTATTTCAAAATATGGCTTCTGGGATGATTTACCTTACAACAAAAACTTATGACAGAAGGAAACAACTCACAATGATATATAAAATTGTCAGAAATTCTCTGTGAAATGTTTAGTGATGAGTATTAGCCGAAGGATATAATGTCATCCTTTCAGTATTACCTTTTCGCAACTGGCATCTTCTTGTACATACCAGATAGGATGTTCTATAGGTAGGTCATTTGGCTTGAATACAGGGCCCTTGATATATACCTCTAAGATTTTTTGTTCAAGTCCACCTTCTACTATTTTGTGTCACTGTGACGATTCTGGTACTCTTGTGGTTAATTAGAGATAAAATTCTAATGTCCTTCCCCTGGTGGCTTTTACCAACTATCCAAAATTAGCCTCCCAAGTACCTAGGTTTGGCGATGTGAGTCTCTAGCCTACAACTAGGAAATGTTTCACAGTATGTTAATGAAGTTTTTTAAATAAACAAAAAGGAAACTTTGGATACATTGATACTTAAATCTGTTCTTTGAACTCTGTTTTCAATAGTACCAATCTTCCTGATACAAATGTACAGCGATTTTAAAACACAAGAGAAAAAATATGAATATGTTCATGTTTTCAAAAGTATAATATGATTATCAGTGATTACTGCATTTAAACTAGTTTGATTATGCAGTTTTCTAAACTTATAGGATGAGAAACATTCTCCAGCTGCTGTATATAGGAAGAAAGAAGCAATTTTGAGACAGTACCATGAAAAAGTCATTGAAATTTGGAAATAATAGGATATTTGTTCCTGATAGAATAATCTACAAACACCAAGAAACAAACTACACAAATATGTTTAGACCGGGAAATTTTGGTATTTAATAAAGAAAACTGCATTCATTAAAGAAAACAGGATTCTATTTGTAAGAAGGAGCTATCCCTATTAGTTGTTTTTTTTTTTTTTTTTTTTTTACAAATAATTGACATCTTTTAGACTGTCTCATGAGATCTGTCTTTGTTATTATGATAGCGCAAGAATGCTTATTTTCAGTTCATGATCTTAAATTTCATGACAACTATGTTAGTATTAGGAGACAAAAACCTTGATGGAATTTTCTGTATTTTTCACAATTCTTCAAATAGAAGTTTTATCTTTCTTCTGATTATTCATTGCTTCTGCTGTCTAAGACTATTTTCTTCTTTTCCATTTTTTGTCTAATAATAAAATCAGAGGAAATTGTTCAGTGTGTTGGTAACATTTCTTTCTTTTTTTTTTTTTTTTTTGTTGGCCGTGGGGCTTGAACTCTGGGCCTGGGCACTGTCCCTCAGCTCTTCAGCTCAAGGCGAGCGCTCTACCACTTGAGCTACAGCGCCACTTCCAGTTTTCTGGTGGTTTATGGGAGATAGGAGTCTCATGGTCTCTCCTACCCGGGCTGGCTTTGAACCTCGATCCTCAGATCTCAGCCTCCTGAGTAGCTAGGATTACAGGCTTGAGCCACCAGCGCTCGGCTGTTGGTAACATTTCTTGCGGCAAGAAATATAAAATGAGTTTCAACATTATATGTTCCACACACAAAATTGTGGGTGGTGATAGACAATCAGTAGACTGTTCTCTATGAAAATTGCCAACAGACAGTAACAAAAACTAAATGGGACTAAAATCTTATATACTTTGGATACTATTAGAAGTCGTGAAATTCTCTAATGTGAGCAGAAAAGAAAGAAAAAATGTACAAACCATGGCTTCAATTCTCACAGAATATAAATGACACTAGCTGGGTGGAAAAATTTTCAACCATATAACATTGCTTAAAAATATCATACTGCAATATTTCATTTTTCTTGCCAAGTATAAACCTAATTATTGGAGAGTTAACATAGAGTATTCTCCTTGTATTTAAGAAATACATTCGCAGGAATTTTTTTCATTAACAATTTATCATTTTATTGCTCATCTTAATGTATATTATTGAATTATATCCTAGAGAGAGTATTGATCAATATTTTGTTAGGAAAGTTCTATTTTATTTCTTAATCACAATCTGATATGAGTTTTGAATGCCTGTAATTCCTGAGAGTAGACTCATGTTTATCAATGCGATGTATTTCCAAAAGTTTTATAAAACTTTGGGGAGGCTTGTGTGTTCACCATGTAACAAGGTTTGAAAAGTTAGACCTAAACCATAGAATTTATGCAACGACTAGTGTTAGAATAAAATGGTATGACAAGTCACAACTGGGGATCCTATGTAACAGGAACACTCACAAGACAATATGTTGTGTATGATCTGTAAAACATTGGGGGTGAATGGGGATTGAGAAAGAGAGACAAAAATGAAGAAGAGGTCAACAATTTCAATAAGGATTGTACTCACCACTTTTGTAATTATACCCCTGCTCTAGGTCTCTATGACAGTGAAATGTAAATAACAAAGGAAAGGTAGACCTAAATGATCAAACTGATGGAATGACTAGAGTTTCATATCGCATATTCAACTCATTTTGAAACACGTGATAATGACAATATCTATGATTAATTCATTTTTTGCAATTAGCTCCTTTTTCTGATATATGTGCCAGAAAGAACAGAAAAAAAATTTAGGCTAGTTAGACCAGTGCAATTTTTACAATTATGGTATCTGAAGCAATCTCTATGAATACACTTGTCAGTTACATCCAGATTAGAGATTGTATTTTAAGCTTGTTTGCACAGAAATTACATAAATATGGTGTGGTTAGGAGTTAATAGTGTTTTCTATTTCTGTATTACTTTTTAGTTCCAAATAAATAAATACAAAATTTCTACAAAAAATCCATATGGATTTGTATGCCCCACAAACGGGGTTCACACTGACAATGGTACGGGAACTTTCAACACAAATTTTAGACATAAAGACACTACGAGCAGAGTTTTGTGAGGATCATTATATCAGATGACCATTGAGTAAATTGATTAATGTAGTATGAGGGCTTTAGAATGCAGTAGTTACTGATACTGAAGAAGAAAGACCTACAAAGGGAGAGAACACATGTCGAATATTTTAAGAATGTGATTTGTAAAAATCTCTTTGGAACCTAGCAATACATATAATTATATTATGTGGAGAAATATAAATTTTAGAAAATATTCTACGCTTGATACCACTATGGGTAAGTTGCACTTTCACCAACACACACCACCCCACTCCCGAAAAAAAAGTATACAAATTGCCTGAGAAGATTGCTTAGGAAGTACGATTCCCAATTTTACCTCAAATTCAGTCTAATTTACTTCCTTTCACTTTCATTTAACTTGAATGAATTGCTGTTTATATTAAAGTTGATAAACTATACTTTCTTTTGGATGGACATTACACTGTAATAAAGTGTTGTGTTATTATTTTTTGTTTTATCTTTTATTTTTCTTTTGCCTTAGAGCACTTTCGTTTCAAAACCACAGTGAAAGCCTATTTTATTGCATTTTTTTCCTCTTTTGAAATCTGAATGTACTTGAAAAGAGTTTTTCAGGGGATTACATCTTTCTGAATATCAATAAACGTGACGTTAATATTATATATGATGTCAGTTTACTTGCTTTCCTCTTTCTGAATAAATCAATGTAATTCTATCCTTGAGAATAGAGAACAAGATGATCACTCTTTAACATAGTTTGTTTTACTTAGTATTTAGTAATAACAGAAAAATTGTATTGTCTCTATCAACTTTACATCCTGCTCATATTTTCAGTATCCTTCAGGGAACATTATTTTCTTTTGAGATTTACAAAGAGCAGCAAAATCTCATAATGCAATAACAATCATATGTGATGAATCTACCTCTATCTCACACAGAGCAATGGGGAATTTGGATGGCATAATCACATCGTTTCTGTTTTCTGATGGTATATTTTAGCCTCGTAGTTTTTAAAATATTTTCTTCAAACGATGCTGTACAGAGAATTTATATTTATGTCAGTAATGATTATATTTCTTGTTAAGCATTGTTAACCTCTCTTTTTTTACCCTAATGTCATTTCCCTCCTTCATCTCCACGACTCTTCCTCCTCCAACCCAAAGCTGCAATGTTCATTTCCACATAATGTCTTGTGAGTATCATTACTCCAATGGGTCATCCTGTGTTCTTAATTCAGGAATTTGTAACTCTCCTTGCCCTCCCCAAATTACAGAAATTGATATACAAAATGGTATCAAAATAAAATACAAAAACAGGAATATGCGATAGGAGGAAGAACATCAAATAGAAACAAGTAGTATATTAAAATCAAAAACAACAAAGGAAAAACTCTTCTGAAGTTATCTTGAGTTTCATTTCACACAGCATCACTGTTTTATGTATGTTTTATGATTTTTATAGTAAACACTGTGTCCATAGTGGTTACAGTTTCTTGAGTAAGATAATGAGTACATTTCCTATTAGGCATTTTTATCTCTTTCTTTGTTTTTCTCCTACCATCTCTTCCCTCCATACCACCACATCTCCCCTTCCCCCCAGCCCAAGTGGTAAAAATCATTTGCTACATAATGTCTTGAACATTCCATCATTATATTGAGTCATCCTGTATTCTTGTTCCAGCATTTTGCTATTTCATTTCGTTCCCCAAATTAGAATGTTGAATATACAAGATGCAGGACACCACCAACAAATATAGTAAAAACAAGACTTATACCCTTTGCGAAGAACATACAAGAAAAACAAAAAAAATCACATAGTATATTTTAGATACATTGAAAACAACAGCAAGAAGGAAAAATCAAGTTGTCCCTATCTTGGGTTCATTTCACTTAATATCAACTTGTATAACCATATGTAGATAGCTTTTAACCTTTTCTGCTTGTACTCAACTTACACTTGTTATTGCAAAGAAGGTAAACCATTCGACCTATTTTTCTTTGGGCCTGGCTCAACTACAAATCCTCAAAGAAACAATAAATAAGTGGGCTAACAGATTAAAGAGAAACTTTTCTTAACAGGAGATGAGAATGGTCAATAGATACATGAATATATGCACAACTTCTCTGTCCATAAAATAAATGCAAACCAAAACAACATTGAGATTCCACCTCATCAATAAGAATGGCTATAATCAAGAAAACTTATAACAACGGATGCTGGAGGTGATGGGTCCACAGGTAACCCTATTACATTTTTGGTGGGAGTGTAAACTTGTTCAACCACTTTGGAAAGGAGAATGGTGTTTCCTCTAAAAACTCTACAGCAACCCTATGATCTAGAAATCCAACTTTTGGGCATTTAGCCAAAACGATCAAAAGACTATACTAAATTTACTAGCACAATTATGTTTATAGCATTATTATTTACTCTAGCTAAGATAAAGAACCAATCAAGATGCCCCTCAGTAGATGAATGGATCAAGAAAATGTCATAAACAATCACACACACATACATGCAAACACATACATACACACACAAAGGAATTCTATTCATCCATCAGAAAGAATGACATTGCCCCAGTTGTTACAAAATTGAAAGATTTGGAAAGCATAGTACCACTTTATATAGTAATATATTATCTCTATCTCTAACTATCCATCTACCATCTATCTATACCTGTCTACATATATATATTATATATATATATTATATATATTATATATATATATATATAGTGGAGTTTTGGATCAAACTAAGAGAATTTTGTAATTAATACTCTAGATATAGACACAGAAATGAATCTCTTCATGATATCCTTTTAAAAACATGGCCTGAATCTAAAGGATTCATGATTAATTCAGGTTATATGATAATAGTCTTGACATATTAAAATTTTACTTTTAACAATGTTAGTAATGGCAGGCGCCGATGGCTCCTGCCTGTAATCCTATCTACACAGGAGGCTGAGCTCTGAGGATAACGGTTCAAAGCCAGCCTGCCCTGGAAAGTCAGTGAGAATCTTATCTCCAATAAAACACTAGAAAACTGGGAGTAGTGCTGTGGCTCAAGGGGTACAGCACTCCCCTTGAGTTGAAGTGCCCTAAGTTTAAGCCCTAGGACAAAAAAGTTAGTAATTTACATTTTCACCATTAGGCAATGGTGAGTAAAAGAAAACCACCTCCAAAGTTAGTGAAATATGGCAAACATAATTGTGCTACAAAAACATCTTGCCTATGCTCTGTTGTAGAAATACTCAAGCTGAACTTCCACTGTCATAGTTTCCATTACATTCTGCTGAGATTTCAGAAGAAATAAAGGTCTCTCCATGACATTTCTTCCACACACTCTCTCACGTCATTCCCATACTTTTCCAACATTTACCATAAGAAAGATACCCTAATTTATCCATGAACTTAAGACTCTATGTGGATCCAACTTTTTCCATTTCAGCAGATGGTTTGGGAATCTGCAGGACCTGATTTTGTGATTGTTATCATAGAGACACTGCAAAAACCTCGGAGGTTAACCAGATTCCTCTGAAAATGAAAAAAATACATTGGTGGAAAAAGGAATATATTGGGGAAAACAAAAATCTTTGCTGTTTTTCCCTTTAAGATCTATACAATGCCTTAGGTATCCCAATTAAGAGAATGAAGACACAAAATAGTACAAAGAGTATTAATGTGGAAATCATCATCTGATGTACTCTCACTTCCTTTAGATATTTCTTACTATATTTACATTATGAAAATATTCATTCTAGTTAAACAATTATTGGTTAAGTCAACTGAAATTGTTACTCTGTATTATATTCTGAGGGTATTCATCCCTGAAGGGCTCACGGTTTACCAGCATTTTTAAAATTCAATGAAGAAAATCCCGTGATTTACTTGCTTTCTTACATGTGAATCTGGCATACAAAAATTCAAAGTTAACAATAAACATTTGAGTCCTTATAAGAATTTTTTCTTTAAAAAAACATTTAAGTCCTTGTAAGGATTTTCTTTCTTTTTTTGAATTGTGAAAATACCATATAGAGGGGTTACAATTACATGGGCAAGATAATGAATACATTTCTTAACAAGCATTGTTGTCTACTACTTTGTTTCTGCTTCCCATCCATTCCTATCTCCTCCTATCTCCCACAACCCATCCCCCCCCGGGCAAAATTATAACATTTTTTTCTTACTATTGTTTATAACATATTTATAAGATTTTTTGGTTACTTTGTATGTCCCTCCTCCCCAGGATATAACACCTGTTTTCACTGTTTTTATGTTGGTATAATTTGTGAAGGCGAAAGGGAAAAGAAAACAATTATTTAAATAGGGATACAGATTGACCCATGGCAAAAATGATATGCACAAGATGTTACGGTGAAAAATGAACTTTACAACTTTGGTGGAGAGGAGGGGCGGTAGAGAAGGGATATATATACATGTATATATATATGTATATATATATTTGTGAAAATACCATACAGAGGGGTTACAATTACGTGAGCAAGGTAATGACTACATTTCTTATCTTTGTTTCCCCTACCATCCCTTCTCTACCGCCCCTCCTCTCCACCAAAGTTGTAAAGTTCATTTTTCACCGTAACATCTTGTACATATCATTTTTGGAGTGTTACTTCTAAGCCATCAAGAGAATACTAATGATTTCTTTTCAAAAATTAGTATATGTGTTTAGTGCTGAGTAATGTTGACCAACTGGTAGAAGTTTGGATAAAGTTTCATAAGTAAATTTCTCTTCATCTGAAGGCTACTTGCTCGAGAATTTATATGCACTAATACTGTGTTGTTCTTGTCAGACCAGAAACACATAACACATCCAACTGAAGAAAAAATATGTGAGGCAAATTAATACTAACACCATGAAAACTAGGTCCTGTGGAATGTCTTCTGAATAGTCTGTATACTCTCTGAGCAGATTTACAGTGGAAGACTTCCAATCAATTACCACTTTATTCCATGCAAAATTGAAGTGAATAAATAATACAAAATATGTTACGGGTAAAGAAAAAATATCACTAATTTTTGGATAGTTAATGAACATAAGACTATTGTGGGATTTGATTCTCAAATTTTTTATTCGTGAAATATAATCCCTTAATCAGAACAATCAATGAATATTTGCTTATTGATGTTTAAGCAGTTTTCCACCAATTAGGCGATTGAAACCCTTCCTGATCACCAAAGGTGATGATTTGTTTTCTTTCATACTGGTTTCTGTTGCTAATTTCTCATTTTCCGTTTTGTATCCAATATAACTCTGAGTAACTTTTTTTTGCCTTATGGATTTCTATCTACAGAGATGCTTCCTGAATGGTAGCACTGATTATTACTGAAGATGATTAAATCTATTCGTGTTTTTCACAAATCAAGGTCCATGTTTAGAAACAATGTTGATATGTAGAAAATAGAAATTTTATCTCAGGACATAGTACCTATGTATAACTACTAAATTTAAGTCCTGTTTTAGAAAAAAAGATTTCCCAGAGTTGCTTCTATATAGTTTGACCTTAAATGTTACTATTTTTTGTGGAATTAATTCAGTCGATCAATTGGAGCAAATGAAGGAAACACAGCCAAATTCCCAGAAATGTTCAGATGAACTTTAAAACTAACTTTTAAATATAAAATTTATTTCAAAATGTATATTTTATGTGCTCAGTTTCGTAGACCATTTCCACATTGTAGATCAATATTCAAAAATATGACTAAAAATTCTCAGAAGCTACTGAAAAGATACTCATAGTAAATTCACCTACTTGATACTATGATTTTAACTATTGGGTTAATATAATTTTTTTCAAAATATTGCTACAAATAACTGCTAGGAAATCTTGCTAAATAGCTTCTCAAGGATTAACCTGTACATTTTGGAAGTTGAGAGAAAATTGGAGTAAGAACATAGGCATGGTTGCTACAATGTCATGATAGAAACAATTGTTCCCTTCCGAGTATAGTGTTCTGGAATTTCAATGAAACCTTGAAACTAGGATGTGAGAATGTACTTCTATGAATACAACACGTGATACGTAGACTTGAGGGTAAAATGAATAACAGAAATGGATACATAACATACGATAACTGATGTGGGTACATTAAAATGTCTAATGAAAATAAGAAGACTCTCCAAAAACATAAGGAAGCCCTTCCATCAAATAGACATTTCATTGGCAGTTTTCACTTCCACTGCCTCTTCTATATGTGACCAGAAATACTGTACTATGATCTAATCAGTTTCCTGTTCATGATCTCGAGTACTTTCTCAACAAGGAAACATGTCAAGTGAAATGCTTCCTTCTGGCACAGAAGGGAGGTTTCCAATTTGGAGTGCTGTGTTTTCCATCATAAAACTCACGGAAATTGTGCTACATTTTTGTAGAAGTGTGCTGCTGGTGTCTTCTGAACTTCTAATTCACTGGAACTACAATCCTACTGTTCATTCCTTACATAGAAATGCTTTTACATCACTCTTGTTTCAATGTTCTGTTTGTTCTAGAGAAGTATTTATAATGTACCCTAAAAATATTCACATATGATAACTAGATTGTTATACTTCACCCACTAAAACAGGCAGACTTGAACACAGTATACTTTTCCCTTTAATGATATTTTCCAGCAACGAGGGTAATACTGGATTGCAAATATGAATATCTTAACAAAGGAGAGTTTAGTGTGAAAAGATTTTATATTGTGTAATGTATAAAACATTATGTAAAAGGTGTGTCATAGAATATGACATGGAAGTAAATGAAATAAAACTCTTAACAAATAATAAAGGACTTATTCATTAGGGAAAATGATGTTAATTACTGATATATTGTTAACCTCACTCTCACTCCTTTCACCCAGGATTTTCTTAAAGATACAACTAATCAAGCATATTTAAACCAAGCAAGAAACAGGGAAGTACTCAATATAGGTTTTTATATGACAGTAATTCAAAACATTGATATGATCTGGCAGTCTTTATATCTTCCCAGGCCTAGAATATGTTACCCATATTTTGTACAGCTTCTCTTGATAACATAAGACCAAAGGAAACAATTCACAATGGTGCTTCAAATTATTTGAAATTCTCTGAAATTGTTACTAATAAGAAACAGCCGATGGATGTAATGTCATCCTTTCAGTTTCACCTGTTTTGAAACTAGAATCTTCTGGCACATATCAAATAAGACATTCTGTATGCCATTTGGCTTGAATTCAGGGCCCTTCATATATCTCTATGGTGTTTTTGTTCAAGGCCACACTCTGTAGCACTGTGATGATTTTGTACTTCTTGTGGAAGATGAAATTCTCATATACTTTTCTTCCCCTGTTGACTTTGACCCACCATCCAAACCTCTCAGCCTCCTGAGTACTTGTGTTTGGAGATGTCAAATACAGTGAAAACAGGGTACTTATACTGAGGAGGAGGAATATACAAAGCCAAAAATATAATTACATGTTGTCTTGTAAATATGTTAGAAACAATAGCAAGGAAGGAAAAAACAATTTGTGTCCCTATCTTGGGGTTCATTTCTCTTAACAATATTTTATCTGGCCATATGTACATACATTTGATCTTTTCTGCTTGTCCTAGACATATACTAGTTATTGAAAGTGTGGGAAACCAAAAGACCTATGTTTCTTTGTGCTTGGAAAAAATAAAATTTTACCATTTGCTAGGAAATGGAAAGACTTGGAACAGAGATTACTGTGTGTTGATCACCACTCAACCTTATGGCAGGTGAATGGCTCCCTGAAGAAACAAATTTCTAAAGAGAAAATCTCACAGCATTACCTATGTTTTTTTCCTTTTTTCTTTTATTTATTTATTTTTATTTTTATTGTGAAAATACTGTACATAGGTGTTACAATTACACGGGCAAGATGATGAGTACATTTCTTATCAAGCATTGTAGCCTCCTCCTTTTTTTCCCCTTCCCATCCCTTCCCATGCTTCCCTCACCCCGCAACCCCATTCTCCTCCCCCACACCAAAGTTGGAAAGCTGGTTTTTAACATAACGACTTGTACAACTCATTGTTGCAATGGGTCGACCTGTATACCTATTTAAACGATTTTTTCCTTCCCCTCCACATATTATACCATTATCAAATACAGTGAAATCATGTTATAACGTGGGCAAGGTACATACAAAGCAAAAAAGAAATAGTCTTCCTGAGATCTGTGCTGTTGTTCAGTAGAACTAAAGCCTTGATTGAATTATTACCATTTTTGACTCACATAAAAATAAAAAACCCTACTTACATTTATTTGCCTGTGCCTACCCCAAATCTAGGTTTGATTGGCACTAATTTCCTATGAACTTTTTATTCGTTTTGAGTACAGTATGCATGAGAATAGGAAATCAGAAATCCCGTGGGATGCTTATCTCAAATAATCACCAGAAAACCAACAGTGGTACTCTGGCTCACCCGGCAGAGCTCAGGCCTTGACATGAAGAGCAAAAGAACAGCCTCCAAAACCAGACCAAACCCCATTACAGGCAAGCTAAGAAGAAAAAGAGCAAGAAGGAAACCATTTAAACCATTTCATTTACAAGATTTCTCTGTAGCTTTGAACACCCACAAACATTGTGATAGGCAGAAGTGCTTCAAAATACTACCTTATAATGAGAAGCCATCTTTTGATGATATAATACAGAGAGCATTGCTAAATTACAGAGTTCAAAATCTATCCATTTAAAAATGTCCTTCAACTGTTCCCCAACACATATTACAAAGAAGTGGTTATGTCGAAAACAAACTTTCCAACTGTGTTGGGGGGGGGAGGATTGAGTGGGAGTGCGGGGGGAAATTTGGAAGGAATAGGAAGGGGAAACAAAGGAGGAGGCTATAATGCTTGATTAAAAAAGTACTCATTATCTTGCCCATGTAATTGTAACCCCTCTGTTCAGTATTTTCACAATTAAAAAAAAAACAAAAAAAAAAATCAAAAGTATGATTTAGCCAGGCGGGAAGCATGGGGGAGGGGAAGAGGGGATATGTGTGTGGGGGATATAGGAAGGGTTAGGAAGGGGAAACAAAGGAGGAAGGAATAATGCTCGATAAGAAATGTACTCGTTATCTTCTCCTTGTAATTGTAACTCCTCTATACGGTATTTCCATAATAAAAAATAAAAAAGCAGAAAGTGAGAGATCAATAACCTTTTCCTACATACAACTAGATTCTTACAGTATGATATATTTCTCAAAAATCTTCTATGAATGACTTACTGACAGCAGATACTTATTTCCTATAGTAGAAAGAAATCTTTCAGGTTATTGAGACTCCAAGCTGGAGTATGAAATTCTCTCTCTTCTGATAATACTGAGAGCCCATTAATTAGCATGGTCCGGAAAGGACTACTTCCTAGCTTCTAAGTGTAAGTGGACCCATCAAAGTAATTATTTTTGCCTAGGAATAATATGTTCCACTTCACTAATTATGGCTGTGGACCAAAATAAAACAATGAGAAAAGTATAATGATAATAGAACCCACATACAAATTTCCCAATTCTGTGTTCCAAACAGAATAAGTAGCACATTTTATGGCTTTATTCAACCAAATAATTTTGCAAGATAATTTTCAAGGTAGAAGATTCTAATATATCTCAATATTTCTCATGTGTTCTCTACTCTGCAGAAGGATTCTATGATTTCTTCACAATTCCTGTGGCACTGCAAAGAGAGATTCGTGCATGTATACCTAAAATATCAGCCAAAATTTATTAGTTTAGAGGGGGTGAATGTACACTATATGAAGATATATTAGTTTTGAACAGAGAATTTGACATTTATGAGGCAAGAACACATGAATCATTTGAGAATGCATTGTTATATTTCAGAAATGCCCAAAGATTAAGCTATAACTTTCGACTAGAATTCACGAATCTTTCATGAAACCACATCCCATAAATGTAATGTGTTTTCAAGTGGTGGGTAATTTGTCCTGCATATTTATGATCCAAGCCATCATCCAATAATTAATTGGGCATTCTTTGTCCACAACGTTCCTACTACTAAATGAAATAGCTTTTGCAGCATATTTTACAAGATACCCCTTGACAAAAAATACATAAATTTTTGTATTCCTAGTTTATGAATAGAGTTGAAGAATTTGACTACCGAATAGCAAGGTTCACATGTGAGAATCCTGCTCATATTTATGATAGGTATGGAAAGCTGAAGATTTCTGATTATGGACATATTTGGGCACCAAGATTCCTCCTACTTTGTAATTTCAATAATTATGAGGATTTCTACAGAAATTTTTGAAGAAAAAATGATTTCAATATTGATATGTAAATGTTGGGATGGAATCTGGAGACTTAGTGAAACCTATGTGTTTTGCATTGATGTAGTGATATAAAGAGAAAAGAACTATATCCACAAGTCTGGATATGTAGAGCAAACCCAATCAAATAAATGTCAATTGTGAAGATTGTATTTATAAATACTTTTCTTATTAATTGAATCTGCTTGTCAAGGTGACATAGAGTTTTATATGTATGGCAGTGATTATATTTCTCATCATATGTGTCTACACATTCCTCATTTTTCACACATTATTTCTTCTGCTTCAAATCTCCATCCCATCCCACAAGGTATAAAAGTTTATTCCAACATGTTGTTGGAGAGGATTGCTGTTGCAGTGGTTAAACCTTAGTCCTTTGTCGCAAATTATGTTTTTTCCTTCCCTTTCCTGCCCTAATTTAGATTCATGTACATGTAATACACAGGATAAGAAGACATAGGAAAAAAATGAAAAATACAAGAAGGAGCTTCACATAGCATATTTGATTTACTATGATATTATTATTATTATTATTATTATTATTATTATTATTATTATTATTATTCGTTGGTTCGTGGGGCTTGTACTCTGGGTCTGAGCACTGTCCCTCAACTCTTCATCTCAAGACTAGTGCTCTACCACTTCCTGTTTTCTTATGGTTTATTGGTGATAAAAATTCATGGACTTTCCTGCTGTGGCTAGTTTTGGACCACGATCCTCAGATCTCACACCCCAGAATAGTTAGGATTACATATGTTAGCCGCTGGCGCCTGGCTTGTACTATGTTATTTTAAGTGTCAACACTTAAGATGTAGGTACCATGGTCAACCTCATTGTAATAATTGGCATATGACCTTTTCAACATGAAAAAGGATTGTAATAGCTTAATAGCTATGGAAATAGGAACACAGAAGATTAGGGTAAGCAAAATGATCTCCTAGATACGAAAAGAAGAGGTTTATCAATTTTGGTGTTTGTCTTAAAATACTATGAGCAGCTTTTTGTTGCCTTCTTGCTATTTATTTTCCGTATGGGTTCTCCTTTTATGTCACTCTATTTGATTTTGTTAGCCTTTGGGTTGTATACATGTTATTCTGAATTAGGGCAGACAAGGGGAACAATAAAAATTTAAGCCAGAGGACATAGGGTGAAACAATACCCCAACTTTCATCTCAAGACAACATGTAAGAAATAAAATTGACATCCGTGCAGCCATTTCAGGAATAATAATGTGTAAGAAAAATGAGGGATAGTATAACCTGACAAAAATCAACTCACAGTCTTATATACATAACTGTAATTGTTCTGTACATCACGTTGAAATAAAATTAAAATAAAATGTGATTATTCGTACTTATACTTATCCTGGTTTTTATGTTTATACACGAATAAATATGTTGATTAACTTGAGGTCAATATACACACATGTGGAGATAGTCCTATTCTCTTTACAAACCTACATGAATAGAAAAGAAGAAGGTTTCCCTGGATATACAAGTTCCCAAACAAAGAATTGTAACCTCTCTGTACAGTATTTTCACAATTAAAAAATATTAAGTGAATTAAACCAAAGAGACATAGTTTCCATGGTTTCCCTTATATTCAATAAGTAGTATATTTCTGAGACAAGCATTAATGGTCAGATAAGTTGATGTTAAGTGAAATGAAACCCAAGGTAAGGATTCATTTTTTTTCTTTCTCGTGATTGTTTCTGATATATATATCTATATCTATCTATATCTATCTATCTATCTATATATATATATAAAGATATAGATATAATGATTTCTTTATTGCTTTGCGGGTCCCCCCCCCCATGGAATAACCCCTGTTTTCACTGTATTTTATGTAGGTATAATTTGTGGAGTAGAAGGGGATAAGCAATTGTTTAAGGAGGGGTACAGATGGACCCATTGCAAAAACGAGATGTAGAAGACTTTATGTCGAAAAATGAACTTCATTAATTTGGCTTGGAGGGGGGAGGGTTATGGGAGAGGCGAGAGGTAAGGGGAAGGTGGAGAATGGTGAAGGAAGATGGGAAGGGATGGGAAGGGGAAACAAAGGAGGAGGCAACGATGTTTGATAAGAAACGTACTCTTTACCTTGATCAAGTAATTGTAAACCCGCTGTATGGTATTTTCATAATAAAATAATTAAATTCAATCCTTCAGTAAATCAAAAAACTATTTGAAATTACAAACTAAGAAGAAGCTGCAGCTCTAATATGTCCATTATCAGAAACTCTGCTATTTTAACACTAATAATAAATATGGCTCACATTTTTAACTTCTTTATCAGTACCCAAATAATTCAAATCTATTCATTGTATAGGAATCTTACCAATAATGTTGACATATTGGAATATTTTAAAATATGCTTCAAAGAGTATTGTGGACTACAGTCCCAAATCAACTACAAGTATGTGGGGCCATTACATGGTGTGGGGGGAGGAAATTTCACACAAGTGTTAATGAAGATGGAGTCATCAAATATTGTTTCTTGAAAATATCTTGTGTTACACTTGAGAGTTGCGTTCTACTCTTCTTTCAAATTTATAGAAATATGTTAGGAACTAATCAAATGATGCATATAAATATATGCCCTATAAATATCAGAATCTAGGCAAAAATATATGATAACTTCACAAAGTTCATGTTTTCCAAATACTTTCTTTTGGATGTTATTTTGTGTCTGCATACTAAAACCTGGTTTTTCCCCACCAGGAGTTTAGGAAAGAAGTCACAGCGTACTACTTCTGAAGATAATATTAAACAAGGAAATCGTTGAGATGTAAGAGAATCTTACAGAGTACGAAATATATTTCAGATTTTTTCGTTGAAAAAACTCATTGAAGGTTTCAGGGCCATTTCTAGGGAATAGAGAAGTTGATGTGAAATTTGTATTACCGATCAAATTCATTGCAGTTTTGTTATATACATTTATTAGGCTCTACAAATATAAGAGAAAAAGAAAAGGAAATATTCACAGGAAAGCAACTACAGGGAAATATGAAGTGTGATTTGTTCTCCATAGGGAAGTATATGTACATGTGGATATAATGATTGACAATTCCTTACTATGAATTCACCATCTGTACGTAGAAGTTGACATGGTGAATTCCAAAGAAGATACAAAAACATGTGTTTATTTCTATATTCAAGGACAAATATCTACATTCTAATAATATGAGATCAGGTAATTTGGCAGTAGAAATTAAAATGCATTTCTATGAGTGAGTTAGTTTCACAATATATTTATTAATGTCAGATATATGTAAAACAAAAAGGACAAATGCTTTGAACTCATGTTGTGTCCCCTGAATGATTCTGGCAAATAAAATTTTGGGGGATGTGATCTGACAAGATATTTCTTGTATTCTGCCTGTGATCCAAAAGAAACTCCACTGGTTGGCCGAGAGAAAAGAATACTTTAAACATATGATTGCTTTGGCACACATCAAAGGGATGAGAATTCCAAGTTCACCAGAATGAAAAGAATGTGGAATTAAGTGTTTTAATTATTTTATCCATTGAACAATAGTCCAACTTGGAGAACACTTTAGGAACTACTCCCTGGGATGTCAGTGATACAAAGCAAAAACAAACAAACAAACAAAACAAAAAAAAAATTAGGAGAGAAAGGCCCTATTCATATCCAAGAGCCAAATAGAAAATCTGCATATATAAAAGTTAGAAGAAGGAAAAGATGAAAAGAGACTGTCTCCTACACTTATCTGGATTCACCAAACAAATGATCACTTCTTTCCCTACGTTGAAAGATATCCCACCTATACATTTTTTAGAGGAACAGCTATTGCTATGTAATGTCCTCTCAGGGTTTGGGGGCACCATTTTTGTAAAGTAGTCAATAATCCTTACTTCTTTTTACCTGAAGTCACTCAGCCCCACTTCTGCATATGACAAGGCAAATGCTCATGGTCAGAATGAAACTGTAGGACAATTTTCGACTTTCTCATACTAACCTTTTTGGCCCACAATTCAATCCATTAGATAAGTTTGAATATTCAGGGAAGGAATACTTTGAATACATTTCCCATAGTATTGCTATAGACATCTAATACTGATTCTTTGTAAATTCTTCTGCCTAGACGTAAGTATTTTTCCTAGATTCTAAGCAGATGCAATAATTCATGTTATTCTTCCTAGACATCAGCACACTTTCTCTGGTCTATGTAATAAATCAGTCTTTTATTTTGGTGGTCATGGTGCCTGAACCCTGGGCCTGGGTGCTGTTCCTCAGATCTTCAGCTCAAGGCTACTGCTCTACCTCTTGAGCCACAGCACAACTTCTCCGTCTTTTCCTGCTTATGTGGTGCTAAGGAATCCAACTCAGGGCGTCATGCATATAAGGCATGCACTGTACTGCTGAGTCACCTTCACATTCTCTAAATTAATCTTTAATTATTATTATTTTCTATATTACTTTACTATTTATAATTTCTTGAAAACTAAGAAAAAGTTGAAAATGCTATTTTGGGGAAAGAAACAGGCTGAATAATTTGGGCATTAGAAAAATTCCATGGTAATGAATGATGCCTTGAATAATGATACAAGCACATCTCAAAAATAAATCTTACTAGTGTAAATTTACTAATGCAAATACAACCAGGTTATGTAAGTAGGCTGCTGCTACATAAAATTTTCCTGTATATCCTCTTTCTCCATCTGCCACAATGTTGATATTGGGGTTGGAGAGTTTGCCTCAGAATGGCAGTGTTTGTTTTCATAGATGAGAATGTCAAGTATAAATAAGTTTATTAAAGGATAGTTGTAAATCAAGATACTTTAGAACTTATATACTTTCTGTAAAACATTACTTTGCCTTCCGTGTAGGTAAACTTGATCTTTGTAATTATCTTTTCAATTAGCATCATAGATTTATATTCAGAGAAATTAGCAATAAATGGACTAGGATTTTTCAAAGCAACTAGTTGCATATGTCAAATAAAAACAGCAAGAAAGAAAGTTCTCAGAACATTTTTTCCTTCATAAAAAATATACTATTATTTATACAAATATTGTTACATTATAATATGAAATATAAATATAGATTATAGAGACAAACATCTGTGAATGTCTGGGTTTATAATTGTATATATTTATAGATAATATTAATTATATATAATTATATAATTACATATCTGATATATAATTGTATATATATTATGTATAATATATATACAGAACATATAATATGTATACTATAATACATAATATATGATACATAATATATGATATGTATAATATAATATAATGCACAATACAATATATATAACATATATTGTACATATAATATAATATATATAGAATTATATATAACCTATTATTCTATTATATAATTATATAATAGAATATATATAATTTTATAGAACTAGAGAACGTCATTTGAGACAATTTTATCCTAACCAACATGGAAAAGAAGTATTAGAAGGCCCTGATTTACTTACAAATGGAAAATCATACAACATCTCAGTGATACCAGGAACATGTCCACTTAGGTACTGAAAAAAAGAGAGGATGCTATGGGAGGCTTGATGTCTCAAGAAATGGATCAGACACACAAAAGTACTTTAGGAACTCTTTGTGAAGTAGATAGAAACGGTTCCCATCATAAGCCTTCTTAGAAGAAATGACCAGGTTTTGTATGTGTCTATTGTGGGTGTGATCATCCTCTCTTTGATATATCAAATACAGCTCATGTAAGAATCAGGAAATTAGGACTTCCAGTCCAACTTTTGCTTTCCTCAATTGAGTCAAAATATAAGACAATATCTGACTTCTTCCTATACTTAAATGAACTACATCTCATTTTAATAGTAATAAATTGAGTACATTTTTTCTCTAGATGGAATTCTCCCTGTTACAGACCCAGCATGTAATCTGATCCTCATTCTCATTTTTACTGATAAGCCAGGATATTTTCTCTTTTTTCATTGTTTCCATTGGCTACTTCACACAAATTAATTTTTGTGAACAACAGTTTTCAATGCAAATAATAGAGATAAGTTTAGAAACTAGGTTTGAAGGAATTAAGCAAGTTGTCCACATGGAGAATACTTTGACTGCTTTTCTTCATACTTGTTGCCTAATGAAAGTGACAATTACAAATAGTACACAATGTATGTATAGGGGAAATAGAACTTGATATTACAGTGTGACTCATGAAGAAATTGGAAAAAATCACTGAAGTTGTATTCTAGAAAGTGACATTGAAGTATTTATGAATATTTGTAATTTGTACTAAGAACATTCTGCCAAAATGGGCACACAGGGTTAGTGATGGAAAATTAGTTGATGATACTTTCTTTTGTGGTAGTACTAGTGTCAGAATGATAGGGAACTATTTGAATCTCTGTCCCAAAATGGATTCTCACCACTCGCAGTTTTCTGAAGTAGATATCCATGAACTAATTGGTGACAGAAAATTATCCTTGCTCAAAAATCTAGGAGTTCAGATGTTTCTCAACAAGTATCCTCAAATTTCAATTTCTCGTCCATTTGTTTCGTGCATGGAGAACAGCCTAGCACCGAGTCATAAAATATAGTCATTCATACTTGCTCTACTCACCACATAAAGGCTTCAATTTTCCAGGCATGAACACTTATGGAAATTTTTTAAGGCTATGTTCCTTTTTTTTTTTTGCTGGTGTGGGGCCTGAACTCTGGACCCGGGCGATGTCAGTTCTTCAGGTCAAAGTTAGTGCTGTACCACTTGAGCCACAGCACCACTTCTGGCCTTTTCTGCTTATGTGGTGCTGAGGAATGGAACCCAGAGCCTCATGCATGCAAGACAAGCACTCTGTCACTGAGCCACTTTCCCAGACCATGGCTATGTTAATTTATTGGTGTTGGTCATTGTCTGAAATGGCAGAAATATTCTATCTCTTTATATTGTCACATATTTCCAATTAAATATACTATACGATAAGTTTCTCCTTACATTGATTCCTTGTGGCTTCTATACTCTTTACATAATCCAGAATGCATAGAAATCACTTATGTTTATCCCTAGTCTCTTCTTGTCTAAGATTTCATGTAATTATTAGTGTTGATTTAATCAAAAAATCATAATCATTTTCAAATATTTCTGCAAAAATTGCACCCAATATATTATAGAACTCAGAAGCAAAAATACTGCTGTCTAATATGCACATAAACAGAAATAATCTAATATCAAAACCACCATATCTGGTGATCACTTTCTGAATTCAGATGTCTAATTTATATACAAAATACAGTTCTCCTACTTGTTTACAAAAAATAAATCTTCATATAATATACTTGAAATAATAGTACAATTAGCAGGTAGAAGGAACACAGTGCATTATTTATTCATGTGCCATACCGGCTAAAAAGAACTATAGTTTCAGAAAGAAAGATATACATAACAATAAAAGACTTTGAGGAGAAAACAAGTTTCAATGAATTATAACACTAATTTTTAAAGTCAATTGATTAAATTAGTATGACCTTGGGAAGGATATGTTAATGCCCCATGCGTAATTTAAAATGGTAGCTAATAGAGTCTTAGCATTTATCCTAATGTTGTATTAAAAGATTGTAATTTATCTTTGACTCAAAATAGAAAGAATGTGCAAAACAATAATTCTAAAATTATCATAAAGAAGCATATTTGAAAATCTGTCTTTTCCTTTTTCTTCAACAAAACAATGTCAAATACTTTTGATTCCCATCGCTGTGTGAAAGAATTAGAAAGTTAGAGAGCATTCCTTGACTCTCTTTCTTCATATTTCATGTATTTGTATGTTGGCATATTTGTTATTATTCAATAAGAAATTTTCATTCCTTCTTCATCATTTCATTACTAAGGAAGTGGAAATCTCAAAATATTGGCTCAGAAAACTCTGACCTGAAATTAAGCACAACAAAACTGTTTGAAGGAAGAATTTGAATTATTACTATAGGTGCTTAGATTCAAATTCATGCCTCTTTTCATATTGTATAATTCACTATCTCAAACTACAATCAATCAGTCAAACAATGTTTGTGTCCTTTTAATCACTTTGAACCAAATATATTTGAATGCAATTTCATGTCTTCAATATTATTCATCCAAAATTCAAGAAAGAAATGATATCAAAAAACATGAAAATAGGTAAAAAATGAATGATCTTACAATCTTCCAGAAAATTGCTTGTTGGTTGTATTTGTGCACATAGTAATTTTATGTGAAGTAACCATGTCTACGCAGGATCTATTGAAAGTATTTCTTGAGGCAAGTTTTAATCCTTGTAGTATAACTCATATAGTAACTTTCAAAAATCCTGTTCGAGTCTCTTGTGTTAAGCCCTATTCAGATTGTCCCTTCCACACAATCAACACAAAATTGATCATTGCACCCAAATGTGTGATTACTCTGTATGTGGTAAAGGTAGCTTTATCATATATAACAATTGTTGCATTGAGAGTTATTTGTTATTTTAAGTTCTCAAAGGTGAATAAATGTACTGCAAATATAAGCAGGATGTAAGAGTTGAGAAATATATGTTGTTGGATATTAGACTGTACTATTTCCTAAATGCTAAATCAAACACATTTAAAGTATTTTCACTCTTTTCTCCTGCATCAAGGCTGGAATTCCATTGATGCACCAAAAAAGGTAAAGAGTGTCCCTAATGTTTATTGATGTCAAGATGACATGACTTAAAATCGCAAAAAAAAAAAATTCTGTCAAATAACTTTTGGGTTGAAAGCTGAGGAAAAAAATGAAATTAGATTTCCAGTGGAAGATGGTGGAAGGTCAGGTGGGAGCTAAACAAACTCTTACATAGAAACCAGTCTTAGTGTTCTAATGAAAATACCAATTATAAAAATTCACACCAAATGTTCCTTCATAGTACTGAGAGTTTGGCCAGAGAGGACAAATTCCAATTTCAGCACTTGCCAGTGTCTGTTAAAGTGGTGGCAGCTGCTACCATGGCCACGATATCAACAGAAAGAGCCAGGAACAAATGGGACAGAAATTCTGGAAGTGGATTCCACTCAGCACCAGATTAAAACAATAAATAGGGGAAATCTTCACCCTACTCACCACAGTACATTCCGGATACCAAGGGAAAGATGTGATTGTGCCCAAGACATCCTCACTCCTTTTCACCAACAGTGGTGGCAAAGTAACCCCTCGCAAACCAGTAGAGAAGAGCTCTATGTTTGATCCTGACAACGTCATGGAAAGAGCGGCTTGCCCTTAAAAACTCACCCTTTGAAGAAGACAATAGAAGCCATTCTACAGATCAGGTGTGGAAGGATGGGATGGTAGAGGAAAAAAAAAAACACAGGACGTAACAATGTTCATTAGGAGATGTACTCATTGCCTTATTCATGGAACTCTAATTCCTGTGTGCAGTATTTTTATGACATACATAAAAAAGAAAATACAAATATATGTGTGTGTGTGTGTGTGTGTGTGTGTGTGTGTGTGTGTGTGTGTGTGTGTGTGGAATAGGGATTTGTACATTGCTAATCATACTTTTCAGTAAATATGTTTGTACATCAGATTTTTTGAGTGGTGTGTGTGTGTGTGTGTGTGTGTGTGTGTGTGTGTGTGTGTGTTTGTGTGTGTGTGTATCTGGAAGGTTAACTTGACAGTAGCTGAAACATCGGCTTGCATGTTCAAAGACAGAGTGGAGGAATATATCAAAAAGAAGGATGGAAGGAAGGAAAGAAGGAAGGAAGGAAAGAAGGAAGGAAGGAAGGTAGCAAGGAAGGAAGGAAGGAAGGTAGGGAGAAAAGAAGAATAAAAGATAGAAGGAAGGAAAGAAGGAAGAGAAACCAAAGCATGATCCAGATGCTATGGCTCACATATATGTTATGTGAAGGTAACAACAACAACAAAAACAAAAACAAAAGAAAATTAAAAACCCAGGGATAGTGGCTCCTATAATACAAGCACTTGATAAATAGGCAGGAGAATATTGAGTTTAAGAAAATTTGGGCTACTTAAAAAGTTCAAGATGAAACTTGACTATGTAATGAAGACCTTGTTACTCCCAAATTATTCTTGAATACCACTGACTGGCAAGTATAATACAAGTTTCTTGGCAGTTTTAGAATGAAAGAATAAAAGTACAATGCCAGCCCAGACACAAATGTGCATGAAAAACTATCTTGCCCAAGGGAAACTGGAATTGAAGACCTGTGCCTGTCATCCCAGCAACAAAAGGAAGCCTATTAAGTATGATATTTGGTTATCCCAGATAGCAAGCAGAATCATCTCAAAATCATTAGGGTGGTGGGCCATCACTGTATAGAGAGTTTGGCAAAGAGAGAAATTCAGACAACTTGGTTGTGGAAACAGATCTGAGCACTTTTGAGTGTCCATGCTACAGCAGCAGCAGGAACAGTGCTGTGGCCACCATATCAACAGAGAGAGCCCGGGACAAAGGCCACAGACCTGGAGTGCAAGCAGATTCTACTCACTGCCAGCAAGAACTGGGAAGGAGAAGAAAACTTCATTCTGATGATCAAAGACCATGGGTGGCTCAGGAACCAAGTGACTGGAGTGTGTAAAAACAATACATCCTTACTCCTTCTAAAGGAGCAGCTGTGGGAAGGTAACCCTCCCCAACAAACAAAGAACTCCATCTTTGATAGTGATAAAGGCCTGGTCTGATTCAGGCCTTTGAAGAAAATAATAGGGGCCATTCAACAGATCACAGGAACCTAATTTGCTCTACTTAGGGAAAAGTTGCCCTTCCCAAGCAGGGTAAGCTCCACTCACAGAGAAGTGACTTTCTTCCTATGGTAAATAATGGTAGAGGCTGTCTCTGCACACTGCAGCCTATAGCCACAGGCTCAGCAGCAGGAGGGGTAAAAGAAAAACAAATTAAAATCAGTTCACACAATTCCTAAGAATGTCTCCAGGCTAGGCCATATGTGTGTCTCTGGAGCTAGTCTCTCAGGAAAAGCTACTGATTGCTGAGAGTCTTCAACCTTATTCACAACTTCGCCTCATCACAGCTACTCCAAGTTAGAAGAAACCACCATCTCCTTACTTTGTGATATTCAAAACATCTCGCTTCCTTTGAACTAGCCTGGAATAAGTATCACAAAGTCCTGGGTAAGTCAGAGCTGTCTACCTGCTCAAACGAACTGATAGGAAATCCAAACACCACAAGCAAACCAGATACTCCACCAAGACACTGGTTAAAGACCAAAGAGAGATACAAGATCTTCTCCCCCAACATGCAAAAAAACAAAAACAAATACAAAAACAAATTCAAAGAACACTTTTTTCCATATAATTGGTTAAGTTATTTAAAAAATTGTTTTCTATTTTTTTTCTTTCACAAATTTTACTTTAGGAGTCTGTGTGCATAATTTTGGTTTTATTTTTTGCTTTGTAAATAATCACTTTTAACATTTTACTCCTTTTTTTGTGACTACCAAACCCCTTTCATTCTTCCCCTCAATATTAATAGTCTTATGTCTCCAAATAAGCGACCTAGAGCATCTAGTAGGATTAAAAAGCAAAATCCTTCCATTTTCTGCTTTCAAGACTCACACTTTGCCCATAAGAACAAACATATTTTGAAAGTGAATGGCTAATATAAAACCTACCAAGCAAACAGACCCCATAAACAGCTGGAAGTTCCAATCCTAATATCAGATAGACTTCAAATTAAAAAATAGTGAGAAGAGATAAAGAAGGTCACTACTTACTAATTTAGGGATCTCTCCTTCAACAGGACATTATCACTCTAATTATTCACCAAACAACGGAGCAACCAAATAGATCCAAGTAAGACTACTGTCCCTGAAATCTTATAAATCAAAAAAATTATTAGGAACTTTAACACACCATTATCAACACTAGATCCATCAACCTGACAAATTCAAGAGAAAAACAACAGATCTAAAAAACTGCATAGATCAACTAGATTCAACAGACTTGTACCAAATATTTCACCGAGCAGCATCAGAATACATGTTCTTCTCAGCAGCACATGGAACATTTTCCAAAATAAACCATATTTTATGTCACAAAGCAAACGTCCAAATTCAGAAATATTGAAATTATGCCCTGCATACTCTCAGACCTCAAGGGAATAAAATTAGAACTCAGCACAAAATACCTGCAAAGAAAATCCTGTAACACATGAGGCTGAATCACTCACTGTTGAACCACCATTGGGTCATGGAAGAGTTTAGAAAGGAAATTGAAATGGTTATGATATTCAGCAATAATGAACACAAAAATTACCAGCTCCTCTGGGACACAACAAAGGCAGTACTCAGAGACAAGTTTATATTTCTGCGGTCCTACATGAAAAAAATTGGAGAGATCTGAAAAAACAATATATCCAGATATCTGAAGCTCCTTCAAAAAGAACAGCAAGCTAAACCCCATTCCATTGGACAGAAAGAAATAATTAAAATAGAACCATTATCGAATGAATTATAGTCTAAAAAAACTATAGAAAAAATCAACAAAAGAGTTGATTCTGTGAAAAAATAACAAATTAAAAGATGCTTAGCAAATCTTATCCAGAAAAGAAGAGAACACACCCAAGTAAACAAACTCAGAGATGAGAATGGAAACATCACCCCAGAAAAATCAAGATTCAGAACATATAAGGGAGTACTTCTCAAACATTTTTGAGAACCTGAGAAGATATAGACATATCCTAGAAAGTATCAATTATACATCACAATCAAACAAGATTCATTCCAGGAATGAAAACTTGGTTGAATATGCCCAAATTAAATAATATAATACATCATTTTATGAAGATCAAGGAAAAGAACCGCATGATTATCTCAAGAGATGCAGCAAATAGCATTTGATAAGATCCAACACCCTTTTATGATTAAGGCTCTGGAAAAAATTAGGAATCTTTGGA
The DNA here is from genome assembly GCF_024711535.1 of Dipodomys merriami. NCBI lineage: Eukaryota > Metazoa > Chordata > Mammalia > Rodentia > Heteromyidae > Dipodomys > Dipodomys merriami. The sequence continues at coordinate 9,799,398 of NW_027203159.1, read as the reverse complement.
ACATTCCTCATAATAATAAAGTGTGTATATGACAAACCTAGAGCCACCATTATAATTAATGGTGAAAAGTTGAAGCAATTTCCTCTAAACTCAGGAATGAAACAAGGATGTCCACTCCCCATTTCTCTTCAATTTGCATTATAATGACTAGGTATAGTAATAAGGCAACATTCAAACATGAACAAGAATCCAAATCGGGAAAAAGAAAGTAAAACTCTCCCTCTTACAGATGACATGATCTTGTTTTAAAAGCATCTCAGGACTCCACTACCAAATTCTTGAGTTGATCTGAAATTTTGGCAAAAGAAGGCTATAAAATTAACACTCAAAATCAATGGATTTCCTGTATGCCTACAATGAAAGAGTGCTCCTAAAATCACTAAAGCAACTCCTTTTCTAATAACCACACACAAATTAAAATGACTAAGAGTTCACTAAATAAATGAAGGCCCTCTAAGATTAAAAAGTAAAATAAAATAAAATCCCAAAAAGGAAATCAATGCAACATTTAGGAATTGGAAAACCTCCCATGCTCCTGCATAGGAAGGATCAACATTGTGAAAATGGCAATACTTCCGCAGGCTATCTACATATTCAATGTGATACCTATCAATATTCCAACCTCATTCTTCAATGAAATAGAGGAGGCAATCCAAAAATTCATATGGAACAATAAAAGACTACAAATAGCAAAAATTATCATTAACAGAAAGAACAAAGCTGGAGGCATATCAATACCAAATTTCAAACTCTAATATAAAGCCATATAATAAAAACAGCTCGATACTTGCTCAAGAACAGATATCAGGACCATTTGAGGACCAGAAATGAACATGAAGACCAAAAGCCAGCTAATCTTCGATAAGGGAGCAAAAAAATAAAAAATAATAATGGAAGAAAGATAGCCTCTTCTGTAAATGGTGCTGGCAAAGTTGATTAAACATCTATACAAAATTAAATCTAGATCCTGATATATCACCCTGCAACAGAATCAACTCCAAATGGATCAAAGACCTCAGAGTCAAAGCAGACACTCTAGGGCTCCTTGAAACAAGCACAATGTTCTTAATAGAGACCCAGAAACACAACAAATTAAAGAGAGTTTGTACAAATGAGATTGCATGAAGCTTCAGAGATTCTGTATGGCAAAGGACATAGCTAGCAAGATCAATAGAAAGCCCAAGGACTGGGAGATCTTTAGTAGCCATACAATGGACAAGAGTTTTATATCTAAACATATACTTGGAACTCCAAAAAGTAAATCCCCCAAGAACAAATTCTCAAATAAACGACTGCATGATAAACAAGTGAGCTTCTAAAAACTTATAGAGATACTTCTTTGAAGATTAAATAAGAATGGCCAATAAACACAGGAAGAAATGCTCAATCTCTCTAGCCATGAAAGAAATACAATTCACAACACTGAGATTCCACCTCACCCCCGTTAAAATGGGTATAATCAAGAAATTTAATATCAACAACAAATAGCAGAATTATACTGATATATAAAAACAAATAGATCTTTCAGAAAACTATAGGAAATTTTATCCAATATTAAGAAAATACATTTTAAAACTACAAGGTACATGCTATTCTACTGGGTGTATTAATTTTGCTCATGTCTCTACAAACAACTACATTTGTAACTTCTCTTTATTTATTTACTTATTTATTTATTTATATTTATTTTGCCAGTCTGGGAGATTAAAATCTGGGCCTGAATGCTGTTGTTGAGTTTTTACACTCAAGGCAACCAGTCTACCAAATGAACCACAGTTCCACTTCCAGCTTTTCATATTTCATTGGAGATAACATTCTCTTGGCCTTTTGCCTAGTGAACTTCAAAACATGTTTATTACCTCTCAGCATCCTTTGCAACAAAGTGTCTTGTACATCTCATTGTTACAATGGATAAACTTGTATCCCTATTTAAGCATTTTATATTTCCCTTCCCCTCTCCATATTAGAAAAGTGTATATATAAGATGCAGGACACTAGCAGAAAATAGAGTGAAAACAGTGGTTACAAACTGTACAACTTTGTAGGGGGCAGTAGTTAGGGAGGTGGGATGGAAGGGATGATAGGAAGAATAAAAAGGAGGAGGCAACAACGCTTGGTAGAAAATGTACTCATTACCTTACTCATGTAACTGTAATCTTTCTGTGAAGAACTTTCACAAGAAAAGTAACTAGGATCAAAGATTTGAGAGCCACTGGTGTTTGGCCATACCAAGTATATTTAATGTCCAGAGTGTAGTAAACTAATAGCAAATTATAGGCCAATTAACCAACTAACTTTGAACAACCAATAGACAAATGAAGCACTCTAAAAATTTAATCAAACCAAAGAAGGTGAAAACAACAATATAGTCCTTTTGCTGTATTGTAATTCCTAACAGGAAGTAAATAGCAAAAGATGTACATGTGAAGAAAGACGTTTTGATAATGTATAGTTTCATCTAAAGAAGATGACAAAATCCAAACCCAAGCTAATATTAAAAAACATATTAAAGGTCAGAGTATAGGACACGGGATGTTAGCAATTAGAGCCACCCAAAAATTTCTGACAGCATCACAAATCACAAAGTACATTATGACCTTCATCATGGCACACAGCAGTTAACGTTATAGTAAGACACAGTGTTTAAGACAAACCCCTATAAATGCAAAACTCATTGATATTCATGTTACTGTTTTGAAAACAAGAAGGTATTCATATTTCTTATCTTGTGCAGTTCAGAGTCACTGCACATGTGGTATCAGAAAGATTGCTACAATTTAAAGAAGGTTCAAAAAAGAACTTTTAAGTTTAATATTCCCAAAATTTCCTTTTCCTTCATTTAAGAATCTTCATTAAATTATTCTTGTGTAAAATTTTGTAGCTGAAACCTAATGGTTCGCACCTCCATATCTACTCAGGAGACTGAGAATATGATTGATGGGTCACAGCCAGCATAGTAAGGCAAGCATATCAGAATCTCATTTCAAATGAACCACCAGCACATAGGAAGAATCACATTGGTTCAAAGTAATAGTGTTGGACGTGTACAAAAAGATCTTAGAGAAATTACAAAGGCCCTGAGATCAAGCACAATGAACTATACAAAAGCCTGTCTGTCATGTATCAGAAGAGACAAGTTCCAGAAAAAGAATTTCTTAATGACCTTTTTTGCTAAGGGCGATTATACATTAGTAAGCATTTCACAAGGACTTCAATTAAAAATGTGACTGTGAATTGTTTTCTTCTGTCATGTGTTATAACGGAAAAATCCACAAAATATCGGTCACACATTGTAGGCCAGCAAAGTCATAAGGAGTAACTGCCACTTCATGTTTTTATTTGACACCTACATTATGTTCAATGTTCTTGCTCTTATTCAGCAGTACCTTTGGGAAAATCCCAGGGGTTTAGCTTTCCATTAGAACTTGACAATATTTTCCCTTCACATTTTTTCTTTTTCTTTTTTAATTGTAAGAATACCGTACAGAGGGTTTACATATTTCGTTAAATTTTTGAGAACAGTTTTACATCAACATTTGTTATATCATTTAGCTCCATGTCATATTTTTTTTTTGAACTCCGGTCTGTGCCTATCTCTTCAGCTGAAGATAAATGCTCTATTGCTCCAGCAACAGTGCCCCTTGTGGTTTTCAAGTGGTACATTGGAGATGAGAGTCTAATGGACTGTCCTTCCAGGGCTGGTTTTGAACTTTGATACACCGATCTCAGGCTCCTATGTAGATAAGATTAAATTCATGAAACAGCACCCGGCTCCAAGCCATATTTTAAGGCACAGATTTTCCATAATTTTTATATGTTACATGGCATAAGATATTTTCTAAGATAGCTTTATTAACATTTATATTTGCACACAATTAATTTATTCCTTGCTGGATAAATTTCACTAAGGAGAAGAGTATACTTCACATCAATCATCCTGTTTCAGCGCCTGAAATATAACAATCCAGTTATAGTTTTTCTGGGAATACACTTAAGGAAGAGAATAAATATTTCTCTAGAACAAAAAGACTATTAAAACAAGAGCAATGGGAAAGCCCTTCTATGTAGGTATAAACAGTATGATCATAGTTCAGATGCATTAGAGATTAAGAAACCTAGCAGAATTTCAGTGAATTTTATAGGCATATCATAGCACTCAGAAATAGATATCTTTCCTTCAGTCTTTGGGCCAGAATAGGCTAGCTTGGTGATGTAAGATACGAGATAATGAACTGGAAAATAAATTATGTGAGTAGAGCAGTAATTTGGGTCCCAAACAGAGGAGACATTGGAATTGATCACTGCAAATGAAATGTGCATGTGATGGAAGAGTTCTTGTTGTCTTTGGCCAGGCTATTTAACTTTAGATAAGTAGCAAACCCCTTAATGTGCCCCATCAGTTATCAATCACCCCACTTAACTGTTTTCATTCTTCCTTTTATTCTCCCTTCTCAACATTACTCATTTTCAGAGCTGTTCTGAATATCAGCTGTTGTCTTCATACAGGTTGATTCTCATGTCATATTATCTAGGATTGATTGAAATGCCAGGACACTACATTCCAATGGCAGTATTGCTTGTATCAAATAATTATAGCAAAACTGTCTAAATTTCTGGCCAATTTTCTATCAACTCCAAATTTAAACCTACATCTATGATGGGAAGCTTTTTAGCATTAATTTGCTAACAGTTATTAATACCATGCAGATAAATATCAAAGTATACCTTTGAAAATTACCATCCAGTCACATGAACTTTTTTGACCATACATTTTTAGTCACTTCCCGAGAATTTTCCAGCATAATTTAAACTATGATCCACAATATAGAAATGCTGTACAATATTTACTAAACAAACTATATATTTTAAAATGTAAATTTATTAAATTTTTGTTAATATCATCTGCATATTTCTATGAATATGGATGCTTATCCTTCATAGTCTATGCACCAATTAATAGCAGAGGATGAATTCTACAAACATTACTAAAATTTAAATTTAAGGTCCATTTGAATACCTATTGAGAAATCTTCATATCTCAAACAGGACTTCAAATGATTTTATTACTTATTCAAATGTATTATGTCCTGTGACAGTATTTCTATTTTTTCATGTCAACATATTTTCTCAACATTGACCTACAGGAGACATGCCAATGCAGCCACAGACTACCAAAATCAAATAGCATAACTACAAGGAAGAAACAGGAAAAATAAATTTGAAAAGCAAGAAAAAAAATTGTTCATGTTATTTCAAGAAAAACATCAACAGCCACTTTTTCCATATTGGGGTTCATTTTGCTTATCATAATCTTGTATATTCTTATGTACCTAGCTATTAAACTATTGCAATCATCTTCCAGGATGAAACATTTATAAAATATTATAATAAGGGAAACAATGATACTTATATTTTAAGTGTCACGTCAAGGAAAATATATGTTTTCATTGGGTAAGTTCAAACTAAGCGTGAAAAATGCAGGAAAATAAACAAGCAATATTCAACACACAATGCAGGCAAAATTGGTTAACTATTATAAAAATTACAGTTACATCTTTAAGTAATATGCTGTGTCATAATCTATTTCAAATGAATCAAAGACCTCAAGGTTAAAGAAAATGCTCTGAATGGAAAGAATAGAAGTACTTGGGCTCGTTAGAACAGGTTGAAACTTTCTTATTATACACATATAAAAAATCAAGTAAAAGAAAAGTTGGAAAATGGCATTGCTTCAACCTGCAGGGCAGGTTCTTCTTGGCACATGATATAGTTAAGAAGATAAATAGAATGCCAAGACTGGGATAGCCATGAAACTGGCCAAGAAACAGCAAAGGTTTTTATACCTGAAGTATATTGAAAATTCAAAAATTTAAATCCCCCCTCAACATTCCAAACAATAAAGCCACCCCATGAAAAGAAGGCTAAATATTTAAAGGGAGATTTCACTGAGGAGTATATGAGAATGACCAAAGGACATATGAAGAAATGCTGAACATCTCTCTCAATAAAATCAAGGCAAATCAATTCAACGTTGAGATTTTACCGCATGCAATCAGAATGGAAAATTTATGTTTATTGTAACATTATTTACGTTAGGGGAAAAAAGGTACCACCCCAGATGCTTGAGAGATTAATGCATCAAGAAAATGTGGAGTATATACACAATGTTTTTGATGCAGGTATAATTTCTGGAGGGCAAGGGATAAAAACACATCGTTTAATTAGATATACAGGTGGACCCATTGCAACAATGAGATGTACAAGTCGTTATGTTCAAAAAGGAACTTAACATCTTCGGTGGGGGTGGGCAGAGGATCGGGTGGAGAAAGGGGAGGAGTATGGGAAGGAATGGGAAAAGGAAACAACGAGGAGGCAATAATACTTGATAAGAAAGTTACTTGTAATCTGGCCCATGTAATTGTAACTCCTCTGTACGGTATTCTCACAATAAAATAAAACAAAACAAAACAAACAAAAAAACCCACATTTTTTATACCAATAATGAACAGGCTGAATCTAAACCATGAGAAAATTCTATAAACAATAGTGTCAAAAGAAATCAATAACTAAGGAGGTAAAAGACTAATAACTAAGGAGGTAAAAAAAATGAAATGAAATTGTCCCAATTGTAAGGAATGGAAAGTCTTGGAAACAATCTTTTGAAGTTAAGTAGGACAGACCCAAACAAAAATAAGATCCATGGTTTCTCTTATTTCTAAGAGTTGTTATATGTCCATTTTAGTCCTAGAAGTAGATCCAAATAGCTCCATATTAATATACATATGACAATAGAAGAATAGGCTTATTAAACAAATCTGAGATTAAAAAATCAACAGGTTTCTCTTTCTATGTGTTTGTAATGTACTCTGTGAAGGTATTTCTTTTTAGTGGCATTGCATTTTGGTATCCTTTTTATTACATGTAAATTAATGAGATTTAAGCACCTGAGAAAAAGACAAGCGAACCAAGAAGAACAACCCCACAAAACTACATGTTGGAAAATAAACTTTACAACTGTTGGGAGGGGATGGAGGAAGAAAAGTATGGGCCAAAAAGTGTTCACTCACAGATTACATATGTAAATGTAATCGTTCTGAACATTATGTTGACAATAGGATTCAATTAAATATGAGTATTCTCAATTTTCATGAATTAGCACATAGGTATTTATGGTGATAGGTTTGTAGTACTTGTACAGACGTGGAAATGGTTATCGTCTCTTTACGGTCCTAAAAACATAGAAAAGATACAGCTTTCTCTAAGTCAACAAGATCTAAGCCAACATTAACAAATTAATGTTGAAATAATTTTTGTGCCAATATTTCTCTACAAATTTCAATACTCATTTGTAATTGCAAACCAGGAGAAATCCTGGTGAAGAACTATGTCCCAAATCAGAAACCCTCACATTTTAACACATTTCATAATGTGAGAAAAAATTTCACATGTGAAACTCTGCCTTCTATAGTAAAATACTTCAACTCTATTGATTGCATAGGATTCAGTCCTAACCACTAATAAGAATTTTTTGCAAGAGAAATCTTTGTAATATATACTTCAAAAACTATTCCATTAAGCAATAGCAATATGGTGGACCAGAAATTCCAAATCAACTATAAAATTTTGGTGGTGGGGTGCATAAATATGAGCCGCTGGTGATACACATGTTGAAAACAAACTAAGATTCGTCTGATATGGTTTTGTGAAGCAGCCTTGAATTACAGTCCAGAGATACAGAATAATCTTCTGTGAATATTTTAGCAATATACAGAGAAATTCTCGAATGATGCCTGTATTCTTATCTGATAAATGTCACATTCTCTGTACAAAATTATGGTATTTTCATAAAGTGAACATTGTCTCCCAAAACTAATAAAAGTTGCCTTATATTTTATGGACACCTGCAACTATACGTTTTCTCCCTGCCACTGGCATTGGGAAGAAGTCACAGCATTTTTCTACAGATAAGATGTTACTAAAAAAAACAGTGAAATGCTTTAGAATCTTTTGTCTTGAGAAATCGTTGCAAAATTATGTGGTTTAAAAATCTCTCTGGCCAGGCACCGGTGGCTCATGCATGTGATCCTAGCAACCCAGGAGGCTGAGATCCCATTGAAAGCCAGCCCAGGCAGGAAAGTCCGTGAAATTCTTTTTATTTTTTGTTTGGGGGATGGGAAGGGTTGGGTCTGGTCTTGGGGCCTGAACTCTGGGCCTGGGCTCTGTCCCTCAGCTCTTCAGCTCAAGGCTAGCACTCTCCCAATTGAGCCACAGCACAACTTCCAGCTATTTTTTTTCTGCTTATATGGTGCTGAGGAATGGAACCAAGGGCCTTCACTACACAATCCAATATGAATAGAAAATGTTCAGGTTCACTTGCAAACTCATTTTTCAGGAATTCATTAAGTATTAGGATTGAATCAGTCACAAGAATTTGTACTCATTTTCAAAGGTTTCTGCAAAGTGTACATCCAGTATTTTCTATTATTCAATAAGAAGAATAACACTGCCTGAATATGTACATCACCAGAAACAACCTGTTTCAAAACGACAATATCTGGTGATCATCTGAACTCACATATATAACCTATATTTCAATTTACCAACTTTCTTTCACAATGTAGATCTTCATGAAATATACCTAAAGAACCAGTCCAGTTAGCAACAGGATTTTGTTTTTAGTGTATTATTTATTCATGTGTAATAATGTTTAAATATAAGTTGTACTTTTAGGAAGAAAAATCTGTATAACACTAGTTTACATGAACAATGAAAGACTTTATGTGCAACACAAGTAGCATGTAATGATTGCACTCATTTGTAAAACGGATTTCAGAAATCGGTAAGACCATGGATAGCATTTGCTTATGGCACATCAGCACTTTCAAAATGTGCAGGAACTAGAGATTTTAGCATTTATCCTAATTGTATAATAGAAGATTGCAACTTAACTTTGACTCAAGTAAGAAAAATGGACAGAATCAGTATGCTACAATTCTCCTGAAGATGTATTTCTGAAAACCCAGCATTTCATTGATCTTAAATAAAATGATATTGGATATTTGTGCTTCCCATCACTCTGACAAAGAGGTAGAAGGATAGAGGACCTTGCTCGACTTATTTTCTTCTGATATTTCAAGCATTTTTGTTGGCTCATTTTGTTAATATTCAAAACAATTTCAATATCTTCCTCATCATTTTATTATGAGGGTACTGGAAATCTGAAAGCATCTGGCCAGGATAATTTTCACCTAAAATTTAACATGATAAATTATATTTGAAAGAGAATTTGGTCTATAAATATAGATCTTTAATTTTGAAGTCGTGACTAGTATTACATTGTTGGATTCCTTATATCATACTACAATGAATCAATCAAACATTTTCATGTCCATTTAATGAACTAGTTTTGAACCAAACAGATTGGAACAAAGGTTTACATCTTCAATTTTAATCATCACCAAAGTACAGGAAACAAAGGATATCAAACTACATAAAAATACATAAAATGACAGATCTTGTAATCTTCACCTAACTTACCCATAGTTGTAATTGGGCAGGCAATAATTTTATGTGAGGTACTTATTCCTGAGGTATATATTGAATGAATTTTAAGGCAAAATTTAAGTCTTATTAGTTGATTTGTGTAGTAAGTGTCAGAACCCTCTTTGTGACTCTTTTGTTCAGGCATATTTGGACCATCACTTCTAAACCATCAAGAGAATAGTGAACGTATATTTGCATAAATTTGTATGTGTTTAGGATATCCTCTTGAGATGAACAGAAAAGCTCAAAAGCTATCTCTTTCTCTCTGTATATATGTATATATATACATATATACGTATATACATATATATATATACATATATATACATACACATATATACATATATACGTATACATGTTCATATTTATACACATCTGTCCATATATAAATTCACATATATGTATATATATATATAAAACTATAAAATATGATGGTAAGCAAAACTAACCCAAATATATTTCTACAAGGGGTTTATTTTTTTATATATTTATTGTTTTTTTGTTTATTGTATTAGGTAAATATTGTTTATATTTTATTGTTTTCCTTCTATTGCAGATCCCTGTTGTCCCTCTATTTTATTTTGATACCTAGCAAGGATATTCATAGGGATTGATATAGAAAAGTGAATTTTAAAAATAGTACTCGGATAAATTGCCTAAAATTCTTTTGCACTTTCTTAGCCTTGTTTATCAAATAAGTAGCTATTTAGAATTAAAAGAATTATTCATAGATACTGACATTCTCATTGCTTTCAAAGTGAGTTGTGTATGTGATATGTAATACTAGGCTTCCCATCAGTCTTATGAGTTAGGTCTACTTTTGGTTGAATTTTAATTGTTATTATCAAGGAGAGGAAGAGAGCGGGTATTATTAAATCAGTAAGGGACGGAGTGACATTCTTGTGATATCTGTTACACCTTCCACATTTTTATCTCTATTTCCATCCCCAATATCCCACCTCCCAAGTTGTAAGGATCATACCCAACATATTGTCTTTTGAGTATTGCTTTTACATATGCTATTTCCATATTGTTGTAACACTACGTTTTGCAGGAGTTATATTGTTTAGGTGTACTTTTCAAAGTTAGTGCTATGGTGAACACAAAAGCCTCCTCAAAAGTTCATAGCACTTTTCAAATACATCTCATTCATATGCCCAAGTGCAGTATCAGTAATCACAGACTTTGGAAAATTATGTCAGGACCTGATATAAAAACAAAATAGAACATTACTAAATTTGGAAGTCTTTATTCACTATTTTATGCCTATTCTTTTAAACATTTCATAAACTCTTGTAAATAAAAGTGTGGACAGATATAGATTTTTTTTTGATGAGAAGAGTGACATGAATTGACTCAAAAATTATACAACATACCCAAAATTTTGAAGTGATATAATACAATAATATTCAATATATTTACAAAACATATGCCATGCATAAGGCTCCCTATGATTAATCACAGATTCACTTTTTTTTCTTTAGGATGTGTGAAAATGCAAATATTTGTAGTCGCAGTCACAATACTAATTATAATAGGAAAGATGTACACTGGTGTAAAATTAGCTATATTTTCATAAATATATGAATGTCACCTATCAATGGGAATATTGCAACTTTACTTGTCATTCTGAGGAGTTTCTGAAGACTGATTTTTGAAAGGGGACACCAATATTCGCAAAAAACTTCAGATGTTTGAGGACATAGTGGTCATCCTAAATGTATGAAGGAAGATAGTAATTAAGGGAGCAGTTAGGCAAAAATATGATTTATTTTAAATATTTTTGAAGGTACCATACTTCACATATGTATGCTTAGGTTATTTCTATTACAATAAGGAGAACATTGATGCTTCTGTAATTAATGTAAGCAAAAGTTTGTTTTTGAAATCAAGGAGTCATAAGTTGGAAAAAGAGTGCCTGATGTCCAATCAAATACTTAAAAATATAGACATATACAAATATTAAGAGAGTTGCCGGGCGCTGGTGGCTCACGCCTGTAATCCTAGCTACTCAGGAGGCTCAGATCTGAGGATCGCGGTTCAAAGCCAGCCCGGGTAGGAGAGACCATGAGACTCCTATCTCCAATAAACCACCAGAAAACCGGAAGTGGCGCTATAGCTCAAGTGGTAGAGCGCTGGCCTTGAGATGAAGAGCTGAGGGACAGCGCCCAGGCCCAGAGTTCAAGCTCCACGGCCAACCAAAAACAAAAACAAAAACAAAAACAAAAACAAAAAAACAAATATTAAGAGAGTTTATCACAAAGAATTAAACATTGATTTAAACAATATTTGAGACAAAACGGAAAGTATCAGTTTGGTTTCCACATGTTCACAAGTTCTCTTAACACAAATCTGTAGAATAATTTTATTCTTCCTTCCTAGAAGAATTATAATTTAAACAGCCAATGATCTTCCGTAGGAAGTTAAGATAGTTGAATTATCGTGGAGTCACTCTCTTAAGACAGACTTAAATATCTGAGAAGAGTTTCACATGAACAGGTATGATATCTTATACTGGATGACATATATTATGACACAGATTTTACATACTTTTTTATATGTCAAAATATGTAAAATATTTCCTAACTAAAGATATGTTTATTAAGATGTTTATGTATTTTTTGCTTTTGTATTATGTGAAAATAATGTACAGAAGGGTAACAATTACATGGGCAAGGTAATGAATACATTTCTTATCATACATTTTTGCCTCCTCCCTTGTTGCCCCTTACCAACCGTTCCCAACTTCCCCAAACCCCAATCCACTCCACACACACACACACACACACCCGCACCAGTTTTAAAGTCCGTTTTTCGACATAACGTCTTGTACATCTCATTGTAAAAATGGGTTCAACTGTGTCCCTATTTCAATGGATTATTTTTTTCCTACCCTTCCACAAATTATGCCAACATAAAATACAGAGAAAACAGTGATTATACCGTGGGAAAGAGACATACAATGCAACAAAGAAATATCTTATAAATATGTTAGAAACAAGAGGAAGAAAGTAAAACTATTTGAGTCCTTTTCGTGGGGTTCATTTCACTTACCTGACCGTTTCTGATTTTCTCAGACATATACTAGGAATTGCAAATAATGAAAACCATAGGACTTGTGTTTCTTTGGGCCGGGCTTACTTCAGTTAATATAAATTTTCAGTTAATACAAGTATTTCCATTTCCTAACAAATGGGGCAATGTCGTTCTTTCTGATAGAGTCATAGAATTCCATTGTGTATATTTACCACATTTTCTTGATCCATTCATCTACTGAGGGCTATCTAGGTTGGTTCCATACATAATTCCTTACTGGATAAATTTCATTAACTAGAAAAGTATACTTTGCACCATTCACCCTATTTCAGGGTCTGAAATATAACAATTCAGTTTGTTGCTGTTGTTGTTGTTGTTGTTATTGTTTTGCTGGGAATATTGTTAGGGAAGAGAAAAATCAATTCCCTAGAACAAACTATGTAAATAAGAGTAATATAAGGCATTTTTATGTAGGTATAAACACTATGATTCTAGTTGCAATAAGTTGGAAGAAAACACTAGCAGCATCCTTCTATTGAAGCCTAGCCAAATTCCAGTGAATTTTCTGATGAAAATTATTACACTCAACAATCAAATCTCTCCTTCTCTCTCTGGGCCAGAAGCGGCTATTTCACCTGATATAGACTGGCTTGCTGAAGAAGGACCTGAGATCATTAAAGGGAAAAATGACTATGTGAGTACAACAATATTTGGCATCACACATATAGGAGACACTGGATATGATCACTAAAAATAAAATATGTATTTGAGGGAAGGGATCCCTGATTCCATTAGTGAGTCTACTTATCTTTAACACAAAATTTAATGTGCTCATATCAATTATCAATCGTACCATGTATACCTGATTATGTTATTCATTTTAATCTTGGATCTACACATTACTTATATACATAGCTTTTCTGAATATCAGCTGTTGTCTTCCTACAAGGTCATTTTCAAATCCAATTTTCTACACTTGATTGAAATACCAAGCCACTACTCACTGAAGGGTAGTATTGATTCTATCATGGAATTATATCAATAATGCCTGTATATGTAAGCTGATTTTCTGTCAACCACCCAAATTTAAATATTAATCTTTGCTGGGAAGCTCTTTAGAAATAATTCCTAGCAGAAGATAATTATCAAATCATGCATTGGAAAAATTATATTATCCAAACATATGAACTTTCCTTTAACTATACATTTTCAGTACATTTCCTGAGAATCTTCAGGTATAATTTGGACTGTGAACTACAATGTAGAAGTGCTTAATGAAATTCACTAAAAATACACAATTTGAAAAATATTTTATTAGAAATTTGTTTGTAAAAATCATTAGACTATATCTGTGAAATTGGCTCCTTATCCTTCATATGCTATGCACCAATTAATACCACTGGAGTAATTGAGCAAACATTATTATATTTTACAGTAAAAATTTATATTGGCTTAATATTGGGAAATCTTCATATCTCAAACAGGATTTCAAAAAAAAATTAGTACTCACATATAGTTACTATGCCCTGAGAGAGTATTTCTATTTTCTTCATGTCAACAGAGTTTCTCCACATGGACCAATGGAGACATAGCAATGCCATTGATTTGAAGAAAATAGGAAAGCATTTAAACTGCTTCTACAATAATCAGTCCTACCAAGCTTGTAACAACTATGGGGATAGAAATACAGGAGGCAAGCACATTTTCTGAGAGTTGTGTGAAAAAAATGGCAAATAAAAAAGTAGCACATGAGGAACAGTGATGAAGAAAAAATCATTCAGGGTTGATACTGACTAAGGATTAATAATCACTTATTTTGTGAAAACATTTAATTATCAATAAACATGCTGTCATTGACAATCTAAAAAAGGAAACATATTTCATGAATAAATACCGTTTGAGAAACAACTCTCAAAATAATTTAGTGTAAATGAAATACTGGAAAATCAGTACTATTTTTAAATTGTTTTAATTATTCATTTAATTAATATATTGCATGGGAGGGGGTAATGACTAACAGGATGTCCTACAATGTAAGTGACAGGGAGAACACACACACTATTGACATCACATTCCATAGAATCTATATTTCCTGCAGTAAATAGACATTATACTCAAATATTCTATCTTTGGTTGTCGTGTTATGTCTTCTGTCTTAATAAGAACAACACTATATGAGTGCACATAAAATACTCTCCATTTTCTCGGCAGTTTGCTTGGGGATATAGACATATCCATATAATTATATATAAATATATATATAATTGATAGATATGTAAATTTATATATCTATATATTTATTTACATTTAAAATATATTTATATATTTCTATATGAAAATATATAATTTCTATAATTTCCCAGTTGTAAACATAGACACGACCCTTTCATGTGATTCCAACAATATTCAAATATTTTTATCTCATAAAAAATATAATTGGCAGCTTAAATTATAATTCTTTTAGGAGGGAAGAATAACAATACTCTAGATAGATGTGTTGAGAGATTGTGTAAAAATATACTTGCCAAATTAATACTTTCCTTTTTTATCAAATTTTTTAAAATCACTAACTTGTTTCTGTGTTAATGTATGTATATTAACCCTTTCTATGTTTTGTCATTTTCTTCACGTAATTCTCTTTTATGCATGTTTCTGAAGTATTTGGCTTGACAATGTGAAATTGTTTCAAGTTCTGCCAGCTCGGTTGCATAAACAATATGTTTCTTACATTACCTAGGGAAGCATCGATGTTCCCATTACTGTAAAATGGTTAATCCAAACATTCATATTTATATGTAGTATGGGACCTTGCACTATTATTTAGAATAATTATTTTTTATCTGACACCTACCTAAACTACTCTCTTTGTATCATGCAATTAGAGTAAACACTAATTTCTCTAACACTAAGAGGTTGCACACATTTGGATGTTCCCCTTGACTACAGTTCTGAAGATACAAGATAAAAATGATTTTTAACTGGAGTTAGTATATACAAACTACTATTGCGCTATTCAATTGCTGCAATATTCACGTAAACAGGTGATATTTATTTTAATGAAATATCTGATTCTATATCTTTCTATATCTTGCCCCATGATCAATACATACTATGATTATTACTTTACAAATATTTGGATATTTCACAAATCTTCATGGAAACAGTGATTCTCTAAATATTGGGGCAGTGTTATATATGACACTTTGTAATTATGTTGAATATTTTTTAACATAGCACTTGAAAATTTTCAACTGTTGATATAATTCTTCAATGAACTCATCTTAGGCTTCTCATGAAAGAATATACATCCTGTCACAGAGTGATAAGAAGGAGATTAGAAAATGAGCAAAGGAGTACTAAAATTACATAAAAACATAAAGATACTTCTAAAGTTAGTAGAGTTCTCTTTTATTTCTTTTTTTATATATTTTTTTAATTTTATTTTATTTTATTTGAGAACATACTGTACAGAGGGGCTAAAATTACATGGGCAGGATAATACATACATTTCTTACCAAGCATTGAAGCCTCCTCCTTTGTTTACAATTCACCTCCCTTCCCAGCCTCCCCCCTCCCCCCAACCAATTATACCCCCCTCCCCCCACCACACCGACATTGTAAAGCTGGTTTTGACATGACATTTTGTACTTCTCATTGTTGCAACAGGTCCACCTGAATCCTTAAACGATTTGTTTGTTATACTGACATCAAATATAGTGAAAGCGGGGGTTACACTGTAGGGGAGGGACATTCAAAGCAACAAAGAAATAATCTTATAAATGCGTTAGAAACACATGCATGAAAGAAACGAAAACATTAAAATACATATTTGAGGGTTCATTTTCCTAACATCACATTATCTGACCTTTTCCGCTTGACTCATACCTATACTAGATATTGCAAATAAGGGAAACCATGGGACCTATGCTTCTTTGGGCCTGGCTTACTGCACTTAATATAATTTTTTCCAAACCTTTCCATTTCCTAACAAATGGGGAAATGTCATTCTTTCTGATGGAGGCATAGAATTCCATTGTGTATATATACCACATTTTCTTGATCCATTCATCTACTGAGGGGCATCTGGGTTGGTTCCATATCTTAGCTATGGTAAATAATGCTGCAATAAACATAGTTGTGCTGGTAGCTTTAGTGTGGTCTTGTTTGTAAACATTTGGGTAAATGCCCAAAAGTGGGATTGCTGGATCATAGGGGAGATCTATGTGAAGTCTTTTGAGGAACCTCCATACTGCTTTCCAAAGTGGTTGGACAAGTTTACATTCCCACCAACAATGAAGTAAGGTTCCTTTCTGTCCACATCCCCTCCAGCATCTGTTGTTGTTAGAGTTCTTGAATTTTGCTGTTCTAACTGGAGTGAGGTGATATCTCAATGTTGTTTTGATTTGCATTTCTTTTATGGCTAGTGATGTTGAACATTTCTTCATGTGTCTATTGGCCATCCTTCTTTCTTCTTCAGAGAAGCTTCTCTTTAAGTATTTCACCCACTTATTTATTGGGCAGTTGTTTCTTTGAGGATTTGTTGTTGGGTGGTTTAATTTTTTGAGTTCCATGTATATTTTAGATATGAGACCCTTGTCCGTTGTATGGCTCGTAAAGATCTTCTCCCAGTCGGTGGGCTTTCTATTGATCTTGCTAGCTATGTGATTTGCCCTGCAGAAGCTCTGCAATCTTATGCAATCCCATTTGTCCAACCTTTCTTTGATTTGTTGTGCTTCCGGGTCTCTATTCAGAAAATTTTGTCCTGAGCCAAGGAGACCTAGGGTTTCTCCTATTCCATCCTGTAATGTTTGCAGAGTGTCTGCTTTGAGTTCAAGGTCTTTGATCCATTTGGAGTTGATTCTGGTGCAGGGTGATATATAAGGATCTAGCTTTAGTTTTCTACATGTAGTTAACCAATTTTGCCAGCACCATTTACTGAAGAGGCTGTCTTTCTTCCATTCTATTGTTTTAGCTTCCTTATTGAAGATTAGATGGCTATAGGTCTGTAGGTTCATTTCTGTGTTTTCAATTATATTCCATTGGTCCTGATGTCTGTTCTTATGCCAATACCAAGCTGTTTTGATTACTATGGCTTTATAGTAGAGTTTGAAATTTGGTATTGATATTCCTCCAGCAGTGTTCTTTCCGTTGAGGAGCGTTTTTGCTATTCGGGGTCTTTTAATGTTCCATATGAATTTTTGGATTGCCTCTTCTATTTCCTTGAAGAATGAGGTTGGAATTTTGATAGGTATCGCGTTGAATTTGTAGATAGCCTTGGGAAGTATTGCCATTTTCACGATGTTAATCTTGCCAATCCAGATTGCCATTTTTTAAGTTCTGTGTTGATTTCCTTTTTCAAGATTTTAAAGTTTTCATCATGGAGGTCCTTCACTTCTTTGGTTAAGTTAATTCCTAGGTATTTTATATTTTGTGGGGCTATTACAAATGGAGTTGCTTTCCTAATTTCAGCCACACTTTTCTCATTGTTGGCATATAGAAA
Organism: Dipodomys merriami; assembly: GCF_024711535.1. NCBI lineage: Eukaryota > Metazoa > Chordata > Mammalia > Rodentia > Heteromyidae > Dipodomys > Dipodomys merriami. The sequence goes on along the minus strand of NW_027203159.1, from coordinate 9,781,319 downwards.
AGCCATTGATTTTTGGGGGTTAATTTTATAACCTGCTACTTTGCCAAACTTTTGAATCAGCTTGAGTAATTTGGGAGTGGAGTCTATGGGATTCTTTAAATACAAGATCATATCATCTGCAAAGATGGAGAGTTTTATTTCTTCTTTCTCTATTTGGATCCCCTTTATGTCTGCATCTTGTCTTATTGCTGTAGCTAGGCATTCTCATACTAGATTGAAGAGAAGTGGTGAGAGTGGGCATCCTTGTCTTGTTCCTGAGTTAAGAGGAAATGGCTTTAGTTTTTCACCATTGAGTATAATGCTGGCTGTAGGTTTGTCATATACAGCCTTTATTGTATTGCGGAATGTTCCATGGATTCCTAATTTTTCCAGAACCTTCATCATAAAGGGGTGTTGGATCTTGTCAAATGCTTTTTCTGCATCTATTGAGATAACCATGTGGTTCTTATTCTTGCTCCTGTTGATGTGATGAATAATATTAATTGATTTGCGTATATTGAACCAGCTTTGCATCCCTGAAATGAATCCTGTTTGATCATGGTGTATGATTTTTTGGATGAATTGTTGAAGTCGATTGGCCAAAATTTTGTTGAGAAGTTTTGCATCAATGTTCATCAAAGAAATGGGTCTATAGTTCTCTTTCTTTGATGAGTCCCTGCCTGGTTTTGGGATGAGGGTTATGATGGCTTCATAGAATGTGTTCGGTAGTGAGCTTTCTCTTTCAATTTCATTGAAGAGTTGGAGGAGTATTGGTATGAGGTCTCCTTTGAAGGCCTTGTAGAATTTCGCTGTAAAACCATCGGGTCCTGGACTTTTCTTAGCTGGGAGGTCTCTTATTGCTGTTTCTATTTCAATGCTTGATATGGAGCTGTTAAGAGGGTTTAACTCATCTTGGTTTAGTTTTGGCATGTCAATATTTGCTAGGAAAAGGTCCATTTCTGTCAAGTTCTCAAACTTATTAGCATAAAGTTTTGATAAGTATTCCCGTATAATGTTCTGAATCTTGGTTGTTTCCGTGGTGATATTTCCATTCTCATCTCTGAGTTTATTAATTTGGGTGTGTTCTCTCCTTTTTCTGATAAGGTTTGCTAAGGGTCTGTCAATTTTGTTAAGTTTTTCGAAGAACCAACTCTTTGTTTTGTTGATTCTTTCTATAATTTTTTTTCGATTCTAATTCATTTAATTCTGATTTAATTTTGATTATTTCTTTCCATCTAATGGATTGGGGTTCATCTTGCTGCTCTTTTTCAAGGAGGTTTAGATGTGTCATTAAATTGTTAGTTTCCGATCTCTCCAATTTGTTGATGTAGGAGCTCAGAGCTATAAACTTGCCTCTGAGTACTGCATTTGCTGTGTCCCAGAGGAGCTGGTAATTTGTGTGTTCATTTTTGTTGAATAGCATGAACATTTGAATTTCGGTTATAATCTCTTCCATGACCCACTCATGATTCAGCAGTGTGTTGTTCAGCCTCCATATGATACGGGACTTTCTTTGGTGGCTTTTGGTGTTGAGTTCTAATTTTATTGCCTTGTGGTCAGAGAGAATGCAAGGTATAACTTCAATGTTTTTGAATTTAGACAAGTTTGCTTTGTGGCCTAAAATTGGGTCTATTTTAGAAAACGTTCCATGTGCTGGTGAGAAGAACGTGTATTCTGATGCTGCTGGGTGAAATGTTCAGTAAATGTCTGTTAAGTCTAGTTGATCTATGCAGCTGTTTAGATCTGTCGTTTCTCTGTTGAGTTTTTGCCGAGTTGATCTATCTAGTGGGGAGAGTGGTGTGTTAAAATCCCCAACAATTAATGTCTTTGGATCTAGATGGGATTTGAGGGAAAGTAGTGTTTCTTGGATAAATTTGGGTGCTCCATTGTTTGGGGAATAGATATTTAGAATTGTAATATCCTCCTTAAGGAGAGATCCTTTAATTTGTATGGAGCGACCTTCTTTATCTCTTCTCACGAATTTTAATTTGAAGTCTATTTTATCTGATATTAGGATTGCAACTCCCGCCTGTTTATGAGGGCCGTTTGCATGGTAGATTTTATTCCAGCCTTTAACATTGAATATGTGTTTGTTTTTACGGGCAAGATGTGACTCCTGCAGGCAGCAGATAGAAGGGTCTTGTTTTTTAATCCAACTAGACAGTCTATGTCGCTTAATTGGAGAGTTCCGTCCGTTAACGTTAAGAGATAAAACTGAGAGGTATTTGGGAGTTCCTGCCATGTTATCCACCTTCTTTGGGGCTGCGAAAACTGGGTTCTTCCTAAGGTTCTTGGATTCTCAGTTTGGGTGCAGTTTCTTGGCCTTCGTTGCGGTCTTGTTGGTTTTCTATGTGTAGGACATCTTTAAGAATCTTTTGTAGGGCTGGTTTGGTGGAGATGTATTGTTTCAATTTTTCTTTGCTATGGAAGGTTTTTATTTGGCCTTCAGTTATGAAGGAGAGTTTAGCTGGCTACAGTATTCTTGGTTGATAGTTGTTTGTTTTTAGGGCATGGCATACGTCATTCCAGGCTCTTCTTGCTTTGATTGTCTCTGCTTAGAAATCTGAGGTAATTCTAATTGGTTACCCTTTATAGGTGATTACCCTTTTCTCCTTGACAGCTTTAACCATCTTTTCCTTGGTCTTGGTTGATCCTGTGTGGATTATAATGTGACTGTGGGATGTCCTATTCTGGTGTGGTCTATTTGGGGTTCTAAAAGCTTCTTGTATCTGAATAGGCCTATCTTTTTGTATGTGTGGGAAGTTGTCTGCTAGGATCCTGTTAAACAAATTTCCTAGACCTTTAACTTCTGTTTCTAGGTGCTCCTCTACACCCATTATCCTTAGATTGGGCCTTCTGATGGTGTCTTTCAGGTGTTGGATAGACCTATCATATTTCTTGGACTTGTCTTGGATGGTTGTATGTTCTTTCTCTATAATATCTAGGCTGTCTTCAATCCCTGAGATTCGATCTTCTGCATGGTCTAACCTGCTGTCAAGACTCTCTACTTTGTTTTTTATCTCTTTTCCTTCTAATTGGTCAGCTTTGATGGATTCAAGTTCTTTGTTGAAGCTCTGTTTTAGGTCTTGTATGAATTTCTTTACTTCCTTAATTTGGTGTTCAGTGTTTGTTCTCAAATCACTTAGTTGATTGGTTATGGTTTCTTTGGACTCCCATTCCTTCTTTGGGTTCCATTCAGCATTCCCTTTGTGGTCTCCCTGACTGCCTTCAGCTCTTTGTTAATGGATTCCATGAATGCCTTTAGTGATCTTTGTGTATTCTCTACCTGGTCTCTCAATTCCTGAATTATTTTTGATTAGCTTCCTCCCGTCTGTGGGATTCCTGCAGTTCTCTTTCTTCCCGTTCGTGGGATTCCTGCAGTTCTCTTTGAGTGTTCTCTGCCTGCTCACGCCATTCCTCCCTTTCTCTTTGAGAATTCTCAAGTTTTTCATGCAAATCCTGTATCAGTTTTTGAGTAGCTTCCTCACGCTCCTGATATTCCTGTATAAACTTCTGGGATGCCTCCTCTCTCTCCCTATCACGCTCATACAGAGTCTTTTGTACATTGTCAAACTTCTCATTTATCATGTTTGGTATTAGTGTTTGTAGAGCTATTTGGGAACTCTCCTTTGGATTATTCTTTATCTGTTCTAATCCCTGATTATCAAGATTGGGAATTGAGATACCGAATTTGCCATTTTTCTTGTGTTTTTCCAGCTTACTCGGCCCATTTGAGATGAAGATTGCACCAGTTTTGTGCTAGAACACTATCTTAAGGCAACCATCAACCAAAGTTTGCGTTTGTACAGTCAATAGTCTACAGATACAATCTAGTTCAACAGATACATCTATTCAACATCAAACAACTATATGTTAAAGGACTTCAAACCGCAGAAAAGAATTTGGAAAACCAGAAATTATTAGGATTAGGGAGAGATGTGGGTAAAAAATAGGAATAGATTGGTGTGGGGAGGCACAGGGTGAGTTAACTATGTCCTAATCACAATGCAGGAAATGGGTTGGGTAGGATGCAAGTAGAGAGAGAGAGAGAAAAAGAAGAGACGGAAAGGGGAATGAATTGAGACCAGAAAAAAAATAGAAACGTAAAAATTAATGTTATTATAGAGGTTAAAAGACCGTCTATTTAGAGAGGAATGTGAATATGTTCAGAGAAGGGGAGGGACATAGAGGGGATGTGAAAAACTTTAAGGATGGGAAAGGGAGAAGAAAAGATCAGAAGTTCAGTAGAGCTAGACAAAAAACAAAAAGATAATTAAGAAAGAATGAAAAAGAGAAAGAAGACAAGAAAAGAAAGGAAAACGCTCATTGACATATTCCTAAAATAAAAATTATAAGATGAGAAAAAAAAAAGTTACTGGAAAACAATTATTTTTTCAGAAGAGGCAAAAATTAAAGATTAATAAAAGTTTTAGAAGGGAAAAAATATATATATAAGGTAAGAAAAAACAAAAAACAAGCAAAAAAAGAAAAGAAGAAGAAGAAAAAAAAAGAAAGAAAGAAAAAGTCTTTTGATTTTATTTTTGGGGGGGGGACGAGTGGGAAGAATCCTGTATCTCCCTTTTGTCTGTAACCAGTCTCTTGTTGGAGTCTCTGGTCAGCTTGAGGTCCTGTGGCTTGATTGGTTTCTTAAGTCGGCTGGTTGGAAGAGGCAGAAAAATGCTCTGCTTTACCCAAGATTTTGAGATCCCCCTCCCAGTTTAGTTTTCTGGGAGGGTGATCTGCTTTGAGAGTCACAAAAGAGGGGGATGCGGTGATGAGGCTAGGTTCTGGGTAGAGTTGAGGCCTTTCAACAAACAGTAGCTTTTCCCTGGGGCTATTTTGTGATAAAGATCACAGCGCCCAGCCTGGAGCCATTCTCAGGGTTTCTGTTTTTTACTTGATTGTGGTGGCTGCTAGAGGGAGGGGCAGCCTCTGGCTCTGGTTACCCAGTGAGACAAGGCACTCCAATGGCTGGCGCCTGAGCTGGGTGACTTTTCCCTGGATGGAGCTGAGTCTGGCAGGTCACTTCGCCGTTAAGTTCTTGTGACCTGCTAAATGACTCGTTTTATTCCAAGGCCTGAGCTGGAGCTAGCAGCTCCTCCGAGCTTTGTCAGTATCCAAGATGGAGGTCACCGGTGCTGGGGGGAGAGGGGTGGCCTTCCCTCCTCTGCTCCCTGACAAGGAGTGAGGACGTCGGGCTTGTACTCACGCCGAGTCTTGGATCCTGGGTCGTCTCTGGTCTGCAAACAGCAGTATGAAGATGTCCGCTCCTTGTCGGTTCTTGTTGGTGTTGAGTAGAATCCGCTCGTCCGCTGCGTCTGGCTCCTTCGTCCCGGACTCTCTGTGTCTCAGGTATGACCCCGCGTCGGTGGTCGCCGCCGCGACCCTGACGCCGCAGCGGCAGCTGATGTGTTTCCTTGGCTTCCCCTCTCTTGTCTAAGTCTCTGTCCTGTGATGGCACACTTGGTGTGATTCTCTGGCTTAGGACTGTTCACTGGAACTCTAAAACTGCTTTCTATGCGAGAGCTTGTTCAGATTCCAGCTTCTCCTCCGCCATTTTCCCAGAACTCCTCTCTTTTATTTCTTTATCACAGTCTGACATAATTTTTGAATGTCTGTATTTCCTCATAGTACACTCATGTTTATCAATATGATGTATTAACAAAACTTCCATTAAAAATTGGGAAGGCTGTGTGTTCACCTTGACACAATATTTGAAAAGTTAGACCTCAACCCTAGAAATTATGCAATGACTACTTTTACACTAAAATGATATCACAAATGACAACCGGGGATCATACGTAACAACAGCACTCAAAAGAAAATATGTTGGATATGGTCTGTAAATTATTGGAGTTGAGTGAGATTAGGAAAGAGAAAAAAATGAGGAAGTGGGCAACAATTTCAATAAGGATTGTACTCACTGCTTGTGTAATTATACACCTGCTCTAGATCCCTATGACAATAAAATTTAAATAAAAAAGGAAAGGTAGACCTAAATGATAGAAATGATGGAATGACTAGGGTTACACATATCATATTCAACTAACTTTGAAACATGATAATGACAATGCCTATTAATACTTTGAATCCCGTTTTTGCAGTTAGCTCTTTTTTTTTTTATATACAAGACATAAAGAGCAGAAAAGAATTTTAGGCTAATTAGACAAGTGCAATTTTTTATAATTCTGGTATCTATAGCAATCTCTATGAATACGCTTGAATACTCTATGAATACAGTTATATAGAGATTACAGAATGTATATTAAGGTCTTTTGAACAGAAAAAAACATAAATATGGTATTGTTAGCAGTTAATAGTGTTCTTCCATTTATATATTATATTTTAGTACCAAGTAAATCATTGCAAAATTTATTATTCTACAAAAATTTCACATGCATATATATGCCCCACACACAGGGATTCACACTGACAATGGTACAGGAACTTTCAACACAAGTTTCAGACATGAATACACTACTACCAGAGATTTGAGAGGACCATTCTATCACAGATGATCACCGAGTAAATTGATTGCTGTACTAAGAAGGCTTTAGATTGTAGAAGTTACTGGTACTGACTAAAGAAGAAAGAGCTACAAAGAGGGAGACCACATGCCGAATATTTTAAGAATTTGATTTGTCAAAAACTCTATTGAACCTAGCAATATATATAATTATATTATGTGGTGAAATATATTAATTTTAGAAAATATTCCACAGTCTATTACAACCATGTGCAAGACACTTGCACACATACACATCACTACCCCTTCCCCCCAAAAAAACAAGCTATACAACAAAAGTGTCTGTGAATTTCACTAAGGAAGTACAAGTCACAAGTTTAGCTCTAATTCTTTTTATTTTACTTCCTTTCATTTACTTTTATCTTGAATGAATTACTGCTTATATTAAAGTTGATAAAGTATACCTTATTTTGGATGGAAATTACACTATAATAAAAGTGTTATCATGTTGTTATTAGGTTTTTTTGTCTTTGGGTATTTTAGTTTTGAAACCACACACACACAAACAGACACACACACAGACTCACACACAATGGAATTCTATTCCTTGATCAGAAAGCATGGTATTGTCACATTTATTAGAAAATTGGAAAACTTGGAAAAGATTATATAAACTCTAGTATCAGTTTATATAATAATATACTATCTCTATCTCTATATATCTATCTTTCGAGCTATCTACTACCTATCCATAGAAATATATATAATTTTGACCTTTTCTACTACTCTGATAAAATTACCATAGACATAAGCTAATTATACCAAATACATCACCAGTTTTGTGTTGATCATATGGAAGTGTTCAATCTAAATTATTCTGAAGGCAAAGGAAATAAACAAGATTTTAAAACTTACCATAAAAATCCCACTAAGAAGGGATTAAAATTATTTCAAGAAATACATTCTGTAGATACTGCTGAAGTTTAGTGATATAAAATTATTACCTGCTCAATTACAACCATCTTATAATTTGGCTGAAGATTGTAATATCATACATTCCAATACATTTTCATGCATTTTTATATCATCTGTCTACTGTTCTTTGGGGAGGATTAAAATTGGAGATCTGAACACTTGCTCAAAACCAGTTGACTAAAGGGAAACAAACCTTGATTGATTGTATTATGTGATACTGAATTTGACAATCTATAATAAAAGTTTAAATTCTTATTTCAGCTAATCTTTTTTATAATCATCGGAGCCAATAGTTTGGGATATCTACTCCCATAGTAAGTAAAGCATGACGAAGAGACTGAGATTAATTATTGAATATTAAAAAAATTGGCTACGAACAAAATGCATGAGCTAGGAAGAAGATAGGGAATCACAGACGGCTCTGTATCTTTCTATCTCTTTCAAAGTGCCACAGAAAAAATACACATCCAGTATCATTTTCCTTCAGATCAATGTAATTTTCATTTTACAATCATTGTTCATTTTGTACTTATTTGAGTTAAGAAAATTTACAATCTTCTTGTGAACAATAATGCTGAGAAATCTAATAGCAGTGCTTTGTAAAACTACTGATGTGAAAAAGGCACAAGCTACCCAAGATCCTATCAGTTTTAACAATTTCACACATGAGTTCAATCACTAATACATATTTTTCACATAGCGTCTTTCATTGTTCATTAAAACCTATGTTATACTTACCTTTCTTTCTGAAAATATAAGTTGTTTTCAGACAGTATTTCACATTAATAAATGATACAGTGAACACAATCTGGTTGCTAATTGAATTGGTTCTGCAAGAATATTTGCTATAGATCTACCTTGTGAGAGAAAGTTAGAACAGTATAGTTAGCATAGAGATTAGATATTTGAATTAAGAAGATTATCAGCAGAGATAGTGGTTTTGAAAATAAGATTTTCTGTGGAATGCATATTTAGACAGCCCTATTGTATAATACCAAACATTTGCAACAAGATTTGATGCAATCTTTGAACTTGAATAAATGTTTTGGAATTGATTCAACACTAATATATGAAATCCAGGAAGAGATCCCTCTCCTCCTCATAATAGGTCCCCACACATCTTTCCTCTTCCACACATTGTCCTGCTCTTCTTCTTCCTCCTCTTCCTGTTCCTCCTCCTCTTGTTCCTCCTCCTACTTTCCTCTTTCATTCCTTATTGTTCCCATCCTTCCATTTTCCCTTCTGCCCTTCTTCCCATTCTTTTTCATTCCTTCCATCCCGATCTACCTTCTTTCCTTATCCAGTGCCTTCCTCCATCATTCCGTCCCTTCCTTCATTTCCTTCTTCTTTCCTGCCTCCCTTCCTTCCTTCTTTCCTTCCTTCCTTCCTTCCTTCCTTCCTTCCTTCCTTCCTTCCTTCCTTCCTTCCTTCCTTCTTGCCTTCCTTCCCTCCTTCCTTCCTTTTGCCTTTCTCTCCTTTCATATTTCCTTCCTTTTTTTGGAGGGGGGTCCGGTCGTGGGGCCTGAACACTGGGCCTGCGTGTTGTTCCTCAGCTCTTCAGCTCAAGGCTAGCGCTCTACCACTTGAGCCACTTTGCCACTTCTGGCTTTTTTCTTTTTGCTTATATGGTGCTGAGGAATCGAACCCAGGGCCTCAGGCATTCAAGGCAAGCGCTCTACCACTGAGCCACCTTCCCAGCCCCTTATATTTCCTTCTTTTTTTCCTACTCTTATATAACACCTATCCCCTAGCATCCATGAACATATGATTTCCTAATTTTATTTACCCTGCCCCTTCCTGCCACACCCCAGCATGAAGATTTGAACTTCAACTTATGGCCTGGGAATAAAAATTGGGATGGGTTGGAACTAATAGCCTGGATCTTTAATTCAAGTGATGGGACTTGAACTCTGGAGCTGGAATTTGAACTTATATCGTGGGCTTGAAATTCTGGGCCTAAGTCTTGAACCCACAACCTGGGATTTGAACTCAATGTCTGCACTTGATTTCAGGGTCTGTGATTAGAATTCACAGCCAGCCTGTTCCTAGAACTAGTGCTTAGGACCAGATCTCTCATTCTAGGCATTTAGGATCAACAGCCAGCTGTTGAAGTCAGCTCAAGCCTTAAGCCTTAAGCTCAAGCCTGGGCCTTGAATTCACAACCTCACACTTCAGCTTCTGACCTGGGATTGAACTAGGAGCCTGTGACTTCAACTGGAGTGTTTGCTTTGCATGCAAGGCCTGGGACTTGAATTCACAGACTGGGCCTTGAATTTGATTCTGGTTCTTGAACTCACAGCCTTGTACTTTTAACTCCAACCTGGGTCTTTGAACTAATTGTCTATGCCTTGAACATGGTGACACTGCCGTTCACTAATTTCTGTGCCTTGAATACATGCCCTGGGCCATGACGGTGGGGCCTGGGAATTGAACTCACAGTCTTGGCCTTGAACAAGGAGCTTGGGGCTTGAAACCAGTTCAGGACCTTGAATTCAGTGGCTAGGCCTTGAAAAGGACTCCCAGGCCTTGAATTTGGACACTCGACAATTTTCATGAGCTACTCTGTGCTTAAGGTTCATGCTCAACCACTCCAGACAAGGCTGCTTTTATGTGTTTCTTTCACGTTGGGGAAGGATTTTTATTTTTACTTTGTTTTTTGAATCATGAATCTACTTTTTCTCCAAGAGAAGAAATTCCACCTGGTTTCATGTTTCTTGCATTTTGTTGGTTTGTTTGTTTCCACTTTACATGTTAGTATTTCCATTTATTTGAAAGTGGAGGGATAGGCAAAAGAATAGGGAAGGTGTAATGTGTGTGTGTGTGTGTGTGTGTGTGTGTGTGTGTGTGTGTGTGTGTGTGTGTGTGTGTGTGTGTGGAGGCTGTATAAATTGATATGCTTTCTATGTAAAGGCAGAAGAGTGAATTTTCAGGATTTCCAGCCACGTAGGGGATAAGTAGGAGGACACGTACAGAGGCAGGTGTGCACAAAAAAAAGAGGGAGGGCCAAAATATGACCCATACACTGCATAGAAGTCCATATTTGTGCACACACACAGGGCCGAGAGAAGTTTCTAGAACCAATCCCAGCTTTACACAAGTTGTTCGCTAACATTCCAATTTCTTTTTCCTCCATGTTGTTGTTGGGGTATTCAAATTGACATCAGACCTTGTCCATGTGAACCTCATGAACCTCGTTCCTCATGTTGAGACGCCAGACTGCTCTGCTGTGGGAAGATCAAACAAAAATACACCACAAGATTTGTTCTGTTGTTCTTTTGGTTTACCTTTTTGTTCTTTCTCAAGAAAGACCATACATTCTTGTAATAAGCGTTTTGAAGTAGAAGAATCTCTTCCTTTTTGTTGCTTTTTCCTCGTTGTTCTCCTCCTCTACTTTCCCACCCTTCTCCATGAGTCTGTCCTCCGGCTGTCTATGTGGGAAAGCATCAACATGTTTTTTGTTGGTTTGTGTGTTTGGAACAGTTTTCCTAACGATTTCCTTCTTGCATGAAATGTACAAGTTCCTCACTTGTGGAATGTGAGTGCATAGAGTAGTCCAATGGCTGCAGGGCAGATTTATTCTTGTATGTTCCTTTGCATGGCCCATCCAGGCCCAGACAGGTTGTCTCTTGCCTAGCAGAAATGAAGCCTCAGGGAGAGGGGATTAAAAACCCAGTCAGGAAGAAGAAAGTAACAGAAGGAATGAGAAGCAGAGAAGAAAAGCCATAGCAAAGGGGGTCAGGAAGATGAAGGAAAAAAAAGATGAAGGACAGGGAAGGAGGAAGGAAGGTGGAAATGGGAGGGAAGGTAGGAAGGGAGCAAGGAGGCTGGGGAGAAAGGATGCGAGAAAGAAAAGGAAGAGCAAGGAGGGAGAGAAGGTAGGAAGAAAGGGAAGGTTGAGGCAAAGATGGAAGACAAATGAAGGAGAGAATGGGCCAGGAAGGAGGAGGGTGCAAAAAGGAAGGAAAAGAAGGAAAGAAGGAAAAAATACAAAGGGAAATATAAAGGACAAAGAAGGAAGGGAGGATGAGAAAGGACAGAAGTAAGGAAGGGAGAAGAAGGAAGGAAAGTAGGAAGAAAGAAAAGAGGAAATGAGGGAAATAGGGAAAGCTCTAAGAAGGGAAGGTCGGAAGAAGGAAGGAGGGGAGGAAGGGAAGATGAAGGAAGATGGAAGTGTTAGGGGGAGGATGGAGGGAATGAAGATGGAGGAAGCAAGAAAGAAGAAAAGAAGGTAGTGAGAAGGATGGAAGACAAGAAAGAAGAAAGGGAATGAAAGGAGTGTAGAGACAAGGAAGGAGAAGGAAGGAAGGCAAGAAGGACGACAGGAAGGAAAGAAGGAAGGAAGGAAGGAAGGAAGGAAGGAAGGAAAGAAGGAAGGTAGAGAGGGATGGAGGTAGTGAGGGAGGGAGGAAGGGAGGAAGAGGGAAGGTATGATTGAAGGAAAGAGGAACGAAGGAAGGAAGGAGGAATGAAGGAAGAAAATGTGGAAGAGATAAACAGTGAAGGAAGGAAAGGAAGGGAAGAAAGAAAGGAAGGAAGGAAAATAGGAAAGTATGAAACAAGAAGAATTCTGGGTAGATGGCGGAGGAGAAGCTGAAAGCTAAACGAGTTCTCGCATACAAAGCACTTTTAGTGTTCCATTGAACAGTCCTAGGCCAGAGAGTTACATCAAGTGTGCCATCACAGTACAGCGAGTTTGGCCAAAGAGGGAAAATCCAGCCAAGGAGAAAGTTCTGAGCACTTGCCAGCAGCAGTGACTGGGGCAGCAGTGGCAAAGGCAGCGGCAGAGAATGTAGCCACCGTACTTATAACATGAAGTGTCTGGGACAAAGGCACCAGATGCAGCTGGTGAGGAGATTCTACTCAACAAGAGCAAGAACTGACAAGGAGCCAATATCTTCTTCCTGGAGATCGCAGACCAGAGATGATCCAGTTACCCACACTCCAGTGTGAGTAGACCCTGACATCCTCACTACTTCTCATGGAGCAGAGGGGGGAAGACCATTCCTCCTCCCCACCCACTTCTTGAGATCTCCATATTTGTTTCTGAAAAAAGCCCAGATGAGGAGCTATCTCCAACTCAGGCCAAGGTAGAAAACAAAAGAGTCATTCAGCAGGTTAGTAGAATCTGACCTGATCTGCCAGGCTCAGCTCCATCCAGGGGAAAGTCACCCAGCAGAGGCAGAGAAAGCTCAGACCCCGGAGGAATGGCTTTCTTCACTGGGTAAACAGAGCCAGAGACTGCCCCTCCCTGTAGCAGCCTAGACAATTAATTGAAGTTCAGTAAATATTAAACCCTAAGAATTGCTCCAGGATTGGCTCTGAGATTGTCTCAGAAGCTAGCTCCACAGGGAAAAGCTACTGTTTGCTGAAAGGCTTCAGTTCTACCTAGAACCTAGCTTCATCACAGCATCTCCAAACTAGAGGAAACAGCCCTCTCCCTCCTTTGTGAAACTCAAAGCATTTCTCCTCCCACTGAACTAGCCTGGGAGGAGAATCACAAAATCCTGGGTAAAACAGAGCATTTTTCTGCCTGCCCAAACAAACTGACTTAAGGAACCAATCAAGCCACAGGAAAACCAAACACCACAAGCAGACCAGAGACTCCACCAAGAGACTGGTTACAAACAAAAGGGAGATAGAGGATCTTCCCATCCACCCTCCCCTCCAAAAGTAAAAATCAAAAAACTCGCATGTGGGTGCTATTTTTTATCTCTACTGAACTTTTGGTCCTCTTTTCTTCTTTCTTTCTCATTCTTCATTTTTTTTACTTTTTCTTCTCTTTCCTTCTTTTTTGTGTGACTTAATTGCACGTCTGCTCATCCTCAGATATACCGTCATCAAATATTAGATCTTATCACCCATTGTGTACACACTTAATCCAGAAATTTATTACTCAAGTAAAAAAATAAACTCTTAGGTTTAAATTCCTTAATCCGAGAATTATCTCTTTATACCTATATAATACTTTAAATATTTTTATTTTTTAGTTTTTCATATTTCCCCTCCTCTCACCCTTTCCACGTTCTTCTCTCAATATTACTTCTTTAAACTTGCATAATTTTTAAGTGTTTCATTATTTAAATTTAAATTTTTGTTCTTCCCTTTTTTCTTGTCTCTCTTTTTTTCTCTTGTCTCTCTCTTACCATTCTGCCCAAACCATTTCCTTCTTTGAGATTAGGACTTGGTTAATTTCACTCTCCTTTTACTTTCCCAATTCCCTCTAATGCTATTTATCACCACATTTCTCCCTAAACCTAATAATTTCTGGTTTGCCAAATTCCTTTTTGCTGTTTGTAGCCCATTAATCTATTGTTGTTTGGTGTTGAATAGATTGCATCTGTAGAACTAGATTGTATCGGCAGACTTTTGACTGTGCAACTACGGGACTTTGCTTTATGCTTGCCTTAAAATAGTGTTCTACCACAAAACTTGTGTTACTTTCATACTAAATGGCCAGAAAAAGCCTGAAAAACACAAGAAAAATGGCAAGTCCAGATATCTCATGATAATCAAGGGACAGAACAGATAATGAATAATGCAGAGGAGAGTTCCCAAAAAGCTCTACAAATACTACTGGTAAACATGGTGGAAAAAAAAAAGACTGAAAACCTGCAAAGGACTCAGTGTGACTGGGATAGGGAGAGAGAGCAGCAAACCAAAGATTAATATAAAGAATATCAAGAGCTTGAGAAAAGTAATCAAAGATTAATACATTAATTGCATGAGCAGGTTGAGAATACTCAAAGATAAATAAAGGAATTGCATGAGAAGGCTGAGAACAGTCAAAGATATAGACAGGAATTGATTGAGCAGGCTGAGAACAGACAAAAAAACTCAGGAATGGCATAAACAGCCTAAGAACACTCAAAAAAATACAGGAATTGGATGAACATGAGGAAGCTAATCAAAGAGTAATAAAGGATTTGCAAGAATGGGATGAGAATAGACAAAGATGAATAGAGGCATTCAAGGAATCCATAAATTGCTGAAAGAAAGGGAATAGTGAAAGGAGACCAACTGAAGGAATGGGAGTTCAAGGAAACCATAACCATTAAACTAAGTGATTTGAGAATAAACATGGAACTCCAAATTAAGGAAGTAGAGAAGTTCATACAAGATCTAAAACAAAGCTCCAAAAGAATTTGAAGCCATTAAAGCCGGCCAACTAGAAGAAAAAGAAATAATAAACAAATTAGAAAGTCTTGACAGTAGGTTAGGCCATGCAGAAGTTTAAATCACGGTGATTGAAGACAGCCTAGATATTATAAGAGAAAGAGTAAACAACTATCTAAGACAAATCCAAGAAATATGATAGATCCATTCAACATCTGGAAGACATATCAGATGGCTCCATCTGAGGATAATGGGTGTATTAGAGCACCTACAGACTGAAGTTAATAGTCTAGGAATTATGTTTAACAGGATCTTAGCAGAGAACTTCCCAAACATGCAAAAAGATAGACCTATTCAGACACAAGAAGCTTTTAGAATCCCAAGTAGACCAGACCAGAATAGGACATCACACGGCCACATTATAATCTGGCCAGGATCAATGTAGACCAAGGAAAAGATCCTTGAAGCTATCAAGGAGAAAAATCAATCACCTATAAAGGAAAATCAATTAGAAACACCTCAGATTTCTCAGCAGAACAATTAAAGCAAGAAGATCCTGGCATGATATATGCCATGCCCTAATGTCGAACAATTATCAACCAAGAATACTGTAGCCAGCTAAAATCTCCTTCATATCTGAAGGTCAAATAAAAACCTTCCATAGCAAAGAAAAACTGAAACAATGTATATCCACCAAACCAGACCTACAAAAGATACTTAAAGATGTCCTACACACAGAAAACAAACGAGACCATAAAAAAAAGCCAAGAAACCCCACCCAAACTGAGAATCCAACAACCATAGGAAGAACCCAGTTGCACAGCTCCAAAGAAGGTGGATAAAATGGCAGGAACTCCCAAATAACTCTCAGTCCTATCTCTCAACATTAACGGACTTATCTCTCCAATTAAGCGATGTAGACTGTCGAGTTGGATTAAAATGCAAAAGCCTTCTATCTGCTGCCTTCAGGAGTCACACCTTGCCCATAAAACACACACACACACACACACACACACACACACACACACACACACACACACACACACACATACAAAAACACAAACACATATGCACATTTTGAAAGTTAAAGGCTGGAACAACATCCACCAAGGGAATGGCACCTATAAACAGGAAGGAGTTGCAAACCTAATATCAGATAAACTAGACTTCAAATTAAAATTAGTTAGAATAGATAAAGAAGATCACTATATACTAATTAAGGGATCTCTCCTCCAGGAGGATAATACAATTATACATATCTATTCGCCTAACAACAGAGCATCCAAATTTATCCTAGAAACAAACACTACTTTCCCTCAAATCTCACATAGATCCAAAGACATTAATTGCTGTGGACTTTAACACACCACTATCCCCATTAGATAGAATAACTCAGCAAAAATTCAACACACAAACCGCAGATCTAAACAAGTGCATAAAACAACTACATTTAACAGATATCTACTGAAAATTTCACCCAGCATCATCAGAATACATGTTTTACTCAGCACCACATGGAACATTTTCCAAAATAGACATTTTAGGTCACAAAGCAAACTTGTCCAAATTCAGAAACATTGAATTCTCTGTGCATTCTCTGTGACCACTTCCTTCAAGGTTAAGCCAAGTGTTAGCTCTTAGAAAATAGTCCAGGCCTCCCACCTTCAGCGTGGGGATGAGGTGTGCTGCAGAGTCATCTCCTTTCCTACGTAGTTTATGTCTCAGTTATAATCACTAGATACTTGGTCAGGGAAGAATCTCCCTCACTGGACAGTGTGCCCCAGTCTTGCCTTTCACCACATGGAATGTCAAGGAGAGTTAAGGATAACTGAGTCTAAATGTAAGTTGGGGTTTTGAAGTCAGAGCAGAGATACCAGGGGTCTCACTGACAGTCACAGACTGCACCAGCCTCCCTCTGAACTTTGCCTCTTCCTTCTTCACCCTTTCCAGGTCACCAAAGTGGAATCAGGTTGATCTTTACCGGAGAATCCCTATCACTCAAGAGCAAGACCGAAGCCCAACCCTGAGATAGAAGGAGATCTGAAGCCTGCCAAACAGGGCAGCCGCTTTTATTTCTGGAGCCTGTAAGGCTGCCTCCAGCCTTTGATTCCTCAGCACCACATAAGCAAAAAATAAAAAAGCGGGAAGTGGCACTGTGGCTCAAGTGGTAGAGCACTAGCCTTGAGCTGAAGAGCTGAGGGACAGCACCCAGGCCCAGAGTTTAGGCCCCACAACTGGACCCCCCCCCAAAAAAAATCAATGGTTTCTCTGCATGCCAACAATGAGAATAGCGTGGCTTAAATCAGTGTAGCAACTACATTCGTAATAGCCCAACAAAAATTAAAATAACAAGGAATTACCTTAACCAAAGAAGTGAAGGGCCTCTATGATGAAACCGTTCAAACCCAGAAAAAGGAAATCAAAACAGAACTTAGAAAGTTGCAAGACCTCCTACGCTCCTGGATTGGAAGGATCAACATCATGAAAATGTCAATATTTCCCAAAGTTATCTGCAAATTCAATGCAATACTTATCAATATTACAACCTCATTCTTCAAGGAAATAGAATCAAAGGCCTCGGAATCACAGTGAAAACATTACAGGATGAAAACAAAAAACCCTAGGTCTCCTTGGCAAGGTCCTAAATTTTCTTAATTGGGACCTAGAAATACAACAAATCAAAGAGAGGTTGGTTCAATGGATTGCATGAAATTGCAGAGCTTGTGCATGGCAAAGGACATAGCTAGCAAGATCAATAGAAATTCAAATGATTGGGAGAAGATCTTCACTAGCCATACAATGGGAAAGGGTCTCTTTTCTAAAATATACCTGGAACTCAAATAATTGAATCCCCCAACAAGAAATCCTCAAAGAAACAACAGCCCAATAAGTAAGTGGGCTAAAGACTTAAATAGCAACTTCTCTGAAGAGGAAAGAAGGATGCCCAATAGAAAAGTGAATTAATACTCAACCCCTCTAGCCATAAAAGAAACGAAAATTAAAAGAACAATTGAGATACCACCTCTCCCCAGTTAGAAGTGCTATAATCAAGAACTCCAATAAAAACGGATGGTGGACAGAAGGGAAGCTTACTGCTTTCCAGAGTACTTGAAAAGTTTTCACTCCGTCAACAATGCAGTAGGTGTCCCTTTAGG
Organism: Dipodomys merriami; assembly: GCF_024711535.1. Taxonomy (NCBI): domain Eukaryota; kingdom Metazoa; phylum Chordata; class Mammalia; order Rodentia; family Heteromyidae; genus Dipodomys; species Dipodomys merriami. The sequence continues at coordinate 9,763,631 of NW_027203159.1, read as the reverse complement.
CTAAATCCCTTCCAGTATCTGTTGTTACTAGATTTCTTGATTATAGTCATTCTAACTCAGGTGAGGTGGAATCTCAACGTTGCCATGACGTACATTCATTTTATGTCTAGAGAAATTGAGCATTTCTTCATTTGTCTATTGGTCATCTTATTTCCTCTTCAGAGAAGTCTCTAAGTTCTTAGTGAATATATTAATCAGTTGTGTTTTTTTGAGGATTTGCTATTGGTGAATTGAGTTTTTGAATTTTAAGTCTGTTTTATGGCTGGTACAGATCTTCTCCCATTCTGTGGACTTTCTGTTGATCTTGCGAGCTATGTCCTTTGCCATGCAGAGACTGCAGTTCCATACAATCCACATTGTGCAACCTATCTTTGATTTGTTGTGCTTCTGGGTCTCTATTAAGAAAATTGAGTCCTGTGCCCAACGAGCCTATAGATTCTTCTATTCTATCCTGTAATGTGTTCATGGAAATTTGGAATTGATATTCCTCCAGCGCTGTTCTTGCTACTAATGACTGTTTTTGTTATTCGGGGTCTTTTATTGTCCCATAGGTAATGCTAGATTGCGTCTTCTATTTTATTGAAGAATGAGGTTGGTTTATTGATAAGTATAGCATTGAATTTAGATAGCCTTTGGCCATTTTCACAATATTAATCCCACGAATTCATTGGCTTAATTCTCCTTTAACTTCCTATTCCAAGTTTTTAAAGTTTTAAAGTTTAAAGGTCCTTCACCTATATTGTTAATTCCTAACTATTTTATTTTTTGTGGGGCTATTACAAATTGAGTTTCTTTCCTGATTTCAGTCTTGCTCATGTCATTATTCACATAGAGGAATGCCATTCATTTCTGAGGGTTAATTTTATACCCTGCTCCTATGTCAAAGTTTCTGATCAGCTTAAGTAACTTGGAGTTGTTGGGGTTCTTTGAATACAAGATCATGTCATATGCTAAGAGGGAGAGTTTTACTTCATCTTTCCCTATTTGGATCCCCTTTATGTCTGCATCTTGTTTTATTGATATACCTAGGCATTCTGATACTAGTTTTAAGAGGAATGGAGACAGTGGGCATCCTTCTCTCATTCCTGAATTTAGAAGAAATGGATTCCACTTTTCACCATTAAGTATAATGCTGGATGTAGGTTTGTCGCATATAGCTTTCATTATATTGAAGAATGTTCCATGGATTCTTGCTAGTGTTTTTAGTGTTTTTACAATATAGTAGTGAATCTTTTGTTTTCATTGTGTGTTCTTCTCCCATTGTATAACCCCTGTTTCCACGGTATTTGATGCTGCTGCTCTGCACCTTGTATATATAAATTATTAATTTGGAGAGGGGAAGGGATATTGCATAATGATCAATTGAGGATGCAGGATGACCCATTGTCATGAGGAGATGTACAGGAAAATATATTGGAATCGAACTTTACAATGTTGAGGGTAGGGTGGAAGAAGTTAGGGAGGCAAGGAGGGATGTGATGGTAGAAGAAAAAGGAGCAGGTAATAATGATCGCTATGAAATGCTCTCATTATCCTACCCATGTAGCTGTAACCACTCTGTACAAGATTTTTACAATGAAACAATTAATAAAATGTAAAAAGTTCACACAGGCTGAGTAACAGGGAAAATGATTTAATATAAAATTTTCTTTGTGGCAATATTAGAATCAAAATGACAGGCCACTATCTGAATCACTATTCCTTCATTATATTTCTAGGGTATTTGAAATATGAAAGCATATGGGCAGGATGATTTTCACCTAAAATGCAATATAACAAATGATATTTGAAAAAAAAACAACTTTGAGCCAAGAATATGGATCATTAATTTTGAATTCGTGCCTGTTATTGCTTTGTCAGATTCAGTATCTCATGCTACAATGAATCAGTCAAATACTTTTCCTATCCATTTAGTCAATTACTTCTGAACCAAACAGATTTGAACAAAGGTTCAGGTCTTCAATTTAAATCATCACCAGAGTACAGGAAACAAAGGATATCAAACTAGGTAAAAATACATAAAATGAATGATCTTGTAATCTTCATCTAACTTACCCCATAGTTGTAACATTTAATTGTTTCTAAAATATTATAAGATGATTTTTTGTTGATTTTCATTTCTCTTCCCCACGGTATACCTCCTGTTTTCACTGTATTTGATGTTTATATAAGTAGCTAATGATAAAAGTAGTAATAAAAGAATTATTCATAGATACTGACTTCTCATTACTTTCAAAATGGGTTGTGTATGTGATATGTAATACTAGACTTTCCATCAGTTCTATGATTTAGGTCTACCTTTGGTTAAATTTTAATTTTAATTTTCAAGGTGAGATACACAGGGGGTATTACTAAATCAGTAAGGGACTGAGTAACATTATTGTGAAAACAGTTACACCGTTCCACATTTTTTCTCTCCTTACATCCCCTAAATCCCAGCACCCAACTTGTAAGGATCATATCCAACATATGGTGTTGTGAGAATTGGTGCTACATATGCTGTTTACATATCGTTGTAACACTGATTGCATGAGTCCTAAGGCTTAGGTCTACATTTTGCAAGCTAGTGTTATGGTGAACACAAAAGCCTCCTCAGAGGTTCATAACACTTTTCAAATACATCTCATTCATAAGCCCAAGTATACTATCAATAATTACAGACTTTGAAAAATTATGTCAGAATGTGATATAAAAATACAATACAACATTACTAAATTTGGAAATCCTTTATTCACAATTTTATGTCTACTCTTCTCCTTTAGCCATTTATTAAACTCTTGTACATCAAAGTGTGGAGCAATATATATTTTTTTGATGACAAGAGTGACGTGAATTAACTCAAGAATTATATAATTTTGAAGTGATATAAAACAAAAATCTTCAATATATTTACAATAGATATGCTATGCATAAATCTGCCTATTTAATCAGAAAATTGCTTTTTCCCTTTAAGATGGGTGAAAATACAAATATTTGTATTCACAGTCACAATACTAAGTGATAATTGGAAAGATACGCACTGATATACAATTAGCTAAATTTTCATTAATATATGAATATCAGCTGTCCATGTGAATATTGCAATGCATGATGGCAATCTGAGGAGTTTCTGAAGACTGACATGAAAGCGGACAGACGTTAGAGGACACAGTGGTTATCCTAAGTGTGTGATAGGAAGACAGTACTGTGTGTGATAGGAAGACAGTACTATAGAAAGCCATTAGGTAAAAATATAATTTATTGTAAATATTATCACAAGGTGCCATACTTCGCATACATATTCTTGGATTATTCCTCTTACAAAGAGAACATTAAAGTTTCTCTAATTAATTTAAGCAAAATTTAGTTTTTGAAACCCAGGCATTATAGGTTAAACAAGATTGTATGATATCCAATCAAATACTTCAGAAACTTGCATAAGAAAGAATTGCACAAAAGTAATATGAACATAGGCATAAACATATTAACAGAGTTCATCAAAAAATTAAAACTGATGTAAACAATATTGTAAGCAAAATGGAAAGTATCAATTTGGCTTCCATATTTTCACAGGTCCTCTCAACAAAAATCTCTGGATTATTATTATTCTTCCTTCCAAGAAGAATTATAACTAAAACAGCCAATGATCTTCCATATGAAGTTAAGATATTTGAATTATCATGTAGTCAATCAGAATGACTTAAATTTCTGAGAAGAGTTTTACATGAACAGGTATGATATCATATATCTCGATGTCATATATTATGAATTAATATTGGGAAATCTTCATATCTAAAACAGAATATCAATAAAATTTGGTACTCAGGAAAACAGAAAAGCATTTAAATATCTTCTGAAATAATCAGTCCTACAAATTTGTAGCAACTATGGGGACAGAATTCCAGTAAAAAAAAAAAGCACATTTTCTGAGAATGGTGTGGTAAATAAAGTGGAAAACAAAACAAAAAAAAGAGCACAGAAGGAACAGTAATGAAGAAAAAAATCAAACAGGCTTGGTACTTACTAAGGATTCATAATCACCTAATTTGTGAGAACCTTCTTAATCATTAACAACCATATGGTCATTGACAAATCTGAGAAAGGAAACATAGTTCATGAATAAGCACATTTGAAAAACAATTCCCAAACTAATATTGTGTTAACTGATTATTGGAAAATTAGTGCCATTTTACATTTACATCTGTACTATTTTTGAATTGCGAACTATTCAGATGAATTCCATAGGATCTTTGTTTCCTGTACTTAATAGCAATTATGCTCACATATTCTATCTTTGGTTGTCATGTTATGTGCATCTGACCTAAGAAGAACATCATTATGTGAGTGCATATAAAATCCTCTCGATTTTCTCTCAGAATTTCCTAGAGAGAATTTTCCCATATAAAACATATAAAATTAATACTATTTCCCAATTATAAACATGGCCCAAATTGATTCATGTGACTCCATGAATATTAAAATATTTTAACCTCATACCGAATATAATTGGCAGATTAAATTATGATTCTTTCATGAGGAAGAATGACAATACCTAGATTGCTGAGAGATTGAGTGAAAATATACTGGCCAAATTAATACTTTCCTTTTTTTCAATTATTGTTTGAATCATTGATTTGGTTTTTTATAAACTGAGTTACTATATATATACATAACACTTTGCATGTTTGTGTCAATATCTTCATGTAATTCTCTCTCTTTTAATTATATTTATTTTTTTATTTTATTTTATGAACATACTATACAGAGGGGATACAATTACATGGCCGGGATAATGCATACATTTCTTACCAAGCATTACAGCCTCCTACTTTGTTTACCCTTCACCTCCCTTCCCAGCCTCCCCCCTCTACCCCACCAAACCCTTCCCCCCTCCTCACCCCAACGACATTGTAAAGCTCATTTTTGACATGACAATTTGTACTTCTCATTGTTGCAACAGGTCCACTTGAATCCTAAAATGACTTGTTTTTCTCCATCTCCTGCACAAGTTATACAGACATCAAATATACTGAAAGCGGGGGTTATACTGTGGGGGAGGGACATACAAAGCAACAAAGAAATAATTTTATAAATGCGTTAGAAACACATGCATGAAAGAAAAAAAATTAAAATACATATCTAAGGGATCATTTCCCTAACATCACATTATCTGAACTTTTCCGCTTGACCCATACATATACTAGATATTGCAAACAAAGGAAACCATGGGACCTGTGTTTCTTTGGGCCTGGCTTACTTCACTTAATATATTTTTTTCCAAATTTTTCAATTTCCTAAAAAAGGGGGCAATGTCATTTTTTCCGATGGAAGCATAGAATTCCATTGTGTATATATACCACATTTTCTTGATCCATTCATCTACTGAAGGGCATCTGGGTTGGTTCATATCTTAGCTATGGTAAATAATGCTGCAATAAACATAGTTGTGCTGTTAGCTTTAGTGTGGTCTTATTTGTAAACGTTTGTGTAAATGCCCAAAAGTGGGATTGCTGGGTCATACCGGAGCTCTATGTGAAGTCTTTTGAGGACCCTCCATACTGCTTTCCAAAGTGGTTGAACAAGTTTACATTCCCGCCAACAATGAAGTAAGGTTCCCTTCTGTCCACATTTCCTCCAGCATCTGTTGTTGTTAGAGTTCTTGATTTTTGCCATTCTAACTGGGGTGAGGTGGTATCTTAATGTTGTTTTGATTTGCATTTATTTTATGTCTAGGGAGGTTGAGCATTTCTTCATGTGTCTATTGGCCATCCTTCTTTCTTCTTCAGAGAAGTTTCTTTTTAAGTCTTTAGCCCACTTATTTATTGGGCAGTTGTTTCTTTGAGGATTTGTGGTTGGGGGATTTGATTTTTTGAGTTCCAAGTATATTTTAGATATAAGACCCTTGTCCATTGTATGGCTAGTAAAGATCTTCTCCCAGTCCGTGGGCTTTCTATTGATCTTGCTAGCTATGACTTTTACTATGCAGAAGCTCTGCAACTTTATGCAATCCCATTTGTCCAACCTTTCTTTGATTTATTGTGGTTCTGGGTCTCTATTCAGAAAATTTCAGCCTGAGCCAAGGAGACCTAGGGTTTCTCCTATTCCATCCTGTAATGTTTTCAGAGTGTCTACTTTGACTCCGAGGTCTTTGATCCATTTGGAGTTGATTCTGGTGCAGGGTGACATATAAGGATCTAGCTTTAGTTTTCTACAAGTAGTTAACCAATTTTGCCAGCACCATTTACTGAAGAGGCTCTCATTGTTCCATTCTATTGTTTTAGATCCCTCATCGAAGACTAGATGGCTATAAGTCTGTAGGTTCATTTCTAGGTTTCAATTCTATTCCATTGGTCCTGAGATCTGTTCTTATGCCAATACCAAGCTATTTTGATTACTATGGCTTTATAGTAGAGTTTGAAATTTGGTATTGATATTCCTCCAGCAGTGTTCTTTCCATTGAGGAGCGTTTTTGCTATTCGGGGTCTTTTATAATTCCATATGAATTTTTGAATTGCCTATACTATTTCCTTGAAGAATGAGATTGGAATTTTGATAGGTATTGCGTTGAATTTCTAGATAGCCTGGCGAAGTATTGCCATTTTCATGATGTTAATCTTTCCAATCCAGGAGCATGGGAGGTTTTGCCATTTTTTAAATTCTGTGTTTATTTCCTTTTTTAAGATTTTAAAGTGTCCATCATAGAGGTCCTTCACTTCATCAGTTAAGTTAATTCCTAGTTATTTTATTTTTGTGGGTCTTTTACAAATGGAATTGCTTTCCTAATATCAGCCACACTTTTCTCATTGTTGGCATACAGAAAAGCCATTGATTTTGGGAGGTTAATTTTATACCCTGCTACTTTGCCAAAGTTTTGAATCATCTTGAGTAAATTGGGGGTGGAGTCTATGGGATTTTTTAAATACAAGACCATGTCGTCTGCAAAGAGGGAGAGTTTTACTTCTTCTTTCCCTATTTGGATCCCATTTATGTCTGCATCTTGTCTTATTGCTGTAGCTAGGCATTCTAATACTAAATTGAAGAGAAGTGGAGAGAGTGGACATCCTTGTCTTGTTCTTGAGTTAAGAAGAAATGGCTTTACTTATTCATCATGAAGTATAATGCGGACTGTAGGTTTGTCATATACAGCCTTTATTGTATTGAGGAAAGTTCCATAGATTCCTAATTTTTCCAAAACCATCATCATAAAGGGGTGTTGGGTCTTGTCGAATGCTTTTTCTGCATCTATTGAGATAACCATGTGGTCCTTATTCTTGAACCTGTTGATGTGAGGAATAATATTAATTGATTTGCGTATATTGAACCAGCTTTGCATCTCTGAAATGAATCCTGTTTGATCGTGGTGTATGATTTTTTGGATGAATTGTTGAAGTTGATTGGCCAAAATTTTGTTGAGAAGTTTTGCATCATTGTTCATCAAAGAAATGGGCCTATAGTTCTCTTTCTTTGATGAGTCCCTTCCTGGTTTTGGGATGAGGGTTATGATGGCTTCATAGAATGTGTTCGGTAGTGAGCTTTCTCTTTCAATTTCATTGAAGATTTGGAGGAGTATTGGTGTGAGCTCTGTTTTGAAGGCCATGTAGAATTCTGCTGTAAAACCATCGGGTCCTGGACTTTTCTTAGCTGGGAGGTCTCTTATTGCTGTTTCTATTTCAATGCTTGATATGGGGCTGTTAAGAGGGTTTAACTAATCTTGGTTTAGTTTTGTCATGTCAATATTTGCTAGGAAAAGGTCCATTTCTGTCAAGTTCTCAAACTTATTAGCCTAAAATTTTGAGAAGTATTCCCTTATAATGTTCTGAATCTTGGTTGTTTCCGTGGTGATGTTTCCATTCTCATTCCTGAGTTTATTTATTTGGGTGTGTTTTCTTCTTTTTCTGATAATATTTGCTAAGGGTCTGTCAATTTTGTTAAGTTTTTTAAAGTACCAACTCTTTGTTTTGTTGATTCTTTCTATAGTTTTTTGGGGATTCTAATTCATTTAATTCTGAATTAATTTTAATTATTTCTTTCTGTCTACTGGATTGGGGTTTATCTTGCTGCTCTTTTTCAAGGAGCTTTAGATGTGTAATTAAATTGTTAGTTTCAGATCTCTCTAATTTGTTGATGTAGGAGCTCAGAGCTATGAACTTGCCTCTGAATACTGCCTTTGCTGTGTCCCAGAGGAGCTGGTAATTTGTGTGTTCATTTTTGTTGAATAGCATGAACATTTGAATTTCGGTTATAATCTCTTCCATGACCCACTCATGATTCAGCAGTGTGTTGTTCAGCCTCCATGTGATACGGGACATTCTTTGGTAGCTTTTGGTGTTGTGTTCTAATTTTATTCCGCTGGTCAGAGAGAATGCAAGGTATAACTTCAATGTTTCTGAATTTAGACAAGTTTGCTTTGTGATCTAAAATGTGGTCTATTTTATAAAACGTTCCATGTGCTACTGAGAAAAACGTGTATCCTGATTCTGCTGGGTGAAACATTCGGTAAATGTCTGTTAAGTCTCGTTGATCTATGCAGCTGTTTAGATCTGCAGTTTCTCTGTTGAGTTTTTGCCGAGTTGATCTATCTAGTGGGGAGAGTGGTGTGTTAAAATCCCCAACAATTAATGTCTTTGGATCTATATGGGATTTGAGGGAAAGTAGTGTTTCTTGGATAAATTTGGGTGCTCCATTGTTTGGCGAATAGATATTTAGAATTGTCATATCCTCCTGATGGAGAGATACCTTAATTAGTATGTAGCGACCTTCTTTATCTCTTCTCACAATTTTTAATTTGAAGTGTATTTTATCTGATATTAGTATTGCAAATCCCGCCTGTTATGGGGGCCGTTTGCTTGGTAGATTTAGTTCCAGCGTTTAACATTAAAAATGTGTTTGTTTTTATGGGCAAGATGTGACAAGGGTCTTGTTTTTTAATCCAACTAGACACTCTATGTCGCTTAATTGGTGAGTTCAGTCCGTTAACGTTAAGAGATAAAACTGAGAGTTCTTTGGGAGTTCCTGCCATGTTATCCACCTTCTTGGGGGCTGCAAAAACTGGGTTCTTCCTATGTTTCTTGGATTCTCAGTTTGGGTGCAGTTTCTTGGCCTTCATTGTGGTCTTGTTGGTTTTTTATGTGTAGGACATCCTTAAGAAACTTTTGTAGGGCTGGTTTGGTGGAGATGTATTGTTTCAATTTTTCTTTGCTTTGGAAGGTTTTTATTTGGCCTTCAGTTATGAAGGAGAGTTTAGCTGGGTACAGTATTCTTGGTTGATAGTTGTTTGTTTTTAGGGCATGCCATACATCATTCCAGGCTCTTCTTGCTTTGATTGTCTCTGCTGAGAAATCTGAGGTAATTCTAATTGGTTTCCCTTTATAGGTGATTAACCTTTTCTCTTGGACAGCTTTAAGGATCTTTTCCTTGGTCTGAGTTGATCCTGTGTGGATTATAATGTTACTGTGGGATGTCCTATTCTGGTCTGGTCTATTTGGGGTTCTAAAAGCTTCTTGTATCTGAATAGGCCTATCTTTTTGTATGTTTGGAAATTTCTCTGCTAAGATCCTATTAAACAAATTTCCTAGGCCATAAACTTCTGTTTCTAGGTGCTCCTCTACACCCATTATCCTTAGATTAGGCCTTCATGGTGTCTTCCAAGTGTTGGATAGATCTATCATATTTCTTGGACTTGTCTTGGATGGTTGTATGTTCTTTCTCTATAATATCTAGGCTGTCTTCAATCTCTGAGTTTTGATCTTCTGCATGGCCTAACCTGCTGTCAAGACTCTCTACTTTGTTTTTTTTTATCTCTTTTCCTTCCAATTGGTCAGCTTTGATGGCTTCAAATTCACCCAGCTGCCACGCCGACCCCAGTAGAGTCTGTTTAGCATGGGAAACCATCTATCAGACCATGATAAGGGCTTCGAGACCTATCTCTGAGTTTTGGGACTTCACCGAAGTCTACCTCAGAGAATGGGGCTTTACAGAAACCTATCTCCAAGTTTTGGGACTTCACCAAAGTCTACCTCGGAGAATAGGGCTTCTAAGAGGCCTATTCCTGGGAAAAGGCTGGAAAAATCCCTGGGAAAAGATGTGTTTCTGTCTTTCTTCTCCTCATAAGAGTGCCTATCAATCTTTTACTGTTTCTGCTGTTCATTGTACTTACTCATTGTCAACGTCCCTTTAATCTAAGCTCTTTCTTAAGAGTGTTGACGACTCCAATATCTGATGAGTGTCTTAAAAATATGACTAACTCACCAGAGTTAAGTGCTACCCTGGAACCCCTCTTATGAAGGCTAGTAGACAAGTTATAAGTAAATATAAAAGTATTGGTGGTTTCACAAAGTCACTCCAGCAGAAGGAATTGTAAGAAATTTACAAGAAGCTGTAGGTGCGGCTAGAACAGAAGGAATGTATGGCAATTGCTGAGATAACTACTTAGGAGAAAGAACTTCCTGGTACTCTCATTTACTAATAGACTTGCTAGATCTAGGCCTCCGCAACCTTACTATTAAAGAAGGAACAGGAAAAATCTTATGGGATAATTAAGGCCTCTATAGAAATAAGGTAATGGTGAGATGGTGACAAACATTGAAACCCATTATATTTCTTAGAGATAAGCCCGAAACAAGTGCCTTTCAGGCGACCAGCTGGTGACCACTAAGAATGAAGCCCTGCAGCAAGATTGTGTAAACTTTTGCCCTTTCAGGCGACCAGCTGGTGACCATCCAAGAACGAAGCCTTGCAGCAAGATTGTGTAACCTTTCCCCCTTTTCTTATGAAGACTTCTGTTATAAAAGTTTGTTATCCTCTGCATTAAATCGCACTCAGCACTCAGCACTCAGCATCCACTCCTAATGTGTGTGACTTGTCTGTTTGCCATCTCCCCATCCTATTCCAGGTTCCTCCTCTAGGTATCCTCCGTCTTCCCGACAGAACCCGGTCCGCAGCACCCAGCAGCATCGGAAGACACGTTTTTCTCAGCAGCACATGGAACATTTTCTAAAATAGACCACATTTTAGGCCACAAAGGAAACTTTTCCAAATTCAGAAACATTGAACTTATACCTTGCATTTTCTCTGAACACAAGGGAATAAAATTAGAACTCAACACCAAAAGCCACCAAAGAAAGTCCCGTATCACATGGAGGCTGAACAACACACTGCTGAATCCTCAGTGGGTCAAGGAAGAGATTAGAAAGAAAATTCAAATGTTCATGCTATTCAACAAAAATGAGCACACAAATTACCAGTTCGTCTGGGACACAGTAAAGGCTGTACTCAGAGGTAAGTTTATTAGCTCTGAGATCCTACGTCAACAAATTGGAGAGATCGGAAACTAACAATTTAATGACACATCTAAACCTCCTTGAAAAAGAGCAGCAAGATAAACCCAAATTCAGTAGACGGAAAGAAATAATTAAAATTAAATCAGAATTAAATAAATTAGAATCCCCCAAAAAACTATAGAAAGAATCAACAAAACAAAGAGTTGGTTCTTCGAAAAACATAACAAAATTGACAGACCCTTAGCAAATATTATCAGAAAAAGAAGGGAACACACCCAAATAAATAAACTCTGAGATGAGAATGGAAACATCACCACAGAAACAACCAAGATTCAGAACATTATAAGGGAATAGTTTTCCAAACTTTATGCTAATAAGTTTGAGAACTTGACAGAAATGGACCTTTTCCTAGCAAATATTGACATGCCAAAATTAAACCAAGATTAGTTAAACCATCTTAACAGCCCCATATCAAGCATTGAAATAGAAACAGCAATAAGAGACCTCCCAGCTAAGAAAAGTCCAGGACCCGATGGTTTTACAGCGGAATTCTACAAGGCCTTCAAAGCAGAGCTCACACCAATACTCCTCCAACTCTTCAATGAAATTGAAAGAGAAAGCTCACTACCAAACACATTCTATGAAGCCATCATAACCCTCATCCCAAAACCAGGCAGGGACTCATCAAAGAAAGAGAACTATAGACCCATTTCTTTGATGAACATTGATGCAAAACTTCTCAACAAAATTTTGGCCAATCGACTCCAACAATTCATCCAAAAAATCATACACCACAATCAAACAGGATTCATTTCAGAGATGCAAAGCTGGTTCAATATACGCAAATCAATTAATATTATTCATCACATCAACTGGAACAAGGATAAGAAACACATGGTTATTTCAGTAGATGCAGAAAAAGCATTCGACAAGATCCAATAGGCCTTTATAATGAAGGTTTTGGAAAAATTAGGAATCCGTGGAACTTTCCTCAATACAATAAAGGCTGTATATGACAAACCTACAGCCAGCATTATACTTAATGGTGAAAAACTAAAGCCATTTCCTCTTAACTCAGGAATAAGACAAGGATGCCCACTCTCTCCACTTCTGTTCAATTTAGTATTAGAATGCCTAGCTACAGCAATAACACAAGATGCAGGGTCTCGGAAGTCGGCTCAGTGGTAGAGCTCTTGTCTTGCATTCTCGAGGCCCTGGGTTCGATTCCTCAGAACACAAAAGCAAAAAGAAAAAAACCGGAAGTGGCGCTGTGGCTCAAGTGGTAGAGCACTAGCCTTGAGCTGAAGAGCTGAATGACAGCCCTCAGGCCCAGAGTTCAGGCCCCACTACCGGACCTCCCCCCCAAAAAAAAGACAAGATGCAAACATAAAGGGGACCCAAAATGGGAAAGAAGAAATAAAACTCTCCCTCGTTGCAGATGACATGATCTTGTGTTTAAGAATTCCCTGGATTCCACTCCCAAATTACTCAAGCTGATTCAAAACTTTAGCAAAGTACTAGGTGTAAAGTGAAGCCCCCAAAATCAATGGCTTTTATGTAAGCCAACAATGAGAAAAGTGTGGCTGACATTAGGAAAGCAACTCCATTTGTATTAGCACCACCACCACAACAACAACAAAAAAACCTAGGAATTAACTTAACCAAAGAAGTGAAGGACATCTATGATGAAAATTTTAAAAACTTGAAAAAGGAAATCAAAACAGACCTTAGAAAATGGGAAAAACTCCCATGCTCCTGGATTAGAAATACTAACATCGTAAAAATGGCAATACTTCCCAAGGCTATCTACAAATTTAATGCCATACCTATCAAAATTCCAACCTCATTCTTTAAGGAAATAGAGAGGCAATCCAAAAATTTTGTGGAACAATAAAAGATCTTGAATAGCAAAAAATGCTCCTCAACATAAAGAACACTGCTGGAGGAATATCAATACCAAATTTCAAACTCCACTATAAAGTAATAGTAATCAAAACAGCTTGGTACTGGCACAAGAACAGACCTCAGGACCAATAGAATGGAATTGAAAACACACAAATGAACCTACAGACCTATAGCCATCTAATCTTTGATAAGGGAGCTAAAAAAATAGAATGGAAGAATGACAGCCTCTTCAGTAAATGGTGCTGGCAAAATTGGTTAACTACTTTTAGAAAAATAAAGGTAGATCCTTATATATCACCCTGCACCAGAATCAACTCCAAATGGATCAAAGACCTCGCAGTCAAAGCAGACACTCTGAAAACATTACAGGATGGAATAGGAGAAACTCTAGCTCTCCTTGGGGCAGGCCTAAATTTTCTTAATAGAGACCCGGAAACACAACAAATCAAAGAAAGATTGGACAAATGGGATTGCATAAAGTTGCAGAGCTTCTGCATGGCAAAAGACATAGCTAGCAAGATTAATATAAATCCTATGGATTGGGAGCATATCTTCATTAGCCATTCAACAGAAAAGGGTTTCTAAATATAGTTGGAACACAAAAAATTAAATCCCCCAACAACAAATCCTCAAAGAAACAACTCCCAATAAATAAGTGGGCAAATGATTTAAAGAGAAACTTCTCTGAAGAAGAAAGAATGATGGCTAATAGACACATGAAGAAATGCTCAACATCCCTAGTCATAAATGAAATGCAAATAAAAACAACATTGAGATACCACCGCATCCCAGTTAGAATAGTAAAATTCAAGAACTCTAATAACTGGAGGGAATGTGGACAGAAGGGAACCTTACTGCATTGTTGGTAGGAGTCTAAACTTGTTCAACCACTTTGGAAAGCAGTATGGAGGTTCCTCAAAAGACTTCATATAGAGCTCCGGTATGACCCAGCAATCCCACTTTTGGGCATTTAGAAAGCTAACAGCACAACTATGTTTATTGCAGTATTTTTTACCATAGCTAAGAGATGGAACCAACCCAGATGCCCTTCAGTAGATGAATGGATCAAAAAAATGTGGTATATATAAACAATGGAATTCTATGCCTCTATCAGAAAGAATGATATTGCCCCCTTTGTTAGGAAATGGAAAGCCTTGGATAAAATCATATTAAGTGAAGTAAGCCAGGCCCAAAGAAACACAGGTCCCATGGTTTCCCTTATTTGCAACATCTAGTATATATATGACTCCAGCAGAAAAGGTCAAATAAAGTGGTTAGGAAAATGAACCCTAAGTTATGAAGTTAAATGTATTTTTTTCTTTCATGCATTTGTTTCTAACGCATTTATAAGATTATTTCTTTGCTCCTTTGTATGTCCCTCCCCATCTGTATAACCCCTGCTTTCACTGTATTTGATGTCATTATAATTTGTGTAGGGGAAGGGGAAAAACAATTCGTTTAAATAAGAATACAGGTGGACCTGTTGCAACAATGAGAAGTACAAGTTGTCATGTTGAAAACGAACATTACAACTTTGGTGGGGGGGGGAGGGTTAGGTCGGGGGACGGGGTGAAGCTGGGAAAGAATGGGAAGGGTAAACAAAGGAGGAGGCTACAATGCTTGAAAAGAAATGCTATTATTATCTTGCCTATGTAATTGAAACCCCTCTGCACATTATTTTCACACAAAAAAGGAAGAAAGAAAGAAAAAAGAAAGAAAGAAAGAAAGTAAGAAAGGAAGGAAGGAAGGAAGGAAGGAAGGAAGGAAGGAAGGAAGGAAGGAAGGAAGAGAGAAAGAAAGAAAGAAAGAAAGAAAGAAAGAAAGAAAGAAAGAAAGAAAGAAGGAAAGAAAGAAAGAAAGAAAGAAAGAAAGAAAGAAAGAAAGAAAGAAGGAGAAAGAAGGAGAAAGAAAGAAAGAATGAATGAAAGAAAGAAAGAAGGAAAAAAGGAAAGAAAGAAAGAGTAAGGGAAAAAGGAAGGCCAAAGTGACGGAGGGAAAAAGGAAGGAGAAATTGAAGGAAGGAAAGAAGGAAGGAAACAAGAAGGAAATGGGAAAGGAAGGAGAAAGAGAAAGGAACAATGAATTTAGCAACGGAAGTAAGCAAGTGGGAATGAAGGAGAGAATAAAAATGATAGGGAAGAAGAAAAGAAGAACAAAAGGAGGAGATTAAGAAGTGGGAGAAGAAGGGTAAGCTGGAAATTTGAGGAAGAGGAATAAGGAAGGAGGGCACAGTTGTGATTGTGGTCCATTGTGGAAGGAGCTCTTTGGTGCCCAGCCCTCACATATCCCTCTGGGCTGGGGCATTTGTACTGATTCGTTTTCCTCCTGGGTCCCACTGACCTTGTGGATGTCCGGGGAACTGGATTCTGACTTTAGGATAGGGGTGGGGGCCTAGTATCTGGCAAATACCTGTAATACAGGCCTTGTATATGTGGTGGGGAATTTAAAGAGTAAAGGATAACAAGTTCAACTCCAGGCTATTTAGCATTAACACTGGAAGGCCAGCCAGTGCTTGATGTAGCCCCAGAAGCTTTGTGGGCCAGGGGGTGGCTGAGAACAAATTTACAGAAATGGTTAGGGATAGAAGGGGAAATAGAGGCTGCTGGTGGTCAGCATTTGTTGCTTAATCTCTTCACAATGTGCTCAGGGCCTTGTCTAGCATCTCCAGTGCCAAAAGTACGATATGTGCAGGTGAGGTGGTGAGAGGGCAGGTGCCTTCCTCCACCTCGTACTTCTTGTGTTTCTTCTCCTCCATTGTCCTCAACATGGCCACGGACTCCCACTTGATGACCAACTGGGAAAGGCTAAGCATCATGTGCCAGCTACTTCAGCCATAGGACGTCAGTAACAACAGGACGCTCAGTGCCAGGATCAGGATGCCCAAGGGGATAGGAGGAGGAGGGTGTTTATTAGATAGTTCTGAGAGTAAGAGGTACATGGGAGTCACGCAATGGCACAAGATTTATTGCTTTGGATTTCATCACAGCCAAGATTCCGATAATGATGACTTCTGGTGCAGATCCAACCTCACTCAGAAAAGATGTGTTATTCAATTTTTCAGGCCGTCAGTTATTTGGTTATTCGTTGCGTTGATTGGGTGCTTGGTGGCTGGCTTTGAAGGTTGATCAATTACCCAGAGCAACTCTTCTTTTGTCATGTGATTACTCATGTAAGAGTCTTTATGATTCTTGTGTCCAGAGTGTATCACAAAATTATACTATGATCTCAAACTTCTTTGTTATTATAAATTAATTCATGAAGAACCACTATGAGGTTCTATGAATTTTTTTTATCAAACTTTAGAAACCAACATATCTTTAGTATATTAGCCTCTGTTTAATCAAATTATATATAGAGACATGTATGTCTCTCTCTCTATATATATGTTTGATGAATATATACAAAGGGTGATAGAAAAGGATATTTGAAAACATCCCTAGTAGCTTGGGGGCAGGAGGCTCATGCCTGTAATCCTAGCTACTAAGAAGGCTGAAATCTTAGGTTCACGTTTCAAAGCCAACCTGGGCAGAAAATTCCATTACATTCCTTTTTTTCCTCTTTTTTTTTTTAAATGTGTAAATACCGTAGAGAGGGTTACAATTACATGGGGAAGGTAATGATTTCATTTCTTATGAAGCATTGTTGCCTCCTCCTTTGTTTTCCATTCCCATCCCTTCATATCTTCCCACACATCTCCTACTCCCCCCTCATGGCACGAAAGTTGTAATGTTCGTTTTTTTAACATAATGTCTTGTACATCCCATTTTAGCAATGTGTCCACCTGTATCCCCATTTAAACAATCTGTTTTTTCCCTTTCCCTCCACAAATTATACCAACATCAAATCCAGTGAAAATAGAGATTATACCATGGGGGATGTATATAAAGAAGCAACAAAGAAACATCTTATAAATATGTTAGAAACAACATCAAGAAAGAAATTATATTTGAGTCCTTATCTTGGGGTTCATTTCTACTAACAACTTATCTGACCGTTACATTCTTCTCTCAAAAAAAAAAAACACTAGAAAACAAGGAAGGGCACTATGGCTCTAATGGTATAGTGCTGGACGTGAGCTGAAGAGCTGAGGGATAGAACCCAAGTTCAGAAATAGGGATACAGGTGGACCCATTGTAGAAATAAGGTGTACCTGACGTTATTTCGAAAAACAAACTTTACTAATTTGGCTGGGTTGTGGGGTGGTTGGGGGAGAGGTAAAAAGGGATGGAAAGGGGAAACAAAGGAGGAGGCAACTGTGCTTGATAAGAAATGTATTCATTATCTTTCCCATGTAATTGTAACCCCTCTGTACAGTATTTGCAAAAAAAATAAATAAATAAATAAAATTCAAGCCCCAGGACCGACAAAAATAGAAAGAAAGAAAAAAAAAAAAAGGAAACGTCCCTGATGGTGGGTCATCACAGGTGTCTTCTTTATAAAAGACAAGCTCTACATCTATAGAACTTTTGTAGCAGTGTTAAACTAGGGCGAAAAATTTCTACACAAAGTTCACAGTTCTTTCAAACTTCAAATATTGTGAAATTTTTGATCAAACTAAGAGCAATTTTGTAATCCATACCCTATATATAAAAACAGAAACAATGAATCTCAACATGATATCTGTTTAAAAATATGGTCTGAAATCTAAAGGATTCAAGCTGAATCATGTCATATGATAATAGTCTTAACATATTAAAATTTTGTCATTAAGAATGTCAGTAATGCTGAGCGCAGATGGCTCATGCCTGTAATCTTAGCTACTCAGGAGGCTGAAATATGAGGATCACGGTTCAAAGCCAGCTGGGCTGGAAAGTCAGTGAGAATCTTTTCTCCAATAAAGGACTAGAAAACCAGGAGAGGTGTTGTGGCACGAGCAGTAGAGTGTTCACCTTGAGCTGAAGAGCTGAGTGATAGCGCCCAAACCCTGAGTTCCAGCCCCAGAATCAAAAATAAATAAATAAATAAAAATTTAAAAAAAGGTCAATAAATTACATTTTCGCCATTAGGCAATGGTGAGTAAAAGGAAACCGCCTCCAAAGTTAGTGAAATATGCTCTGTTCTAGAAATAATCAAGTTGAACTTTCACGGACATAGTTTCAATTACATTCTGCTGAGATTTCAGAAGAAATAAATCTCTCTCCATGACATTTCTTCCACACACTCTATCACATCAGTCCCATACTTTTCCAACATTTACCTTAAGAAATATACCCTAATTTATCCAAGAACTGAAGACTATGTGGAACCAACTTTCTCCATTTCACCAGATTGCTTGGGAATCTGAGAGACCTGATTTTGTGATTTTTTATCATAGAGACACTGCAAAAACCTCTGAACATTCACAGATTACTCTGAAAATGAAAAAAAAATACAATGGAGGGGAAAGGAATATATTGGGGAAAACAATTTTTTTCTGTTTTTCCTTTTAAGACCTATACAATACCTTAGGTATCCCTAGCAGGAGAATGTTGATTCAAACTAGAACAGAGTACTACTGCGGAAGTCACCTTCTGATGTACTCTCACTTCCTTTAGATATTTCTTCCTTTTTATATTATGAAAATATTCATTCTAGTTTATTATTGGTTGAGTCAGTTGAAATTGTTACCCTGTATTATTTTTTTCTGAGAGTATACAAACATGGAGTGCTCATGATTTATCAGTATTTTTAATATTAAATCGAAAGGGCCCATAGTTTACTTGCTTACTTACATCTAAATCTGGTATATAAAAATTCAAAGTTAAGAAGAAACATTTGACTCAAATCTTTCTTTCTTTCTTTCAATTTTAGTTGCGAAAATACCTTATACAGTGGTTACAATTACATGGGCAAGATAATGGGTACATTTCTTAACAAGCATTTTGCCGCCTCCTTTGTTTCCCTTGCCATACGTTCCCCACCCTACACACCCCAGCCCCCTGACCAAAGTTGTAAAATTCTTTCTTACTATTGTTTATAACATATATATATATATATATATATATATATATATATATATATAAGATTTTTTTTTGGTTGCATTGTATGTCCCTCCCCCAGGGTATAACACCTGTTTTCACTGTATTTGATATTGTATAATTTGTGGACGGGAAGGGACAAAACCAATTGTAAAAATAGGATACTGGTGGAACCCATTGCAAAAATGAGATGTACAATATGCTATTGTGAAAAATGAACTTTACATCTTTGGTGGGGAGGAGAGGTGGGAGAGAAGGGCTGATAAGTGAAACAAAGGAGGAGGTGACAATGCTTGATAAGAAATGTAATTATATTGTTCATGTAATTAGAAACCCTCTGTATGGTATTTTCACAATAATATATATATATATGTGTATATACATATAATTCAAAGTTAATTATCAGTCTATATAAAATTTCATAGTCCATCAGGAGTAATTCTATCTATCCTGTTCTGTTTAGTCTTGTGTTTATATTTCTGTGATTCAATAAATAAAGAAAATAAGGTTAACTCGATCCAGTACATCATTTCTAAAAATGTGTTTATTCTCTGTCAATGTGACAGGAAGTTAAATGTCAGCAAGACTGGGGAGAAAAATTCTCGAGAAAACTTTAATGATATATTTCAAAATCAAATGTCTTAAATGTTGTGATTTCTTCAGTGACATAAAATCTAGGGCTGGGAAGGTGGCTCAGTGGTAAAACACTTGCCTTGCATGCATGAGCCCTGGGTTCCATTCCTCAGCACCATGTAAGAGAAAAGAAAAAAGCTAGAAGTGGTGCTGTGGTTCAAGTGGTAGAGGGCTAGCTTTGAGCTGAAGAGCTGAGGGACAGCGCCCAGACCCAGAGTTCAGGCCCCACGACCGGACCCCCCCCCCAAAAAAAAAAAACAAACAGATAGAACATATTCATTTCTAAAACATTCTATATGTAGATACACAATAAATGAAATACATTGATTTCTCATCTACTTCACAGATTAGAATCACTTATAGCAACAAGTATAAAAGTAGAATTTTTGTTCTCAACAAATTTCACAATTTTCAGGCAATGTTTTCCAACACAAAGAAAACCAGAAGAGGAAATCATGTGGTGACAAGTTTTGAGTGAATTTGCAAAAGGTATTCTAAACTATGGATGTTGAATTAACCAATTCCACATACCCTTTTACAAATATCAACACCAACTAAAAATATACACTCATCTGTAGGAGGATTTGCCATTATTCTAATTCGATCTTGATTCCTATTAATATTATAAGATCAGCAGGAAAAAATTATTCAGATAACTACTTCTTAGAGAAGATATGCACCATGTGAATCATGAGAGTTAAAGCTTGATATTGGGGCTGTTTTTCTTTTTTTTTAATTTATTTATTTTTTATTGTGAAAATACTGTACAGAGGTGTTACAATTACATGGGCAAGATAATGAGTACATTTCTTATCAAGGATTGTAGACTCCTCCTTTGTTTCCCCTTCCCATCCCTTCCCAGCTTCCCCCACCCCTCCATCCAATCCTCCCGTTTTTCAATAGGTAGTAAATTTCAATAGATCAGTGGCCAGTGGCCATGAAGCAGAGCCAGAAGACATTTAACCATAGGACCCACATGAAAGTGATGGCAAGAGAAGTAAATTTCAAGATCACCAGAATGAAAATTGTGATTTTTTGAAGTATGCAGAAGTAAATTATTTTGATTCTGTTTTCTGTTGAACAATACTGCCTACTTGAAGGAAAGGTTAGTAAATACATCTTGGGAAGTCAGAGATATAAAGAAGAAAAAGTCATTAAGAGAGATATATCCCAGTCCTGTCCAAAAGCCAAATAAATATGATAGAAGATGTGGAGAAAGGAAATGAGGTCAAGGAACTGTTACCTATCCTAAAGTTAACTGAATTCACCAAACAAGTTCAGTATGCCTTCCTAAGATGGAAGATGGAAGATAGCACTTGAAACTTCTGTGTAGAGTATTATCTGGGTGGGACCATGGTTACTCTGATGTCACCAATAATCCTCACGACTGTTTAATGAACTGAGGAAAAGTCAGCCATACTTCCCTAGATGTAAACGGAATACTTAGTGCCGATCTGAAACCAGAAGACATCACACTTTCTCTTACTATGCATTGTTGGACTATAATTTTGTAGAAGAGAAATGCATGAGCATTCAGTAGTTGAATACTGATTTAATTTCCCAAAATTTTCTTGTGTGTGTATGTGTGTGTGTGTGCTCACGCGCGGGCGTGTGCATGTACTATAGATAGTATATTGAGGGTTTTCTGTTACATGAGCAAGTAATGAATACATTTCCTTTCAAGCATTGTTACCCCTTCTTGTTTTACCCCTATTATCCCTTCCCTGAAAACCTCCACAACTCTTTGCAACCTCCACGCAAAATTGAAAGTACGTTTAGAATTTAGTGTCTTTTACTTCTCATCGTGAAAACAAGTTATTTACAATTTTGTTATTTCCCTTTCCCTCCCCAAATTAGGAATGATGAATATAAAAGTTGCAGAATACCGAAATCAAATACAGTGACAACAGGCGTTATACCATGGGGAAAGAACATAGAAAGAAACAAAATAAAATCACATAGTACATTATAAATACATTAAATGGGACAGCAAGTAAGATAAAATCACTTGTGTCCCTCTCTTGAGGTTCATATCAGCATATCATATGTACAAATATTTTTACCTCTTGTGCTTAGCCTAGTCATATACTAGTTATTGTGGATAAGGGAAACCATGGGACCTATGTCTCCCTGGATATGATTTACATCACTTAAAAATGTTTTCTGTCTTTCCATTTCCTAAGAAATGGGACTGTGTCATTCTTTCTGATGGAGGCATAGAATTCCTGAATTCATAGATAGATGGATGAAATGATGATTATGATGATGATGATGATGATGATGATGATGATGATGATAGATAGATAGATAGATAGATAGATAGATAGATAGTTGTGTTTGTATATATATATATACATAGATATAGATATATGACATTTTGTTGATGAATTAATGTATTACGGGTTATTTGGTTTGATGGTTCTATATCATAGCTATGGCAAATAATGCTGCAATGCTGGGCTGAAAGCTTTAGTATGGCCTTATTTGTGATTATTGGGGAAAAGTTGGATTGCTGTGTCATAGGGGAGCTTTATATGTAGTCTTTTGAGGAACCTATATATTGCTTTCCAAACTGGTTGAACACGTTTACAATCCCACCAACAATGCAGTAGTGTTCCCTTTGGCCACATCCCTTCCAGAATCTGTTAATATGAGATTTCTTGATTATAGTATAGCCATTATAACTGGGGTAAGGTGGAATCTTATTGTTGTTTCTTTTCGTTTTTTTTTCTATTTTCTTTTAAATATATACTTCTTTTGGAAAAGATACCATACAGAGAGGTTATAGTTACATAAGCAAAGTAATACGCCCATTTTGTATTAATCATTTTAACCTTTCCTTCCCCCCCCAATTCCTTCCCTCCCCACACCCCCAACTTATTTAAATACTTCACCATTGTGGTCAGTCTTCCAATTCCAGGTCTTGGATCCATTTGGAATTGATTCTGGTGTAGGATAATATATAAAGAACTAAATTTAGTGTTCTACAGGTTTTTAACCAATATTTCCAGCACCATTTACTGAAAAGGCTTTCTTCCATTTTACTTTTAAGTTCCCTTATAGAAGATGGGGTAGCTGTAGGTCTGTGTCTTCAATTTTTTTCTATTGGTCCTCACATCAGTTCTTGTGCCTGTACAAAGCCCTTTTGATTACCATGGATTTCTATTGGAGTTTGAAATTTGGTATTGGTATTCTTCCAGCACTGCTCTTTCTACTAAGTACTGTTTGTGCTATTGGGGTTCATTTATTTTTCGATATAAATTTTTGGGATACTCCCATTTCCTTGAAGGATGAGGTTGGGATATTGATAGGTATCACATTTAATTTGTAAATAGCCATTTTCATGATGATATTCATCTCAATCCAGGAGCATGCAAGGTTTTCTACTTCCTTGAGCTTTCAGTTGCTTTTTCAGGTTTTTAAAGTTTTCCTCATAAAGGCCCTTCGCTTCAATAGTTAACTCCTAGATATTTTATTTTTTTGTCTCACACTTTTCATCTAGATATCAAGTAATTGTCTTTGTAAGTTTTATTCATATATATATATATATATATATATATATATATATATATATATACATACATATATATAACAGCATTCTTTCCAGGGGCCATGCAGCTGCAGTAAATCCGTCTTTAAGAATTACTGTTTCTCTTCTTTAGTTTATTTTCTAGTGATAGCTAGGAAAAGTTGAGAACTGTTTCTTTGGGAAAGAAACTCGTTTCATTATTTAGGGTTTTGGAAAATGCTCATGTTCATCATGTTGCCTTCTAAATAATGATGCAAACCCAACACAAATATTCATTCTAGTGCAAATTTTCTACTCCAAATTGATACGGATTTCGTTTGTAAGCTGTTTCTACATAAAACTTACATGCACATTCTTGGTCACCTTTGTGATACGAAGTTGACCACATAGAACTAAGGAGGAGTTTTGCCTCTAAATGAGTATTTATTTTGCTGCAGAACTGACAAGTTTATTAGAGGGTAATTTCAAAACAAGGCCCTTTTACAAGTTATTCAATTTCTGTCCAGGTGTTCCTTTGCTTCCTTGTAGATATTCTTCATCTTTTTATATAACTTTATAATTCACACCTTAAATTAATATTGATTCAAACTAAGAGTAAAACGGGCTAGGCTTTCTCAAAAAAATACTAGCAATAATTAAATAAAAAAGCAGTAATGAAAGATTTTCTGAGAAGGATTTTAATTATATATCTGATATTTTATTACACAGATATTAATGTTACTCTGTAATGTAAAAACTAAACATAAAATATATAGGGACATAGCAATGAAGGTGTGGGTTTATGTATATAGATATAGGCTTTTGCATTGACGTTTTATTTAAACAAAAATTATAGACATTACTTACAAATATCCTTGAACATATATAATGATAGCCTAACTTTTAAGTGAAGACTCTGTTGACAAATTTATGTTGAAAATATGAAAGTCAATTAGGTATTAATAAAAACATGATAGGCTGTCACCAGAACCAGAGTTGCCTGAGTTTTCTCTGTGAACTATTACATTAGGTACAAAATAGCGTGTGGGATTTTGCCAGGACTAGAGATGCCTTGGGTTAGCTTATGTGATTTTAAAGGCAAAACAAACAAACAAACAAACATGATATACTTGTTCAACCTTTAAATATTGGGAGTAAAATATGTACTGGTATATAGAAGGCGTTCCCTAGTATATGCCACTCTTCTAGTACTAGTTATATTGCTGTATTATTTTTTGAGTACAAAACAATTCTATTTAAAAATCTCCAACCAAAACTCTATGGGCTTATACTGAGGAATCTTAAGGAATACGGAAAATTAAATATGGATGTTGAGGTATTGCTACTAAATGGCCAATTCTTTCATGAAATAGCTAGTGTATTTGAACAAAGAAATGAAAATGAAAGTATTTGTTTTTACAATAATAATGACAGGATATTGTGGGTTTACAAATCGCCTGTCTGGAATTACTGTTTTAAGAATCATGAGGAGGAATAGAAGAAACCCTAGGTCTCCCTGGTGCAGGCCGAAATTTTCTTAATGGAGACCCAGAAACACAACAAATTAAAGAAAGGTTGGACAATTAGAATTGCATGAAGTTGCAGAGCTTCTCAATGGCAAAGCACATAGCTAGCAAGATCAATAGAAAGCCTATGGATTGGGAGAAGATCTTCACTAGCTGTACAAGGGACAATGGTCTTATATGTAAAATATAGTGGAACTCAAAAAATTAAATTCCCCAACAACAAATCCTCAAAGAAAAAACTCCCAATAAATAAGTGGGCTAAAGACTTAGGGAAACTTCTCTGAAGAAGAAAGAAGGATGGCCAATAGACACAGGAAGAAATGCTCAACATCCCTAGCCATAAAAGAAATGCAAATCAAAACAACATTGAGACACCACCTCACCCCAGTTAGAATGGCAAAAATCAAGAACTCTAATAACAACAGATCCTGGAGGGGATGTGGAGAGAAGGGAACCTTACTGCATTGTTGGTGGGAGTGTAAACTTTTTCAACCACTTTGGAAAGTAGTATGGAGCTTCCTCAAAAGACTCCACATAGAGCTCCCGTATGACCCAGAAATCCCACTTTGGGGCATTTACCCAAATATTTACAAACAAGACCACACTAAAGCTACCAGCACAAGTATGTTTATTGCAGCATTTTTTACCATACCTAAGAGATGGTACCAACCCAGATGCCCCTCAGTAGATGAATGGATCAAGAAAATATGATATATATACACAATGTAATTCTATGCCTCCATCAGAAAAATGATATTGCCCCATTTGTTAGGAAATGGAAAGGCTTGAAAAAATTATATTGAGTGAAGTAAGCCAAGCCCAAAGAAACATACCTCCCATGGTTTCCCTTACTTGCAATATATAGTATATGTATATATACTAGATATACAAGCAGAAAAGTTCAGATAAGGTGATGTTAGGAAAATGAACCCTTAGATATGTATTCAAATGTTTTTTTTTCTTTCATGCATTTGTTTCTAACACATTTATAACATTATTTCTTTGTTGCTTTGTATGTCCCTCCGCCACAGTATAATGCCTTCTTTCACTATATTTGATGTCGGTATAATTTGTGGAGGGGAAGGGGAAAAACAAGTCATTTAACTAAGGATACAGGTGGACCGGTTGCAACAATGAGAAGTACAAGTTTTCATGTCAAAAACGAACTTGACAACTTTGGTGGGGGGATAGGATTGTGTGGGGGGTGAGGGAAGGCTGGGAATGGATGTGAAGGGTAAACAAAGGAGGAGGCTACAATGCTTGATAAGAAATGTCCTCATTATCTTGCCCATGTAATTGTAATCCCTCTGAACAGTATGTTCACAATAAAGAATTTAAAAAGAAGAATCATGAGGAACTGAAGCATCCCAATGTTGTTTTGCCTAGAGCAATAGAACATGATTTGAAAGGATTTTAACCAGACTGACATGGGAGAGAAAAACTAGAAGCCTGTGTAGTCTTTAAATGGAGAATCTGGCATCATCTCTGAACAATCCTAATAACATGGACATTTAGGTTCTGATAAAAGAGGGCGTAGTTTGGCAGTGCTTGATATCTCATGAAATTATTCATACAGAAAAGCAGAGTAGAAACTCTCTTTGAAGTACAAAACAAAGATTTACATCAGAAAGCTTTTCGGAAGCAATGATCAGATTTTATAACTCTCTGTTTTGAGTATCTTCATCATTCTTGTGATAAAACAAAGACATCTCAGGTAAGAATCAGGATCTCAGGAAAATCAGTTCAATGATTGCTTCGGTCAATTGAGTCAAAGTATAACACAATGCCCAACTCCTTCTCCTAATGATGAGATGAACTAAAATTCAATTCAAATGTACTCAAATTCAGTTTATTTGATTACTAATAGAATTCTCCCTGTTACTGGCAATCCTGAAATGTTTTCCTCGTTCTCTTTCCTTTTGCTAAGAAAGCACTCTTTAGCCTGTCTTCCATTGTGTTCCATTACTTATTTTAGTTAACACTATTTTCCAAACAAGTAATAGCGATAAATTTAGAAACAATTCAGCACGTTGTTGAGATGAAGTTGAATTACACTTGTTTTCTATATAGAAGTTGCCTTCTAATAGCAAGAATTATAAATGATTAGTTCACATTATATTTGTTGGGAAAATATAACTTGATATGAGAGTGTGACTCCTGAAGAAACAGCAAAGAATCACAGAAGTTGTATTCTAGTCAGTGATATTGATGTGTTTATGAACATTTGGAATTTGTATGAAGAACATTCAGTCAAAAGTTGCACACAGGCTGAATAACAGGGAAAATTATTTAATAAAACTTTACTTTTCTGGCAATACTGTAAGCAGAATGACAGGAATTATCTGAATCACTGTCATGAAATGGATATTCACAAATCATAGTTTTCTGAGATAAACATCCATAAATAGATTGGCAATAGGGAATATTTCTAAAATCAAGAAGTGCATCTATTTCTTAATGATTACATTCGCTTTTCATTCCTTGTATCACTATTTATGTCTGGAAAAAAGCCTACCACAATCTGAACATGTAGTCATTGATAATTGGTCTCCCCACAAGAAACGGTTTTTCATTATCTGCCATAATCATTTATGGAAAAATGTAGAAATATATGAGAAAGTATCTGTTTCTTAGTTTATGTTGGTCACTGTCTGGAAAGCTGAAATACTCAATTTCTGTATATTCTCTCATCTTTCCACTGTAAAATGCCTTGTGAAAGTTTCTCCTTTTATTGATTCCTTGAGATATCGATAGACACTACCCAATCCAAAATGAGTACAAAATGCTTCGGTTTAGCTGTAGACTCTCTTTGCAGGATTTGATTTAGTATTAGTTTTGAATCAGCCACACGAATTGTACTCATTTTCAAAGGTTTCTGCAAAGAGTGCATCCATTATTTTACAATATTCAATAGGAAAAATAATGTTACGTGAATATGCATATCACCATTAACAACCTGTTTTTCACATTACCATATCTCTTGATCATCATCTGAACTCAAATATCTAACCGAAATGCAAACAACATTATTCCAACTTTCTTTCACAATGTAGACTTTCATAAAGTATGCCTGAAAAACCTGTCCAATTAATGACAGGGATATTTTAGTGTACTATTTATTCATATGTAATTTAGTCTAAATATAAAGCATAATAGTCTTTTGTTGTTGTTGTTGTTGTTTGCGTCCGATTGTGGGGCCTGAACTCTGGGCCTGGGAGCTGTGCCTGAGCTCTTCAGCCCAAGGCCAGCGCTCTACCTCTTGAGCCACAACGCCACTTTCAGCTTTTTTCTTTTTGCTCATGTGGTGCTGAGAATTCGAAACCAGGGCCTCAGGCATGCAAGGCAAGCGCTCTACCACTGAACCACCTTCCCAGCCCCTAAAAATAAGGAATAATTAAAAAAAGAACAATCTGTGTAACATCAGTTTTGTGAACAATGAAAGACTTTATGTGAAACACAGTACTATTTAATGATTGCACTCATTTGTAAAATTGATTTTTAAATTGGGATTGCCTTTGCTTATGGCACATCACTACCTTCCAAATGTCCTAATTCTGCAATAGAAAATTGTAATTTAACTTTGACTCAAGCTAAAAAAAAAAGTGGTTAAAATCATCAGTCAAAAATTCTATTGAACAAGTGTTTTTGAAATCACAACACTGCATTGATCGCAATAAAAATGATGTTGGTTATTTGTGCTTGCCCTCACTCTTTCAAAGAGGTAAAAAGATAGAGGACTTTCCTCGACTCTCTTTCTTCTATATATTTCATGCCTTTGATGGCTTATTTTGTTAATATTCAATAAGAAATTGCCATCTTTTCCTAATCATTTTACTGAGGTAGTGGAAATCTCAAAACATTGGCCATTATGACTTTCAAATGAAATTAAGCATGAAAAATGATATTTGAAAGGAGAATTTGAGCTATGAATAGAGAACTTTTTTTGGTCAATAGATCAAGAGAAATGAAAAAAAAATCTTTCCTTTTACTTTCTTCATTTTTCCAAAAGGGTTCATGGCAAGAAAATGGGAATCTGTATATCATGAGTAGAAGAATTATCAATCAATACATTTTGTGACTCTGTACTACTTTCTTGTTCAGGAACAAATTTACAAGAAACTGAATGTCAGTAGAGTCATTGATAATTATATGCACACCACGATATTAGAGGCACCATCATTAATCTATCATCATTCAATTCATAGATGTTTATCTCAGAAAACTGTGATGGGTGAGAATAGTTTTGGACAGTTTTAGAGATAGTTCCCTGTCATTCTCAGTATGATATTGCCACAACGGAAAATGTTCATTAAATTATAGTCCCTGCTTCTAAGTCTGGTGCACGAATGTTCTTCGTTCAAATTGTAAATGTTCATAAATGTCAAAATGTCACCTACTATAATACCACTTCAGTGCCTTTTTCCTATTTCTTGATGAGCCATATTATAACATCAAGTTATATTTTGCAAATGTATGCAATGTTTACTATTTTTAGTTGTCTCTATCTTTTGGCAAATTCTATGAACAAAACCAGTTAAAGTCTACTGCATGTGTTCTAAGTACTTATTTCATTCATATCTCATATCTAAATTTATCTCTAATAATTGTACAAGAATATGTTGTGAGAAAAAGTATCTTTTATATGGTAGCCTAGTGGAACTCAACAGAAGGCAGAGAAAACGTTGCTGTTTTAATAGAAGGACTCTGAATAAGGATCAGTATGCATGCTGAGGAATAACAGGAAGAATTCCAAGTAGAAATCAAATATACTAAATGTTAGTATAATTGAAATTAATTGTAGTTCATTTAGGTGTCAGAAGGAGTTGGATATACATGAGCACTATTTGTCATTTTGTAAGCGTGATGAACACACACATAATAGACACTTAGAAATCCTGATCATTATTTTCAGAAGCCTTCTGATGGGAATCATTTCTTCTACTTCAGAGAGGGTTCCTGCTCTGCTTTGGTGTGACTGATTAACTTCATGAGATATCAAGAACTCCCATATGATAGTTTATTTTATCTGTCCATGTTCTCAGTTTCACTTGGGGAGGTTGGCAGATACTCCATTTAAAGACAAATTATGGACTTTTATTTGTTCTTTTCCATGTCAGTTTGATGCAGTTTTCTCAAACCACCTTCTATTATTCTATCAATAGAAATATTAAACTGCTTCAGCTCTTCAGGATTCATAAATCAGCAACTGTAAGCAAACAAAATTGTAAACACAAACTATTCTGTGCCTCAATTTATCACCAAATACTTTAATTTCCACTGTTTTGTTCTTATACACTAGTTATATAAGGAGAGTGTTGCCACTGAGATTACTTCATTTCAGCATAGATAGTTGAGTCTCAGTCAAAGTTTCCTGAGTGTATACCCATAAATCTTTGGTATTTACTTTCTTTTGTATTTCTGAATAATAATGATACAAACGATAAATACTAGAAAAGTTACAGATACTATGCACCACATTTTATATATCAGTACATACCAATTCAGCTTTTAAAAAGTTTGCGTAATTACTTCATATTTTATTAACACCTAATTGAATTTCATGTGTTCTGCATATACCTATCAGACTCTTGAGTTTAAAATTATATAATCATTTTACATTCCAGGAAATTAGCATATACTTTATATTAATATTTATTAAATAATGCTCATGTATATATCTAAATCGTTAAGTAATGCGTATATATATATATATATATATATATAAATGAACCCACAGACATTTCTGTATACCTTTTATAATTGTATTTTATAATATATTGTAACATTAGTATTTGTATCAGAAGAAATATATGATATATAAATTTTAAAAAATCCATCTGGGAAGTTGTCTCTCTCTTTCTCTTTATTTAATATTTGCAACTAGTTGCTTTGAGAAATCCTAAACTATATTAATCTTACTTTACATTATATTAATCAAAACTGTGTATTAAAAGGTATATAAGATCAAGCATGTCTACAAGGAAAGTATACATTTTGGGCAGAAGGTGAATAAGTTCTAGAAATGTCTTTGTTAAACTTTTTCCTAATCTAAATATTGATGAGTAAGGAAACTAAACAAGTGAATAAAGAATCATAATACTTAAAATTGAATTATTTTGGCTATATATAAAGTGTCTTGCTGTCTAGGGAGAACAGCGTACAAAGAATCAGTAGTTGTTGACAATATGAAAAATGTGAGACACATTATTCCCATACTGAATAGGTGCACATTTCTAATCTACTGAATTGTAATCCAGCAATGCATACTAAAAGGAAATGGGACTTTGTCTTCCTGTTTCATCCCGAAAGTAGCATTTCCATTGTCATATGCGGAAGTGTTACTGAGTTTCCTCAGTTCATAAAACGGAAGTGAGGTTTATGGTCTACATCACAATAACGGTGGGCCCACCCAGAGAAGACACTAAACAGAAGGAGCTGTTGCTGCGGAAAACCTACTACTGGGACCTCATCCATTTTGTGGGGGAAGAGATTCTGGACTGGTTTTGTAAATCCAGTTAATTAACAGATACAGGTAACAGTCCCTTGTGCTCTTTTCCTTCTTTTACGTCTTATTCATGTAAATGCTCTCTTTGGCTCTTGTATGTGACTGGGACATTTCTTACTTTCTACCCCTGATATCCCAAGATTTAGTTCTAATCACGTTCTCCAAGTAGGCAATATTGTTCTATGGATAAAGAATGAATTTCTTTACTTCCTCAGATTTGAGGAAATAGCTAGCTCCGATGTGACGAACTTGAAATTCACAACTCTTCTCTTCAATATTGTTTGGGTCAAAGCAATCGTATGTTTAATGTCTTCTGGCTCTGCTTCATGGCCACTAGACTATTATTGAAATATAGAACCTATTGAACCACTGCCCTAATTTCAAGCATTGACTCTTACGAATCTCAATGATTCCTTTTATTTTGGGATACATATCTTCTCAACACATATCTATAAGAATGACAAATCCTCCTTCAGATGACTGTATATTTTCAATAGGCATAGGATATTTGTAAAGGGGAATTCAGAATTACTTAATTCAGACATCCATAATTTAGCAAACCTTTCCAAAACTCTCTCAAAACTTGTCATGATGCATCATGCTCTGTTTTTTTATGATGAAGAAATAAATGCCTAAAAAGTATTCAATTTGTTGAGCTCCAAAGTTATACATTACTATTGCTTTCTATAATGACTCTGATGTGTGATATATAGAGATATATCAATGTCTCATTACACATGTGTCTAGCAAAACAAATATTAGGGATGAATAAGTTCTACTGGGTTGTTTTTCATATCACTGAGGAAATCACAACATTTAGACATGCAATTTTTATGTATACAGTCATGTTTTCTCTAAGAGAATTTTTCTGTCTGCAGGACCTGCTGATAGTTAACTGCCTCTCACAATGGAAGAAGGTAAACATATTTATTCATTTGTTTGGGGAATTAATTGAAATGGTCGACTTCACTTTATTTTTTATTTTTTGAATCACAAAAGATATATTGACAGGAGCAGAGAAAAAAGGATAGAAGAATTTCTCCTGATGGACTCTGAAAATTTAGACCTTATTGTAATTATAACTTTCACTTTTGATATGTTAGATTGAAATGTAAGAAGCATGTAAATTATAGGCACTTTCTAGATGGAGGTGTAAGGAAGGAATTAAATCAGGACCCTTCAATGTATGTGTGCTCTCAGAAGATAACACAAGCTAAAAATTCCATTTGACTCAAATCAATACTTATTTAACTAGAATTAATAGTTTTCAAAGTACTAAAATGTAAGAACTACCTAATAGGAACTGAAAATAGATCAGAATTTACATTCCAGACTAATAGTCATGGTTTGAATCTATATACTCCAAATAAGGATTCGTGACTTAAGGTATAGTTCATAAGTAAGTAACACTGAAGGTTTGTATTTTCCCCAACATATTAATTTTTCCTGAGGTATTTTTCTTTTTCAGAGCAATCTGTGGATCCTGAGAGGTTATTGCAATGTCACTATGTTAAATAACACATAATCAGGTCATGCAGGTTACCATACCATTTGGTGAATGTAGCAAGGTTGGTATTACATAACTTCTTTAGTTCATGTATACATTTGCATATTGTTTTTAAGATAAATTGTTGGAAATTTTGTGAAAAATGTGAGAGAGAGTGTGGGCATAAATGTCATGGGGAGCATGTTATATTTCCTGAAATCTCTACAGCTTGTAATGGAAAATAAGGCAATGGAAGTCCAAGATGTGTATTTCTATAGTTTTATTACTAGAATTCTGTTCAAAGTAGAACATAGGCAAGATATTTAGTGTGGGCCAAATTGTGTGTGTCATATTTCACAAACATTACAGGTGGTTGCATTTTCCTTCCCATTGCCTAAAGGCCAAAATGTAAATTAATGTCATTCTTAACCATTAAATTATTTTGTTAAGGCACCCACTGTATTATTATATGGCCTTGAATTCAGTTTGGGTACCTCAGTGTTAAGTCCGTGTTCATAAACTGATAACATGAAAGATGCATTGTGTTTCTTTTGTATATTTTTGGTATTGATTACCCTCTTCTTAGTTTGAAAAAATTCACAATATTTGAAATTTGACAAAAATTTTAGTAGTAAATTATTTTTTTCTTAAAGTAACATTGCTACAGTAAGTTCAAGAGCTGTATGACCAAGAGAGTTTCTGGTGTTGTGTTATTTAAAGAAGCCTCTACCACAGTATAACAAGTACTTTCACTGTATTTGATGTTGGTATAATTTGTGGAGGGGAAGGGAATAAAAGCAAATCATTTAACTAGGGATAGAGATGCACCCACTGCAAAAATACGATCTACAAGTTGTTATGTCAAAAAAATAACTTAACAAATTTGGTCGGGTTGGGGTGAGGATCAGGTGGAAGGAGGGAAGGGGTATGGGAAGAGATGGGAATGGAAAACCACAGGAGGCAACAATGCTTAAGAAATGTATTTGTTATCTTGCCCATGTAATTAATTGTAACCCCTCTGTACTGTATTCTCACATAATAAAAGACCCATGTGAGAATCCATCATTTTGGATATTTTCAAATAGTTTCAATCCCCATTTCTATGCATTTGTAAATTTGACATAAGTAATCCATATTTTAGTAAACCTAGGCAAAAATTAAGTATATGAGTACCTTACTAAAGTTTGATGTAAAATTTTATGGAGAATGGTAGTGGTTCCTCATGAATGAATTCATGTCAAACCGAGAGTTTGAGAGCACTGTATCATTTTTTGATACAAATCCAGACAGGGAATCACAGAGACTCTTAGCTTGATTATCAAATGAGAACAGAGAGGAGCTACTATAGCTAAAATTGCAGAAGTCTAGTGCTCTGCAAAAGGATGCAGTAGCATAGCATGCAAACTGGGGAAAAGCCCTACAATCGGCATCCTGCCCAAAGTAATCTAAAAAATAAAATTTGAAAATATTTTTTCACATTTGAAATTGTGTTACACAGAGTCATCCTGATATTACTTCCAAATTGGCCACATGTCCTTTCAATGCTCACCATCTGGATCTACGAGATCAATTAAGTAATCATATCACAACTTTTATGGACAAACTTCTCTTGAAGATGATGTGGGTAAGCCTGATATCTAAAATACAATCGAAATCAATGTAGGCCAGTTTCACTGGAATTATCTTTCTGTTTGCTTATAGTGACCAAAATTTGGTATCAGAGAGAAGACAAGATTTCTGAAAATGCATGTAAATATGTTTCCTCTGAGGAAGACTGGAATAAAGATAAAGAGCATTTTGGTTTGTCTGCTTTTTCTGTGATTGAATTCCAACTTATCTCATACTGATATACAATATCTTCCTTTAGGAGTGAAATTAAAAATCTGTGTTCAACATGGGTTGTGTTGTATTCTAATATCAATAACATATATGAAGATAAACAGCCCTAAATGAGTAAAAACTATGTTAAACATCTAAATGATTTGGGTTTTTTTTGCACAATGGCTAAGAATCCTTCTTTTCAATGTTTATTATCCATCTCTGTTTCTTTGTAAGGCTCTTAAGTCCTTGAAACTTGTTATTATTCTTTCTTAATGTATAATGTTAGAGACCATCTAAAGTAGCACGTCAAACAATTATGTGTTTCCCCTTAAGTAGAATCGTTGTAACATTCTAGCCCAAGTTTTGTTTGGGGCACAATCAAATCCAACAACAGCTAAAGAAAATGCTGTTTCCTTATGATGCACTTTTGTCTGTCAAAATTAAAAGTAACAAAATAGGATAAATGAATAACAATCTTTCCATTCTACATACCCGTATAATTTGCTCACTACAAATGAAGTTTGGATTATTCTCTGACCTGGTGACCCTGTGATTGGTGGTAAAGTCAAGTATAAATTTTTTAGGATAAATAATATATGCAATCACCCGAACTACTTCATATCATAATTCCTCATCTGAATGTTCTTCTCATTCTCTCATGATCAACTTAAATCAGGGAATACATAGATGATAGTGTTTGGGTAAACCTAACCTATTATTTCCATCTTCAGGGTTTCAGGATTTGTCTGTCTCATCAGTTATGATAGTGTAAATGGGAGTATTTTCTAAAACTTGATAAATGTATACACTTGTGGATGGGCATCTTATCTTTACTCTGAAACTGATGAACGAATAATGTAGGAATAACTACCTGTATTTACTGCTGTATTTTAACCAGCAATACATATATGGATTTCACATTTCATATTCCTTTATAAAGTATGAAAACACATTAGATATGGTATAGAGGAAAATGAAAATAAGATGTGTAACTACAGAAGTGATTATATCCCTTAGTGAGTGTTTATGAGATTCTTGAAAGAATTGAATGAACTTGTTCTTCCATCATCACAAAATAGATTGTACTTTTCATTTTATTGAATGGGAAAACAAAAAGTCTCATTGACATTGTAAAGTGGCAAATATGAGAACAAATGAAGGGCAATTGGACTTGTTTGAATTGTTCCTAAGCCTTTAGTGCATTTGGAATCATGTATTTTGTGTTGCTTGGTAATATAGGACTACATTCCTTTTACAAGTGAGACAATGGATCCTAGATATATCAATATTTTCAAGTATTTTTCTCACTGATTAGTCCTGACAAAAACAAGCTCATTTAACACAAGACCAGGTTGTATTTACATGAGCCTCTCATCAAAGTCCAGCCTCATATATTCATCCTGTGAAAAGGTAGTAAGCATACTCGGAATTTTTATTGACTGGTGTATGTCAATTATATCACAATGTTATATGGTGGAAGTATTTGCAGTTTATATAGTGAAGGTAGTCTGATGAAAATTTTCATATTCTTGTGTAGCGACCGTCTACTCGACCAGCGAGAAAGAACGACCACTACACCAGGAGTCTTCTCAGATCACGCTTTATTGGAGAGCCTTTTAGTTGTAGGAGAGCTTGGGCGCGAGAGAGCGTGCACCCGAAACATAGCCGATTATATAGGGAAATAGGAACGCGGGTCGGTCTACTGTTGGTCGCCTGCCTTTCACCGTCACCAGGTGTCATGGGATTGGCTGGGGACTCTACCTGGCTCGCGCACGCGCACAGCCCAGGCGTCCCGCCAAGCACCGTCTAATATGGGGTGGTTACCTCAAAGCTGCAAGGGAGTGGGCGGAGTCTCGCCCTGGCTCCCTACAGTTCCCCCTTCTTTGTTTTTTGGCAACAGGTAAGAGTAGAGGTTGGGCCTCTGTCTAAAACATTAATGAGAGGACCTTGCACTGGCCTTCACCTGAGGGGCGCCTTCCCCAGTGATGACCAGGCCCATCCGATGCCTTTTTTGCAGAGGTGGGATCTTGGGCATCAACCCACTTGCAACCCAGCATACTCTTCTTGAGGAGATGAGAACCATCTCCTCAAGTGCAGTGCACTTGCCTTGCACCCTGTCCCAAATTGCAAATTGCATACCTTTCCCGGTGCAATGGGATCCCCTGATCCCTCGGGGTGCTAAGGCTATGCAGAATGGTAAGGTTTAACTACCTCTTAGGGCCGACAGCCAAATCTGGGGTGAGGATCCACTCTCCAAAGCGGCTAATGCTTGCAAGATAACAACCTTGTCCCTTCTGGTTTGGGCTCGAAGGCGACAGACCAACCATAGGCAGACCACGCATCCTCCCAAGCAGCAGGCTAAAAACATTCCGACTCCCACCCGCTCTTTGGAAAAGGACACCGCAGAGGCAATCCAGTCAGTAAATTGTAACAGCCCACAGCATCATCGGTTTAGCTATCACAGGGATTGCTATTAGCACTGTTGCTAACAGCAGGAAGATCAGCTGCATCTTCAAGAGGGGGTTCTTCTGCAGTCTCCACCAGCCTGGTCAGTCTCGTTGGCACCCAGTGAGGTAC
Source organism: Dipodomys merriami (assembly GCF_024711535.1). Taxonomy (NCBI): domain Eukaryota; kingdom Metazoa; phylum Chordata; class Mammalia; order Rodentia; family Heteromyidae; genus Dipodomys; species Dipodomys merriami. The sequence goes on along the minus strand of NW_027203159.1, from coordinate 9,726,455 downwards.
TTCTTGACTCTGTGGAAAAACACAAACAGCTCCCCTGGATCTCGTTATTACCTGGTCCGGTCCATACCATTTATTATTAATAACATCCTTCCACATAACCATGTCTTTAGTATCCATGGAGTCTCTTGTCATATGCTGATCTGCGGCAGACTGATCGTTGTCATTTAGAATTAAAAAATTAAGGGTAAAGAGCGCAAGAGAAAGTCTTTCCCTGGGGGACACGGACTCAGCAATTTCCCCTTTTTGCTTTTGAAGCATTTCTTTTATGCTTCGATTAGCTCTTTCCACTATACCTTGTCCTTGAGGATTGTAGGGCAGTCTGGTGGTGGGGGCAACCTGCATTTGTGCGCAAAAGGCGCGAAAACCATGGGAAGTATAAGCAGGGCCATTATCCGTCTTAAGTCTAAGGGGCTTTCCCCAAGCTGCCCAAGCTTCTAAGCAGTGTATTCTGACGTGAGACACCTTTTCTCCTGCCAGAGGTGTGGCATGAATGACACCAGAAAAGGTGTCCACAGACATATGTAAATATTTCAACTTACCAAATTCCATCAGATGAGTAACATCCATTTGCCATAGGGTGTTTGGTCTCAACCCCCTGGGGTTTACCCCCACATGGGGAGGATGAAGAAAGGTAACACAAGATTTACAGGCTTTAACAATATCTCTTGCCACATGCCTGGACAAATTATATCTTTTCCTAAGGGTATTAGCAGGTACATGATACAATCTATGAAAGTCTTTTGCCAATTCTACAGGATCAGCAGCAACCAGAGCCATAGCCCGAGTTGCCTGGTCCACCAAATCATTACACTTTGCCATCGGGCCCGGCAACATAGAGTGGGCACGAATATGTTCAATATAAAAAGGATGTTTTCTGTTTAAGATAAGGGATTGAATCTGTAACAAAACATTAGAAATTGTACTGGCCTGCTTAACTGAAGCAGCAACTTCAAGAGAAACAACGGCATTTACAACATATAATGAATCAGAAAATAAGTTAAAAGGTTGATCAAATCTTTTAAAAACTTCAAGCACAATTAAACATTCAACAGCCTGTGGGGCATTCGGCCGAAAATTAAAAACCACCGGCTGTTTGTGTCCTTGAACAAAAAAGGCACCTTGTCCAGATTTTGATCCATCCGTAAAGATGGTTAGGACACTAACTAGGGGCTCCTTTGAAGTAACGACAGGAAAATACACTAAATTTTTGTTAACTATGGCAAGCAGAGGATGCTTAGGATAATGATTATCAATTACATTGGGAAACGAGCAAACAAGAATTGCCCACATATCCACTGTGGCTGCTAAAATTTCAACTTGCTCACGGGTGTATGGAATAATTAATTTATCTGGAATTTTTGCAAAGTGCATCAAACAATACTTTATACCCAAAATTGCCCTTTTTTAATTTTTTTATTTTTATTATTTTTATTTTTATTTTTTTTCTCAGATCAAAATTGCCTGTTTAGCCACTAATTCAGGAAAATATTGAACAGTTTTTGCTCCCACAGAATCATAGCATTAATAGTTAGCCTTCGAAGCAAGGCAGTGGTATAATTGGCCGTCACTCCATAAGTCCGGACTGCCTCAACTAAATCTTTTAACTGGGAGTAGGAAACCGGCTCAAAATCTCTTTCATTAGTAACTGGATTTTCAAAAACTGGAAAGGTGGCCACCAGCCGCAGCGACCAGGTGCTTCCTTTTATAAAGTGACTCCACCCCTCCTCCGGGCACGGAGGGGGGCCGACGGGTGAGGGCCAGCTCCGTTTCCTCTTCCTGGCTGCTGCGGTACTCCCACCCCTAGGGGGCGCCACCCTCCATATCTGTCTGCCTCGTGCTCTGCCGCAGCCTCTTCTAACTCTTCACTATCAGCTGGATCGATCTGTTCTCCCTCCTCCTCTAACATTTCTTCCTCTGAGTCACTCACAAGATTACTATATTCTTGGTCCCGCCCTTCCACATGTAGGGCTGAGAACCGGTTTGCTTTTAAAGAAGGGCATGGGGGTCTCCTTGAGACCCCCTCCTCTCTAAAACCCTTCTCCTTTTGTGAGGGCTGCAGTCCCTCCTGCTTTAATTCTTTAGGATCCTTTTGTCTTTTTTCCCTTTTTCTTTTAGGCCTATTTTCCTCCCCCTTACTGTATGCTGATTCTGATAGACTATCCTGATGCCGTGTTAGTACTTTGCATCCTTCCTGGATTAAATCAAACCCTCCCTCCTCGAGGCTAGTGCACACTATCAAAAAGACAAGCCACAAGGGAAGAAGCAATGCAAGCAACCAATAAATATCTAAATCTACAGTGAACAGCATACCGGGGGATATTTACCGACATCCCCTCTCCGCGTGTTGAGTTCTGGCTCCGGTTCGGCCTCTCGCGCGGGTCCCGTCCCTGGTTCGTTCCCGGGTTTCGGCACCACTTGTAGCGACCGTCTACTCGACCAGCGAGAAAGAACGACCACTACACCAGGAGTCTTCTCAGATCACGCTTTATTGGAGAGCCTTTTAGTTGTAGGAGAGCTTGGGCACGAGAGAGCGTGCACCCGAAACATAGCCGATTATATAGGGAAATAGGAACGCGGGTCGGTCTATTGTTGGTCGCCTGCCTTTCACCGTCACCAGGTGTCATGGGATTGGCTGGGGACTCTACCTGACTCACGCACGCGCACAGCCCAGGCGTCCCACCAAGGACCGTCTAATATGGGGTGGTTACCTCAAAGCTGCAAGGGAGTGGGCAGAGTCTCGCCCTGGCTCCCTACATTCTTGAAGATTAGAGAAAAGATTAAAATTTATACTGCTTTCAAACAACAGTATTTGAACAACAGAATATATTTATTCTTGTAGTTATGGAGTTACTCGTCGTCTGTCCTGCAGAGGAAAATGAATATGTCATAATGATTTTAGAGTTGAAAATCAGACTTGAGTCAGGGCAGGTGAAAATGCTGTTAAAAAATTCTAGCATCTCATACATTTCACTGATGCAGATCTCATTACAGATTAATAAAATCAATGATTTTTCTCAGATTCATTGCTGGAATTAATCCCCTCAAAATCGAATAGAATAGAGCAGTATCTTTAATGAAAATCATGGTTACTTAGAGACCTGAAATGTGCCTGAATATCAGGAACAAAACAGCAGAAAAGTCACCAACACATTCTGGATAACAGAAAAGAATCTTGTTACCTGTCCATTAGGAACTTGTTGGAGGCTGAGCTGTGAGGAAAAAGTTCAAGGTAGCCCAACAGGAACCATTTTCACACTATCTTCACCAATTAATCTCATCAAAATGAGAAAAAGAAATGTTGATAAAGTTTTAGAGCATTAGAGCTCTGAAGTGCGCAGGACTGTCTAAACCCAGAGTTTAAGCCCAATGACCAACAACAATAACCAAACACAGGGATATAACACAATATTCATCAATAATGTCCCTTACTCACGGGTATTTCCAAAATCTTTGAACTATTTTCATCTACAAAATAGCCAGTTAGATTTTATTCACTCCCTACTTGTACTATCTTACATATTCTATTTGAAATTTAGAGAATAATGAGGCAGTGATATTTTCCTAACTTCATCGTTTATTAGAATATTTACTGTGATTCCATGGTATTACTAAACCTTTTCCTTTATGCTATTATGATTTAGTTATGGAATCAAAATTTTTCTCGCTTGTAAATGTGGACTGTAGCAGAGACCCTATGAATTGATGAAAGAATCTGTGACAAAGTAGGAAACCAGGTTATTTGCTGATTTGTCTCTTAAAATTTATCCAACCATAATTTTCTCATTCTCTCTCTCTCTCTCTCTCTCTCTCTCTCTCTCTCTCTCTCTCTCTGAGTGTGTGTGTGTGTGTGTGTGTGTGTGTGATAGAAAGAGAAAGAGGGAGAGAGAGCAGATTTGTGTGATATTTCTGTAGATGCAACCGTTGTGTCTAAGTGTGTACAAACTGAAATGGTGTTACAATTTTTCCCTACACGGTTTCATCAGCCCTCAGGTGAATCAGGGCATATTACCATGATTTTTGGAATGTAAAACTGAGGAGAGTTTTGCCTATCTTAAATTGATTTTACTCAATCTAGATAAACAATAATCACAGATCTTCCTTGGTACTAAGGACTGAATGCCTGATTGGATCATTGATTCTGTTACCCTGGGCTCGATCCTAGGCATGTATTCCAAATGTTTGTGTGTCTCTGGCATAGAATTCTCATAACAACATATGTTTGAGAAAGTAAGTTAGTGGCAATTTTCACTGTGCATTTAAAGTCCAATATTTTAGTTTTCTTACTGACAGGTGACAAGCATATGTATCTAACATTTTAATTATTTCCCTGGACTGCTGAATACATTTAGCAGGAAACACTTCACAATGTAGCTATCAATACAAAATGGCATTTTTTAATGCACATAATAGAGGAAAAGCAGTTTACTTGTTTGAGCTATGGCACAGTTATTGTAATTGTACCTGACTGTACTTGCATTTTATAACTTCGTATTTTACTTGCTTACCATAAAGCATGTGTGCTTTGGTAGGATACATCTCATGAAATAGTTACTCTTAGTTCTTTGTTTTTTGCATCACTTCACAAATTTTGAAATGGAGATCAAATTATCCTGTTGATTTAAGTTCATTGCAATAACAAATATACTAATTCCACTATAGATTTTCTTTTCTATACAACTATATGACCTATTTAATCATAATTTCCTATATACATGGTATAACCATGAATATTTTATGAGACATATTTCAGAACCTGTGCCCACACATAGCTAAGATTGACTGGGTGACATCAGATTAAGGTTTGAGAAAGTGTACCATAATTGTTAAAGCAACAGATTGACTAGGGTCACATTTCAAATATTCAATGAACTTTGAAGGTGTTAAGAGAATTTGCAAGCATAATTTGTGGGAAGTTTTGTGTACAATAATCAAGTTTGAATGGAAATGTAAGTGGAAGCAAGCATGAATTTTTTAAATTTATTTTTTGTGAACACACTGTACAGAGGGGTTACAATTACATGGGCAGGTTGATGTGTACATTTCTTATCAAGCATTGCAGCCTCATCCCTTGTTTCCCCTTCACATCCCTTCCCAGCCTCCACCCCACCCCCCTACCCAATCCTCCCCGCTTCCCCACCCCCCCGCACCAACATTGTAAAGCTCGTTTTCGACAGGACAACTTGTATTTCTCATTGTTGCAACAGGTCCACCTCTATCCTTAAACGACTTGTTTTTCCCCATCTCCTCTACAAGTTATACTGACATCAAATATAGTGAAAGCAGGGGTTATACTGTGGGGGAGGGACATACAAAGCAACAAAGAGATAATCTTATAAATGCGTCAGAAACAAATGCATGAAAGGGAAAAACATTAAAATACATATCTAAGGATTCATTTTCCTAACATCACATTATCTGACCTTTTCCGCTTGACTCATACCTATACTAGATATTGCAAATAAAGGAAACCATGGGACCTATGTTTCTTTGGGCCTGGCTTACTTCACTTAATATAATTTTTTCCAAGTTTTTCCATTTCCTAACAAATGGGGCAATGTCATTCTTTCTGATGGAGGCATAGAATTCCATTGTGTATATATACCACATTTTCTTGATCCATTCATCTACTGAGGGCCATCTGGGCTGGTTCCATATCTTAGCTATGATAAATAATGCTGCAATAAACATAGTTGTGCTGGTAGCTTTAGTGTGGTCGTGTTTGTGATCATTTGGTTAAATGCCCAAAAGTGGGATTGCTGGGTCATAGGGGAGTTTTATTTGAAGTCTTTTGAGGAACCTCCATACTGCTTTCCAAAGTGGTTGATCAAGTTTACATTCCACCAACAATGAAGTAAGGTTCCTTTCTGTCCACATCCCCTCCAGCATCTGTTGTTGTTAGAGTTCTTGATTTTTGCCATTCAAACTGAAGTGAGGTGGTATCTCAATGTTGTTTTGATTTGCATTTCTTTTATGGCTAGGGATGATGAGCATTTCTTCATGTGTCTATTAGCCATCCTTCTTTCTTCTTCAGAGAAGTTTCTCTTTAAGTCTTTAGCCCACTTATTTATTGGGCATTTTTTTCTTTGAGGATTTGTTTTGGGGGATTTAATTTTTTGAGTTCCAAGTATATTTTAGATATGAGACCCTTGTCGATTGTATGGCTAGTAATGATTTTCTCCCAATCCGTGGGCTTTCTATTGATCTTGCTAGCTATGTCCTTTGCCTTGCAGAAGCTCTGCAACTTCAAGCATGAATTTTTTTGAAAATAACTGATGATGTGCTTTTGTTAGTTTTTGGAGTTTCTTATTCATATGCAGAATACAGAAATACAATTTTAGACCTTTTCCACAGAAAGTAAAATATTGTTTTCTCTTCTTTGCAGGAATCATTCAGTGAACAAATCATGAGTTCAAACCATTTCTCCTTGTTGTAGTTACTTCTTACATTTATGAACATATTGTGACACTCACTCAACTAAATTAATTCATTTTGATTTCTACTACCTGTTCACCATTACCTTGAATCCAGAAGTAGAACCAGATGTTTGTGTCACTTTCCAGATACACATGGTAAGGTTGGAAAAGGGAAACTTCTGTCATCACATCAACATCAACATTTGTTTCCCTTCTGAGAAAAAAAATCATACAACTGTTTTACTGTCCTTTTGTTTACCTGTGAATATCATTTTCCATTTCATATGTTGTTATTAAATTATAGCGTAATAAATACATAACAAAACTGCAATGATATTAGATTTCTCATACAAATCCTACATCAACTATCTATTCCATACAGAATGGTCTTGAAAATTTCAAAAGAAATTTTCAACCCTTATTATGATGTATATTTCTTACTTCACAATTCTTATCTACATCAATGATTTCCATGTGTATTCTCATATGAAGAACTTATGAGAGAGTTTCCAAAACCTGTTTCAGGGCAAAACCAGTTGGTTTTGTGTGTATACAATATAACATTCCAAATATATTATTTCGAGAGGGGAAATGCAATTTGTGAAGATAGCATAATTTTGTGCCTAATTATAATTAAACTTTGTACATCACCTTAACAACAAGATTTAAATAAGGGATAGATACTACCACTTATTTTAAATTTCCTGGATACATTGTACATTGTACACATGTACATTATAGTCTCTATACAGACATGTGTTTATAGGTAAGTTTTCTTCACATCCATTTCTTCAAAATATAGTCCTTATATTCACCACAGCCTTATATTCACCCAGTCTTAGTTCTAATTTAGAATACATGAGTTTCTGATTTCCTGTTGTTACTCAAACTGTCATTAAAAATAAAATTTGTACTGATCATTAGTACTCCAATCAAAGAAGAGAGACGCATATACACAAGCAAATAGATATAATCAGTGGGATCTTTTTATATATGAGTTCAAAAGGGTACAACATTCACCAATTTTTCAATTCTATTAAAAAATATCAGTTCTCAGGAAATCTAAAAGGGAAAAGATAGAACATGCTAATCTGGAAGCAAGTGAACACTGTTATTGAGAAACCTACTTGACATTATCCCTTGTTTCTCCAGCGGGTAAGAGTTCCTGCTCTACTTGGTGTGTAGTTTACTTTGACAAACATTCAAAAGGCTCAATTTATTTTCAATCTTCTATGATGTATTCCTTTATGCTCTTCATCACTTTCTTGTACATAAATAACCTACTTTATCCTCAGTTTCTCTAAAGTCAATGGTTTGGCATCCCACAATTTCAGTTTCCTACACAATTTCCTATATTTTACTGTAACTCCAAACCAGAACACACAAGATATTTTCTATCTGTGGCACTACAGTTAAAATCTCTGAAAGTGATTCTCAATATTCCCTCACTTCTCTCACACATACTTTAAATCTTTTGTAAGAAACATTTAACAGAAGTCATTCTTCTTGTTGTTAGTGAAGTTACAATGTGTGGTATAATTTGGATTCATGATACTGTTAAAGGCACCTTCATAAATGTACTGGTCCCCAGTGGGTGATTGAGAATTTTGGGGTGTAATTTTCAGGTGTTTAATGCTTTCATCCTTGATCTAGAAATGTTCTACAAACTTCTGTTATCGGAATATAAAGTGTTCAGTTTTTCATCTGTATTAGAAAATTAGTTGCATAGGATCATGTTGACATTTCTATCAGTATGGCTATTTGTCCTCTCAGTGTTCACCAATAAGTTCCACGGAATAAAACAAACAAGCATATACTATTTTCTATGGAAAAATATATTAGGAAGGTATAGGCAAGCTTCATTTGTAGCACAAGGCCTAAAACAAGGTAGGCCATTTAGACCTGTTTAATGTTTGATGTACTATTTCATTGCTCAACATTACTTGGTACTATGAAAATTTGTTTTCTCTTAGGATGACTGAGTTTAGTACAAAGAGCTCCTTTAGTTTTCCATAGTATCATGCATAAATCTCACTTTACTAAAGATGACATATTTTCTGTATATTTTTCTTTGCTCAAAAATGTTATCCTTACATGTGCAGTTCTTTATATCCTATTCATCCTATTACTTGAAGTCTGACAATTCAAACTGAAGTGAACAAAATATGTCTACAGGGGGCAGTTTCTTCTTCTTCTTTTTTATGCTTCACAACAATTTGTAATTATTTGTAGATTACTGTTTCTTTTCTTCTATATAGCTGTTTACATATTGTTCAAAATAAAATATCACAGTGAAGATCAGGAGCTCAGACCTCATCTAACACTTAAAATGCATTTCTGTATCTCACATAGGAATTATGGTTGGGTATATCTTAGCCCCCAAACTTGAGGACACAATCTAATACTGTCACAACAATAGGCACCGGAAATGAAGTTTTCATCTGGAATTGACTTACTGTCTGAATAGAAAATAAACAAAGGCTTTGCAATGTCTAGCAAGCGTAATATTCACAATAAACTTCTTCCATCCTACCGATAAGCACCATTTTGAATTGAATTCTAATACTAATTGAAAATATATATATATATATATATATATATATATATATATATATATATTTGGGGTGATAATCACTACAACCAGAAAATTTTAAATGGAATGAGTAGACCAAATATCATTCTCATTCTTGTTTGAACAATTTCTATTTTGAAGGGGGAATATGGGTAGAATCCTACATTTTAAATTGTACATTTTTAAAATTTATTCAATCAACACATGCTTAACAAAAAATGTGAATACCCAAGTAAATATGGAAATATTTTTTGGTTTTCTCTCATCAATACTTGCATCCTACCAGAATCAATGCAATATTTTTCAGTGTGTTACAATGTAAATGATAAAAGAATTGCATGAGAAAATGTTCACATGAACATGGTAACTTTAAAGGAATATACTATTTTCAAGTCTTTAATGTGAGATAAAGATTCTAAGTGGAACTATATTTTATATGTAAGTATATAGATAATTATTCTTAAATAGTTCTTATAGGCACAGACACCTGCCGATATTTTTTTGTCAAAAGCATCCATTTCAGCTTTGCATGCAAACTTTAATATGTTAGGAATTGCTAACAAAATCATCAAAATGTATGCATGATTTGCTATATGGTAAACTCCATCCATTCATTGTATTAAGTTTTGTCCATTATAAGGATTCTTAATTTTGTGTATGCATCCATTCTACAGTATAAAATAAGTAATTAGGATATTTGATACATCATTGGGATTTCTTATGGATCGATATGTTCCATAGAGAAAGATGTACAGTGGCTGTTGCATGGTAATTTTCAAAACAAGATTTTTTGTGCAAAAATAATTTAACAAAATGAAGAGAGAACTGAAGTATTTTTTCTAATGATTATCTACACTGTCCAATTACACCAGGACACCTCTGAAACCCAGCCTCAACCAAAATTCTTTCAGAGAAAAAAGTTTTACAATCAGCATCAGTCTACTTTGGTTTTGGAATACTGTAAGACTGTGTTCCTTTAAATATATGCCCAATTTTATTAGGTCGAAATTTTATAACATCTCAACTGGAATCAAGTGTATTTTTTCTCTCTCAAGGTTCCTCCATCAGCACTGGTGTTCTAGAATTGATTAAGTTTGGTGGCAAATATTCAAGGTACAAGAGGATGTTAGGGAGTGAATACATACTCTTCAAGGTGGAATTCCTTCTTGGAGCAAGTTGTGTTAGTAACACATTGCATCGTCTATTCATTGGTTTAGTGTGTATTTGTGGTTGGGCAATGTGAGTGTGTGTGTGTGTGTGTGTGTGTGTGTGCGTGTGCACGCATGTACATATGCACACTTGTGTATTACTAACATATTCCAATCATAAACAAGGTGGTGAAACTATACTAACTCTGTGAAGAGCATAATGATCATTTGGTATAATTATTTATATGTTGGCCTTAAGAATAGACATTTGGGACTAGAGAGGTGACTCAGTCGTTGAGTACTTGCCAAGCATGCATGAAGCTCTGGGTCTGATTCCTTAGCACCACTGAAACTGAAAAAACTGAAAAAGTGGTGCTGTGGCTCAAGTGGTAGAGCACTACCTTTGAGTTGAAGAACTGAGGGACAGTGCACCGACCAGAGTTCAGGCCCAATGAAAAGCAAAAATTAGTTTTTTTTTAATTTAATTTCATTTTATTTGTGAACACACTGTACAGAGGAGTTACAATTACATGGGCAGGATAATGCGTACATTTCTTACCAAGCATTGCAGCCTCCTCCTTTGTTTACCCTTCACATCCCTTCCCAGCCTCCCCTCCCCCCAATCCCAAAACTTCTTCTTTCCCCCCCCTTCGCCACCCTCCCCGCACCGACATTGTAAAGCTCGTTTTGGACATGACAACTTGTACTTCTCATTGTTGCAACAGGTCCACCTGTATCCTTAAACAACTGGTTTTTCCCCATCTCCTCCACAAGTTATACTCACATCAAATATAGTGTAAGCATGGGTTATACTGTGGGGGAGGGACATACAAAGCAACAAAGAGATAATCTTATAAATGCGTTAAAAACACATGCATGAAAGAAAAAAACTTTAAAATACACATCTAAGGATTCATTTTACTGACATCACATTATCTGACCTTTTCCACTTGACTCATACATATACTAGATATTGCAAATAAGGGAAATCATGGGACTATGTTTTTTGGGCCTGGTTTACTTCACTTAATATAATTTTTTCCAAGTTTTTCCATTTCCTAACAAATGGGGCAATGTCATTCTTTCTGATGGAGGCATAGAATTCCATTGTGTATATATACCACATTTTCTTGATCCATTCATCTACTGAGGGCCATCTGGGCTGGTTCCATATCTTAGCTATGGTAAATAATGCTGCAATAAACATAGTTGTGCTGGTAGCTTTAGTGTGGTCTTGTTTGTAAACATTTGGGTAAATGCCCAAAAGTGGGATTGCTGGGTCATAGGGGAGTTTTATTTGAAGTCTTTTGAGGAACCTCCATACTGCTTTCCAAACTTTACATTCCCACCAACAATGAAGTAAGGTTTCGTTCTGTCCATATCCCCTCCAGCATCTGTTGTTGTTAGAGTTCTTGATTTTTGCCATTCTAACTGGAGTGAGATGATACCTCAATGTTGTTTTGATTTGCATTTCTTTTATGGCTAGGGATGTTGAACATTTCTTCATGTGTCTATTAGCCATCCTTCTTTCTTCTTCAGAGAAGTTTCTCTTTAAGCCTTTTGTCCACTTATTTATTGGCCAGTTGTTTCTTTGAGGATTTGTGGTTGGGGGATTTAATTTTTTGAGTTCCAAGTATATTTTAGATATGAGACCCTTGTCGATTGTATGGCTAGTGAAGATCTTCTCCCAATCGGTGGGCTTTCTATTGGTCTTGCTAGCTATGTCCTTTGCCCTGCAGAAGCTCTGCAACTTTATGCAATCCCATTTGTCCAACCTTTCTTTGATTTGTTGTGTTTCCGGGTCTCAATTCAGAAAATTTCGGCCTGAGCCAAGAAGACCTAGGGTTTCTCCTATTCCATCCTGTAATGTTTTCAGAGTGTCTGCTTTGAGTTCAAGGTCTTTGATCCATTTGGAGTTGATTCTGGTGCAGGGTGATATATAAGGATCTAGCTTAAGTTTTCTACATGAAGTTAACCAATTTTGCCAGCACCATTTACTGAACAGGTTGTCTTTCTTCCATTCTATTGTTTTAGGTCCCTTATCGAAGATTAGATGGTTATAGGTCTGTAGGTTCTTTTCTGGGTTTTCAATTCTATTCCATTGTTCCTGAGGTCTGTTCTTATGCCAATACCAAGCTGTTTTGATTACTATGGCTTTCTAGTAGAGTTTGAAGTTTGGTATTGATATTACTCCAGCAGTGTTCTTTCCATAGAGGAGCGTTTTTGCTATTCGGGGTCTTTTATTGTTCCATATGTATTTTTGGATTGCCTCTTCTATTTCCTTGAAGAATGAGGTTGGAATTTTGATAGGTATTGCGTTGAATTTGTAGATAGCCTTGGGAAGTATTGCCATTTTCACGATGTTAATCTTTCCAATCCAGGAGCATGGGAGGTTTTGCCATTTTTTTAAGTTCTGTGTTTATTTCCTTTTTTAAGATTTTAAAGTTTTCAGCATAGAGGTCCTTCACTTCTTTAGTTAAGTTAATTCCTAGGTATTTTATTGGTTGTGGGGCTATTACAAATGGAGTTGCTTTCCTAATTTCAGCCACACTTTTCTCATTGTTGGCATACAGAAAAGCCATTGATTTTGGGGGGTTAATTTTATACCCTGCTACATTGCCAAAGTTTTGAATCAGCTTGAGTAATTTGGGAGTGGAGTCTATGGGATTCTTTAAATACAAGATCATGTCATCTGCAAAGAGGGAGAGTTTTATTTCTTCTTTCCCTATTTGGATCCCCTTTATGTCTGCATCTTGTCTTATTGCTGTAGCTAGGCATTCTAATTCTAGATTGAAGAGAATTGGAGAGAGTGGGCATCCTTGTCTTGTTCCTGAGTTAAGAGGAAATGGCTTTAGTTTTTCACCATTCAGTGTAATGCTCGCTGTAAGTTTGCCATATACAGCCTTTATTGTATTGAGGAATGTTCCATGGATTCCTAATAAAAATTAGTTTTTTATTTGTTTGTTTTTTTCTAAAGACAGAAAAGGCTGTCAAATTCCAGCATTAAGTACCAGTCTTTTTAATAACTTCCTCTTTATCATTACCCACTCTAATCCTTTTGACCTCAGATAGCTTTATCTAATTTACAAGATGTAAGAATTTTGAGACATGGTTCTATGGCACATGCCAAATTGTTCATATCTATCAGGGTTCGTTCCAAACTTTAGCTATGGTAATTAATGAGAAAATGACCCTAGTCATGTTGGTATATTTATTGTGTTCTACAATTTGATCCTTTGGGTCAATACAAAGAAAGGGGATCACTGGATGTTAGAGGAGCTCTGTTTTTAATATATGGGAACTCGAGAAAAGTTGAAAGTTGTCAACATTCATACTACCTACTAGTGATGTTCCCATTTAGTCACATACATACCAACTTCTGATATGATTTCTTGTCAAAAATATGTCCTATTTTAACAGGAGTAAGTAGCAATCTCAGTATAGTTGTCGTTTGCATTCCTTTTCAAATTTGCAGACAAAATGGATGTTAATGCCAGGAAGCTCCTTTACTCTTTATAAGCAATATTTTCAGTTAGGCATGATTTATCTGCTACTTGAGCAAGCTAATATCTCACCAGTGCTACTAGCAACATTGATTCTTTGTTCCTTAATAGGTATTTGTATATTAAGAGCCACATTGAAGATAACAGAATATATCAAGAGGTAGGATCATACATTACACACTTAGAAGGGAATATTAATATTGAAAATGTAAAATTCAAAAGAAGACACATCAAGTAGGAAAAATAAGTGTGTATTCAAAAAGCATCAACTGTGAGGATTAAATACTTGTTAGTCATTTTATTCCAGAAAATGCACTGGAATTTTTGGTTAAACAAATATATTTCCAAAATTCAAAGAAACTTATCCAAAGAGACTAGAAAATGCCTCAATATAGCCATGTGTCTTAAAGCCCTAAAACAAGCTTATATTTCTTCTCAGTTTTTCTGTATAGAAATTCCTGAGGCTGATAATATAAATCTTTTGATGTGCACAGGAGTTATTTTCATTATTATTATGACTAGAAATATTGAATTTTCTTTATGCATGTATTTATCATTCTTATTTCATACCTAGAGAAATCCCTTGTATAGTTTAGCACTCATATAAATGTGGTGGTTGTTTCTTGGTGAATTTGATTTTGTGATTTTGTGGGGCCCTTACATGTTGTATTGTCAGATCTTCAATAGATGGTCTCCAAACTGGGCTTTGTACTTCTATTTATCTTCCTACCTCTGACTATTGCCAATCAAAATTTGTCTCATTGAACGCAATCCCATATATTCAGTCCTCCTTTGATTTGTTGTGACTGGATTTTTATTTAGTAAGATTTTCCCTGAGAATCCAAGACGATAGGGCATCCTCTTTTCCATACTATTGTATTTCATGATATTTATACCCACTTTAAGTCTTTAATCTTATGGATTTGGTTCTGGCCCAAGTTCAAGTATAATGATCTCCTTTCAATTAATCATACAATTAATACAATCATTCAATTAATCATAGCTATTTTTACGTGCACCATATTGAAGAGATTCTCCCTTTCATCTATCTGGTGATTTTAGCACCTTTATCAAAATTCAGGTGGCCATATGTCTGTAGGATGATTTCTGTGTCTTTAATGCTTGTCCTTCGGGCTTTAGGCTTATGTATGTGTGAGTACTAAGTAACTAATTAACAACCTACCTTACTATGTGTGTGTGTGTGTGTGAGTGTGCGTGTGAGTGTGTGTGAGTGTTGTATTGTTTCTGTGTGTTTAATAATAGAGTTGAGAGTGCAGTATTGACATTCTTGCTATGTTTTTCCTGCTATGAGTTGCTTTCTGGTTCTTCTATATTTCCATGTGACTTTTTTGATTACTTTTTCTCTTTCAATTAATAATGTTTTAGGGATGTTGATCAGTACTGCTTGAATTTACACAAGGTTTTGGGCACTTTTCCAAATTTCTAGATGTCAACACTTCCAATCCAGCAGCTTGTGCTGGATTAAATTAAATTAAATTAAAGTATGTTTTAATTTCTTTTTTCAGATGATTAATATGTTCCTGATAGAGTTCCTTCACTTCTTACTTGCAGTCTTAGTTATTTTATTTTGGAGTGTATCAGGAAATAAGATGTTTTTGTGGTTTATGGATCATTCTTCTCATTTTGGGAATAAAGAAATGTTGCTGATTTCTGTGAGTTTGCTGTACATCTGTTACTTTGCCAAAAGTTTAGAACAGCCACAGGGAATTAGGATTGTAGCCTCTATAAGACTTCTTTAAATATAGTTTCAAGTTATCTGCAAAGAAGTAGAGATTCATTTCTCTCTCTATTTCTCTCTCATTTTCGTTAGACTTACCATGTTAATTCAGCTAACAATTCCAATTCTATATTGAAGATAAATACAGAAAATTGATTCATTATCTCCTCCCTAATTGTAGTTGAAATGATTTTCCTTTTTCAGCATTAAATGTAAGCTTACTGTTGGATTGACATAGGCAATCTTCTTTTATTGAGTAACATTCTGTGGTAATGGGCATGGATCTTGTGTGATTGATGTGCTTCTTCCTATTGATGTATTGAATTACATGGATTGACTTGCATATATTGAACCGAGTTTACCCTCTGGTATGATTCCCCTTTGGTTAGAATTTGTGGTTCTTTTATTAGTTTCTTTATATCAGCACTCCAGAAAATTATTCAGAAGTTTGCACGCATGGTCAAGCAAAAAATGTTTCTATAGCACTTTCATTGATGAATCCATAACAGGTTTTGTTTGGTCACTATGCTGAACTCATAAAGCAAGTTCATTGAGAACGTTGCCTCTCTGTTTCATTGGAGATTTTAGGATTATTAGAGACGGTTGTGCTTTGAAGGGCTTCCAGAAATCACCTATGAACCCTTTTTGTCCTGGAATTTTTGTTGGGTTTTCCCAACATTCCCTTATCTTCTTATGAATGTTGACTCTGTCATGAGGTTCAATATCTCCTCTCTGGTTTTACTCATTTGAGTGCATTAAGTCTCTCTATCTTCCATAACTCTCTCTCTTCTCTCAGATTTGCTAAGGGACTTTTAATTTATGTTTATATTTTCACATAACCTACAGATTGTTTATTCAATCCATGTATGGTTTTTAGGAGTGCCATTTTAAATTCTAATTTAATTATTGTCTCTCCTATCCATTAACCTCCTTGGTGTATATTTTTCTTCTCCTATTGCTATAATCTAGACCAGAGAAGTTGAGTAGATATAAATAAGGATCATTCTAAAATTTTGTTTGATTTCTTCTCTGTAAACTTAATTACGTTTTGCTATTTCAAATTGTAAGTGAACCTTCTTAAGAAGAGCTGTGGCTTCCCCTAATATGCACATGACATAGGAATTTAAAAATCATTCCTAAAAATACCTGTGATGTATGCTGTCATAGTACATCACATGGTACTCATATTTCTTCTCCAGTGGCTCACGCCTATATTCCTAGCTACTCAAGAGGCTGAGATCTGAGGATCGCGGTGCAGAAAGTTCATGAAATTCTTATTTCCAATAAACCACCAGAAAACCGGAAGTGGCGGTGTAGCTCAAGTTGTAGAGCTCTAGCCTTGAGCTGAAGAGCTGAAGAACAGTGATCAGGCCCAGATTTCAAGGCCCACCACCACCAAATAAATAAATAAATAAATAAATAAATAAATAAAGGGTTTACTTCCATATCACATTACTAATAAGAAGGTTTCTCCAAATAGAAATGGAGTTCCATTGACAACATTTTAACTTCAATGAATTAACATTACCCTCCACGATTTTGATAAAAAAAAAACAACACTCTGTAATTAGCTCTTACATATAATTCCTTGCAATTCCTCACAGACATGGGATAAAATAATGATATAGATAGGAGAGTGGCACCAAACTGACAAATCCTCCTATCTATGAGTACACATTCTCAGTAGGATTTCAGAATTTATTGAGTACTTTTCAATATGTAACATTCTTCTATTCTTGATGAAGGAGTTACATATTCTAGTCAAAAGAATGTAGGCTTGAAATTTGTTGATTTTATAGCTTCAGGAATCCATGCAAAGAAGGTTGTACATTTTTATATAAATCAATGTGCCATATCATTAAGTCCATTTTGTTTCTTATTACATTTCAATATGATTTCAGAATAAGACTACTAAGACAATTATCTTCTAGTTTAATGACACTAAAGAACATTGACATCATTTCACCTGAAAAACATATGATTCAGTATGAGTATTGATTGTTACTCCCTGAAAGGTATTATTCCATGATATAAATTAGGATGAGTAATAAAATGATATATAGTCAATGAGAGCACACCCCTCTGAATGTATTGTTGAAAACAGAAGTACATTCTAGAATACTTTTTCAACAAATATGGTTCATTACTGGGAAGTAGAATGACATATGTGCAGTGTGAAATATTAAAGCACTATTACATGCTTTACATCCAATCAGTGCCATTTATATTCTGTCAGAATTAAGGACATTATTATACATTTTTCTCTTCCAACCACATTAGAGATTTTCAGGAGTATCATCCAGAGTACATAAAAATTGAGGCCGATTGTTCTTTGGCCTTGTTGTTCAGCAACGTTCATATAAAACCAGCCTACAGATTGTCTATCTCCACACACAGTTTTGGCTTCCAAACTATACCGTTGAAGATTATTTTATATTTCTTGCTGTGATAAATGATAATAATACACTGATAATAATACACTGGAAAATTTCCTACGATTTTATTGCTAGTCAAAAAGTGGAAGAGAGGGGCCGGAAATGTGGCTCAGTGGTAGTTTGCCTTGCATGCATGAGGCCCAGGGTTTGATTCCTCTACACCACATAAGCAAAAGAAAAAAGCTGGAAGTGGTGCTGTGGCTCAAGTGGTAGAGCACTAGCCTTGAGCTGAAGAGCCAAGAAACAGCGCCCAGGCCCAGAGTTCAGGGCCCACAGCCGGATCCCCCAAAAAAGTGGAAGAGAATTAAAGGGGGTTATAAATGAATAAGCAGTATATAATTCAAAGAAAGTTGTAGTACCCATTTGGAGAATTGTGCAAAATACAGAAAATTCCAAGAATACACATGTCCCCTAATACTAGCATTGTTGTCATGAAACTCAATGTATAAAAGAATAGGAACTGGACTTAATACCTTGTGGGGTAGTTCATCCCTTCATAGTAGATAATACTTTTTTTTTTTAATTTTAAAAATATTGTACTGAGGGATTACATAGTTCGTTAAATTTTTGAGACCAAATTTGCATCAACATTTTTTATATCATTTAACTCCATTGCATTTTTTTTTTCTTTTTGAACTCGAATCATTGGCACTATCCCTGGCTCTTCAGCTGAAGGCAAGTGGTCTATTGTTTGAGCAACAGCACCGCTTGTGGTTTTCAAGTGGTTTATTGGAGATGAGTGTCTACTTGACTGTTCTGCCAGGGCTGGCTTTGAATTTTGATCTTCAGATCTCAGGCACCTAATAGATAAGATTAAATTTATGAAACACAGCACACGGCTCCAAGCCATATTTTAAGGCATAGGTTTTACATAATTTTTATATGTTACATATTTCCTAAGATAACTTTATTAACATATTCAAATATTCATGCAATTAGTTTATTCTTTGCTGGACAAATTTCACTAAGGAGAAAAGTACACTGCACATCAATCATCCTCTTTCAGCACCTGAAATATAACAATCCAGTTATGTTTTTTCTGGGAATACTTTTAAGGAAGAAGTATTCTGGGAATACTTCTGTAGAACAAACAGACTATCGAAAAAAGAGCAATGGGAAAGCCCTTCTATGTAGCTAAAAACAGTATGACATAGTTCATATGAGTTAAAGATTAAGAACATATCAGCAGCACCCTTCTATTAAAGCCTAGCAGAATTCCAGTGAATTTATGGTCATATCATAGCACTCAGAAATGGAAATCTTCCCTTCGGACTTTTGGCCAGAAAGAAGCATTTTCCTTGACATAGGCTAGCTTGGTGCTGAAAGATCTGAGATCATGAACTGGAAAATAATTATGTCACATATTGAGGAGACATTGGAAGTGATCACTGAAAATGAAATGTGTATGTGATGAAAGAGCTTCCTGTTGTCTTTGTCCCTGTTAGTTAACTTTAGTTAAGTAACAAACAACTTAATGTGCCCACATCAGTTATCAATCTCACCACTTAACTGTTTAGATGTTTCCTTTTATTCTCCATTCTCAACATTACTAATTTTCAGAGCTTTTCTGAATATCAGCTGTTGCTTTCCTACAAGTTCATTCTCCCATCATATTTTCTAGGTTTGATTGAAATGCCAGGACACTACATAACAAATGGCAGTATTGTTTGTGTCAATAAATTATAGCAAAACTCTCTAAATTTATGGCCAATATTCCATCAACTCCCCAAGTTTAAACCTATATCTGTGCTAGGAAGCTTTTTAGCATTATTATCTATTAGTTATTAATAGCATGAAGATAACTACCTAAGTACACCTTCGAAAATTCCTAACCAGGTACATGAACTTTTTGCCTATATAATTTTCAATTGCTTCTTGAGAATTTTCCAGCATAATTTAAACTGTGATCCACAATGTAGAAATGCTGTACGATATTTACTAAACAAAATATATATTTAAAAATAAAATTTTATTAAAAATTTTTGTTAACATCATATTTCTGTGAATATGGATGCTTATCCTTCATATGCTATGCACTTATTAATAGCACAGGATTAATTCTACAAACATTACTATAATTTAAATTTAAATTCTATGTAAATACATATTGAAAAATATTCATATCTCAAACAGGACTTCAAATGATTTAGTACTTACTCATGTGTATTAGGTCCTGTGACAATATTTCTATTTTTTCCATGTCAACATAATTTCTCAACATTGACTACAGGAGACATGGCAATGCAGCCACAGGTTACCAAAATCAAATAGTGTAACTACAAGAGAGAAACACTGTGGAAAATGAAGTTTGAAAAGCAAGAAAACAAAGTTGTTCGTTCATAGTATTTCAAGAAAAACACCAACAGTGATAAAAAGCCATTTTTTCCATATTTTGGTGTTCATTTTGCTTATCCTAATCTTTTATATTCATATGTACCAAGCTATTAAGCTATTGCAACCTTCTTCTAGGATGGAACATTTACCAAATATTACAATAAGGGAAACAATGTTACTTATATTTTAACTGTCACTTGTCAAGGAAAATCTATGTGTCTTCACTGGGTAAGTTCAAACTTAACCGTGAAAATGCAGGGAAATGAAAAAGAAATATTCAATACACAATGCAGGCAAAATTGGTTAACTATTATACAAATTACTTTTACATCCTTATATAACAACCTGTGTCAGAATCAAATCCAAATGAAGGTTAAAGAAAATTATCTGAATGGAAAGAATATGAGAAATACTAGGGATCTATAGAACACATTGAAACTTTTTATTATAGACATATAAAAATATCAAGTAGGGCTGGGAAGGTGGCTTAGTGGTAGAGCACTTGTCTTACATGCATGTGGGCCCTGGGTTCAATTCCTCACGACCACATAAGCAGAAAAAAGCTGGAAGTGGTGTTTGGCTCAAGTGGTAGAGCGCTAGCCTTGATGTGAAGAGCTGAGGGATGTTACCCAGGCCCAGAGTTCAGCCCACGACTGGACCCCTGTCCCCCCAAAAAAAATCAAGTATAAAAATGGTTGGACAAATGCCACTGCTTCAACCTGCAGGGCAGTTCTTCTTGACAGAGGATATAGTTAAGAAGGAAAATAGAATGCCAAAGACTGGGAGTAGCCATGAAACTAGTCATAAAATAGCAAAGTTTTTTTTTTACCTGAAATATATTGAAAATTCAAAATTTTAAATCCCCACACAACATTGCAAACAATAAATGATAAGAAGGCTCAATTTTTAAAGAGGTTTTACTGAGGAGGAAATGAGAATGCATATGAAGAAATGCTGAACATCTCTCTCAATAAAATCAATGCAAATCAAGTCAACATTGAGATTCTACTGCATACTTTGAATGGCAAACTCAGGTTCATTGTAACATTATTTGCCATACGTAAAAAAGAAACCACCCCAGATGTGTGAGAGAAGATTAATGATAAAAAATTGTGGAGTATATATACAATGGATTTCTAGATTTTCATACGAAACAGTGAAATTGTCCCAATTTTAAGGAATGGAAAGTCTTGGAAACAAACTTATGAAGTAGGCCAGTCCCAAACAAACGTAAGCTCCATGGTTTCTCTTATTTGTAAAAGTTGGTATATTTCTATTTTGGCCCTAGAAGTAGATCCAAATAGCTTCATATTAATATACATATGAAAATAGAAGATTAGGCTAAATAAACTGAACTCTGAGATAAAAATAATCAATGGGTTTCTCTTTCTTGTGTTTGTTATTAATGTACTCTGTGAAGCTATTTCTTTTTATTGGCAATACAATTTTGGTACCCTGTGTATTACATGTAAATTAATGATAGTTAGGCACCTGAGAGAAGGACATAACATACGTGAACAAAAGAGGAACAACCCCGAAAAACAACACATTGGAAATAAACTTCACAACAGTTGGGAGGGGATGGAGGATCAATGCAGAAGAAAAGTATGGGAGAAATGAACATTGGGTAAAGACATATGATCTGAAAATTGCTCACTCACAGATTATATATTTAAATGTAATCACTCTGTACATTACCTAGAAAATAGGATTCTATTAAAAAAATATTCTCAACTCTCATAAGTTACCACATAGATATTTATATTGGTTCGGTTAGTAGTGCATGTATAGACGTGGAAATGGCTGTCTTCTCTTTACAGTCCTAAAAGCATAGAAAAGGTACAGCTTTCTCTAAGTCAACAGGATCTAATCCAACATTGACAAATTAATGTTGAAATAATTTTTTTGCAATGTTTCTCTAGGAATTTCAATGCTCATTTGAAATTGCAAACCAGGAGAAATCCTCATATTTTAACACCTTTCATACATGTGTGGAAAGTGCTCACATGTGACACTTCCTCTTCTGTAGTAAATAATTCAACTCTATTTATAGCATAGGATTCCTAACCGCAAATAAGAATTTTTTCCAAGGAAGATCTTCCTAATACATATTTCAAAAGTTATTCCATTAAGCAATAACAATGTATAGGACCAGAAATCCCAAATAAACAATAAAATTTTGGTGGGGGGTACATAAATATGAGCCGCTGCTGATATTCATGTTGAAAACAAAAGTAGATTCACCAGATATGATTTTGTGAAGTAGGCCTGAATTACAGTCGAGAGGTATATAATCTTCTGTGGACATTTTAGCACTATACGGCAAAATTATCAAATGATGCTTCTATTCTTGTCTGTTAAATGTCACATTTTCCGTACAAAATTATGGTATCTTCAAAAAGTGCACATTGTCTCCCAAAACTAATAAAAGTTGGCTGATATTTTGTGGACACCTACAAGTATCTGTTTTTTTCCCTGCCACTGACATTGGGAACACGTCACAGAGTACTTCTACAGATGAGATGACACTAAGAAACACTGAAATGCTTTAGAAACTATTCTCTTGAGAAATCGTTGTAAAATTATGTGGTTTAAAAATCTCTCTGGCCAGGCACCGGTTGCTCATGAGTGTGATTCTAGCTAAGCACGAGGCTGAGATCTGAGGATCATGTTTCAAAGGCAGGTCGGGAAGGAAAGTCCGTGAAATTCCTATCTCAAAAAAAAAAAAAAAAAAAAAAAAAACCTGCCAGACAACCAGAAGTGGAGCGGTAGTTCAAGCGGTAGAGTGCTCGACTTGCGCTGAGGAGCAGACTGACAGCACTCAGGCTCAGTGTTTAAGTTTTAGGAGTGAAGAATAACAATAATTTAGATATTTGTGTTGACACATTGTGTGAAAATTTAGTGTCCAAATTAATATTTTCCTTGTTATTCAAATATTCTTTAAATCGTTGATATGTTTCTTTGTGGTGAACGTTGTCTATGTTTGTACCAATTTCTTTGTGGAATTCTCTCTTATGCATGTTCCTGAAGAATTTGGTTTGACATGGTGTAGTCTTGTTTCAAATTTTGACTCCTCGATTGCAAAAACAGTATTTTTCTTACATTAGTTAGAGAAGCATCAATGTTCCCATTATTGTAACATGATTAAACCAAATGTACACATGTGCAGTATGACACCTTGCAATAAAATTAATCATCGTTTAACCTGACTCCTGCTAACACTCTTCTCTTATGATCATGCATTTAGGAAAACCACGAAGTTCTCTAACACCTACAGGGTTCAAATATAGTAATGTTCCTTTCACTAAAGTTATGAAGATCCAATTTTAAAATGATTTTTAAAATGAATCAGTCTTCAGGAACTCCTATTATTGCGCTATTCAATTGCTGCAATATTTACATGAACAGGTGATATTAATATTTTACATGTACCAACACTTTTAAAAATGACTTTCTTTAGTAAAAATAGTGTACAGAGGAGTTACAGTTATATGAGTAAGGTAGTAAGAACATTTCCTATCAACCATTGTTACCCCTTTGTTTTTCCCCTGTCATCCCTTCACCTCTCCCCAAATCCCTTTCCCCCTCCCAAGTTTTAAAGTTCATTTTCTACATTGTGTCTTGTACATCTCATTGTTAAAATGTGTGATCCTTTAACCTTCTTTCAGCATTTTGTTATTTCCATTTCCCTCCCCAAATTAGAAGAATTTATATAAAAGAAGCAGTCAAAATACTCCACATAAAGCTCCCTTATGAACCAACAAGCCCACTTTTGGGCATTTAACCTGATGGTCACAAACAAGGCTCTACTAAAACTACAAGCACAACTATTTTTATTGCAGCATTATTTATCATACCTAAGAATATGGAACCAACCCATATTAGTTGAATAGAATAAGAAATTATGACATGTGCCATTGCCCCACTTGTTAGGAAATGAAAAGACTTGGAAAACATTATACTAAGCATAACATCACTTTATATTGTAATTTAATATCTACCTATACCAATCTATATATTTTTAAGCTTTTCTGATCATCTGATAAAATTAATATACACATATACTAATTAAACCAAATAATTGACGAGTTTTGCATTGATAAATCAGAACACGAAGGATATAAACATGATTTTAAAGCATTGTGTAAAAGTCACACTAACAAGAGATTAAAGCTTTCTTGAGAAATACATTCAATAGATACTACTAAAGCTTAGTAAGATAAAAATATTACCTGTTCAATTAAAACTATCATATAATTTGGTTGAAAAATGCAAAATCATAGATTTTGACATATTATAATTTGTTTGCTATCCTTCATCTATTGTCAATTTGGGGTGATTAAAATTGGAGATCTGAACATTTGTTCATACCAGATTACTAAAGGGACACAAACATTGTTTGATTGATTGATTATATTATGAGATACTGAATTTCACAATGAAATAACTCACATGAATTCAAATCTAACAATCTGTATTAACAGTTCAAATTCTCATTTTCTCTATTGCATAACATGGAAATTGCATATTGAATATTAACAAAATAAAACAAAATGCATGCACTATGAAAAAGAAAGGGATTCATGGAAGGCTCTGTCTTTCTATATCTTTAAGAGTACAACAATGAGATGTACAAGTCGATATGTGGAAAAAGGAAATTTACAACTTTGCTGGGGGTCAGGAGGGTTGGGTGGGGAGGCGGGAGGAGGTTGGGAGGAGATGGTAAGGGGAAACATAGGAGGAGGCTACACTGCTTGATAAGAAAGGAACTCATAAGCTTGCCCATGTAATTGTAACCCCTCTGTACAGTGTTTTCACAATAAAAAAAGAGTGCATCAGGACAAAATGAATATCCAATATAATTTTCCTTCAGTTCAATGCAAAGTTGATTTTCAAAAATGTTTCTTCATGAGATTTTTAGAAAAATTCTTTTGTTCAACTGCTGGTGGAATATCAATACCAAATTTCAAAATCAACTATAAAGCCATAGCTTGGTACTGGCATAAGAACAGAATAGAATTGAAAACACACAAATGAACCTGCAGACCTATATCCAACTAATCTTCGATAAGGGAGCTAAAATAATAGAATGGAAGAAAAAAAGCCTCTTCAGTAAATGGTTTTGGCAAAATTGGTTAACTACTTGTAGAAAACTAAAGCTAGATCCTTATATATCACCCTGCACCAGAATCAACTCCAAATGGATCAAAGAACTCGGAGTCAAAGCAGACACTCTGAAAACATTACAGGATGGAATAGGAGAAACCCTAGGTCTCCTTGGCTCAGGCAGAAATTTTCTTAATAGAGACCCGGAAACACAACAAATCAAAGAAAGGTTGGACAAATGGGATTGCATGAAGTTGCAGAGCTTCTGCATAGCAAAGGACATAGCTAGCAAGATCAATAGAAAGCCCACAGATTGGGAGAAGATCTTTACTAGCCATACAACGGACAAGGTTCTCATATCTAAAATATACTTGGAACGCAAAAAATTAAATTCCCCAACAACAAATCCTCAAAGAAACAACTGCCCAATAAATAAGTGGGCTAAAGACTTGAAGAGAAACTTCTCAGAAGAAGAAAGAAGGATGGCCAATAGACACATGAAGAAATGCTCAAGTTCCCTAGCCATAAAAGAAATGCAAATCAAAACAACATTGAGATACCACCCTCACCCCAGTTAGAATGGCAAAAATCAAGAACTCTAACAACAACAGATGCTGGAGGGGATGTGGAGAGAAGGAAACCTTACTTCATTCTTGGTGGGAATGTATACTTGTTCAACCACTTTGGAAACAGTATGGAGGTTCCTGAAAAGACCTCACATAGATCTCCCCTATGACCCAGCAATCCCACTTTTGGGCATTTACCAAATGTTTACAAACAAGACCACACTAAAGCTACCAGCACAACTATGTTTATTGCAGCATTATTTATCATAGCTAAGATATGGAACCAACCCAGATGCCCCACAGTATATGAATGGATCAATAAAATGTGGTATATATACACAATGGAATTCTATGCCTCCATCAGAATGAATGGCATTGCCCCATTTGTTAAGAAATGGAAAGGCTTGAAAAAATTATATCAAGTGAAGTAAGCCAAGCCCAAAGAAACATAGCTCTCATGGTTTTCCTTATTTGCAATATCTAGTAAATGTATGAGTCAAGCAGAAAAGGTTAGGAAAATGAACCCTTCGATATGTATTTAAATGTTTTTTCTTTCATGCATTTTTTTCTAACTCATTTATAAGATTATTTCTTTGTTGCTTTGTATGTCCCTCCCCCACAGTATAACCCCTGCTTTCACTATATTTGATGTCGGTAAAATTTGTGGAGCAGATGGGGAAAAACAAGTCGTTTAACGATACAGGTGGACAGTTGCAACTATGAGAAGTACAAGTTGTCATGTCGAAAGCAAAGTTTACAACTTTGGTGCGCGGAGGGAGGGGGTTGGGAGGGTTCGGGGGGCTGGGAAGGGATGTGAAGGGTAAACAAAGGAGGAGGCTGCAATGCTTGATAAGAAATGTACACATTATCTTGCCCATGTAATTGTAACCCTTCTGTACAGTATGTTTACAAAAAAATAAATTAAAATTTAAAAAAAGAGAAAAGAAAAATTCTTTTGTTCAATTTTTTACTTGAGCCAAAAATAAATTACAATTTTCTTGTGTACAATTTGGATAAATTCTATTAGCTGTGCATTGTGAAATTATTGATGTGTAATAAACACAATATACCCAAAATCATATAAATTATAAGAATTTACACATGTGTTTAATAGACACATCTATTCAACATAAAGTCTTTCATTGTTCATACAAACCTATGTTATGCTTATCTTTCTTTCTTGAAATATAATTTGTTTTCAGACAGTATTTCTCATGAATAAATTATACACTGAAAACATTCCTGTTGCTAACTGGACTGATTTTTTTAGCATATTATATGAAGATCTACCTTGTGAAATAAATTTGGAAGAAGCTCCTTAGGGTTAGATATGTGAATTCAGAAGATGAGCAGCAGAGATGCTGGTTTTGAAGCAGGTTTCCTGTTGGGGTGCATATTTAGACAGCATTATTTTACCAGTTGTATGATATCAAATATTCTCTTCAATATTTGAAGTAAACTTTGAACATGAATAAAATTTTGGAATTGATTCAACACTAGTACATGAAATCCTGGAAAAGAGCCTTCTCTTCCTGTTCCTCCTCCCCCACCACACTTTTCTCTCCCACCATACGTTTCTTCACTCCTTTCTTCCTGTTCATCTTTCTGTTCCTCCTCCTCTTCTCCCTCCTCCTCCTGGCCTCCTTTTTTCCTTACTTCTTTCTATCCTTGCCCTTTCTCTTCTTTCCATCCTCATTTTCTTCTTTCCTTCCCTTATACCCTCTCTACCTGCCGGCCTCCTGTCCTGCCTTCCTCCAACATTCCCTCTTTTCCTTAATTTCTTCCTTCCTGACTTCACTATTTCCTTCCTTCCTTCCTTCGTTCCTTGCTTTCCTTGCTATTTATACTTCTGCTTTTCTTCCTATTTTTATTTACATCTATTTCCTAGGATCCATGTCCCCATAATTTCCTTATTTTGTTTTCCCTTTCCGTCCTTGCCCCACCCCAGCATGAAGATCTGACTGGGACTTGAAATTGGGGCTGGGATTGGAAATAATGGCCTACGTCTTTAACTCAAAGGCTGGGACTTGAATTCTCCTGCTGGGATTTGAACACATATCCTGAGCATGAAAATCTGGGCTAGATCCTTAAACTAACAACATGGGCTTTTCATTCATGGCCTTCACTTGATTACAGGGCCTGGGAATAGCATTCACTGCCAGTTCCTAGAACTTGCTCTTAGGACCTGAGTTCTGATCCTAGGCATTTAACTCACAGCCAGGCATTAAATTCAAGTGTGGGACTTAAATTCACAACTTTGGCCTTGAATTCATGTCCTGACACTTCAAATTGTGACCTGGGATTGAAACTGGTGGCGTGGTACTTGAACTGGGGTGCTTGCCTTAAGTTAAGGCCTAGGTATTAAACTCATAGCCTGACCCTTTAACTCCAAGCTGGGTCCTTGAACTAAACTGCCTATGCTGTGAACTCTTTCTGGCCTTGAATTTATGAACTGGGGTCTGACCTTGGGCCCTGAGAATTGAATTCACAGTCTGAGCCTTGAACTAGGGGCTTGGTGCTTTAACTTAGTTCGGGATCTTGAATTCTGGGAACATGCCTTGAATTTGGAGACTGGACAATATTCATGAGCTTCTCTGTGTTCAGGTATGGTGTTCAACGACTCCAGACACGACTGTTTTTCTATGTTTGTTCCACAGTGGGAGAAGATTTTTATTTTTATTTTGGATTTTGAATCACGAATCTACTTTTTCTCCAAGATAAGAAATTCCATCCGCCTTCAAGTTTCTTACATTTTGTTTGTTGGTTGGTTTGTTTCCCAGTTATACGTTAGTAATTTCTCTTTATCTGAAAGTGGAGAAAACAGAGAGAATGTAATATGTGGGAGGAGGGTCTCTATAGTTCTATGGCTTTCTAATGAAAGGCAGGAGGGGGGATTATCAGTATTTCCAGCCCATCGGGAAATAACGAGGTGACCCTATACAGAGGCCAGTGTACACAAAAAAAGTAAAAGAGGCAGTGCTAATGTATGAACCACACAGAGGCATAGGGGTGTACGTGTGTGCACACATACACACACAGGGCAGAGACAAGTTTCAAGAACAAGGCCCGGCTTTGCTACCTGCCAGCTTCTTTTTGCTCTGGGTTTGTGTTGGGGAATTTAAATCGACCCAGACCTTGTCCTGGTACACCTCACAAACTACCTTCTCCATGTGTAGTGGTTGGCCTTCCCTGCTGTAGGAATTTCAATCAGCTCCCCAAAATACACCATATGTTTTGTTGTGTTGTTGTTGTGGTTTACCTGTTTGTTCTTTCTCAAGAAAGACTGGTGGATTCCAGCAACATGCTCTTTGTGAAGTGGAAGAATCTCCTTCTTTCATTACTTCTTTTTTGTGCTCCTTCTCCTCCTCTTCCCCCTCTTCCCTTTACATCAATATCCTCCTGCTCTATGTGTGGGAAAGCCTCAACAACGTTGTTTTTGCTTTATTTGGAACAGTTTACCTAAGAATTTTCATCTTGCATGGGGCATCCAGGTTCCTCACTTGGAGAAGCTGAATGCATAGAGGAGGCCGATGGGGGCAGGGCAGGTTTATTCTTATACGTACCCTTCTTTGCATGAGACAGGCCTGGCTGGTAGTCTCTCTTTTCTTCAAGAGGCTCAGGTAGAGGTGCAGAAAAACTCAGTCAAGAAGAAAGGAAGTGAAGGAAGGATAGGGAGAGAAGAAAAGGAGGAGCGAAGCAGGGAAGGAAGATGAAGAAAAAAGAATGGAGGGAATGGTAGGAGGGTGGAAGGTCAAAAAGGGAGGGAATTAAGGAAGGATGGGAGCAAAAGGTTGGGTAGAAAGAATGGTGGAAGGGAAAAAAGAAAGAAAGGAGAGAAGGAAGGAGGGAGCAAAGGAGGAATGAAAGATGGAATATGAAAGGAAAGATCGACCAGGGCTAGGAACGAGGATGGTACAAATAGGAAGAAATGAGGGAAGGAAGGTAGGAAGTACAAAGGGAAATAAAAAGGACAAAGGAATGAAGGGAAGTGGAGTTTATTAATGGAGGGAAAGACGGAAGAGGAGAAGAAAGGAGGGATGGGTGAAAAAAGAAGGAAATATTAGAAGAAAGAAGGAAGGGAGGGAGGGAGGAAGAAGGAAGAGGGGAACTACAAGGGGCAGGAAGGAGGGAATGAAGAGAGGAAGGAAGCAAAAAGGCAGGAAGGCAGAGAAAAAGGGTATGGGAGGAGGGAAGACAGGAAAGAACAAGGGAATGAAAGGAGGGAGGAGAGAAAATGGAAGGAAGAAGGAAAGAAGGAAGGAGGAAGAGAGAGTAGAAAGGGAGAAGAGAGAAGGGAAGGGGTAGAAAAACGAAGGAGAAAGGAAATGGAACAAGGAAGATAGTAAGCGAGGGAAGCAAGTGGGAAGAAAGGAGTGAATAAAAATGAGAGGGAGGAAGAAAAGAAAAGGAGGAGATGAAGAAAGGTAATAAGAAGTGTAAGGTGGAAGTAAGGAAGAAGGGAAGTAAGGAAAGAGGGAGCAACTGTGATCATGGCATACTGAGGAGGGAGCTCTTTCATTTACAGCCCTAACATGTCCTTCTGGGCTGGGGGTTTCTGAATTGACTTGTTTTTCCTACTGGGTCCGCTTTCCTTGTGAATGTCCAGAGAACTTGATTCTGAACGTGGGGGTGGGGGATCTAGTATCTGTAAAGTTCCTGATTCCTTCCCACTCCTCACCCCTGCCACGTATTTGTGGTGGGGAACTTAAAGGCTCCATGCTATTTTGCATTAATACTTCTAGGCCAGTCATTGCTTGATGCAGCAGACTCTTTCTGGGTCTTGTGGGGAGGGGGGCGGTCGGGGCGGGAGGACATCTGGGAACAAATTTACAAAAATGATAAGGAGATGGAAGGGGAAATAGAGGCTGCTGGTGATCAGCGTTTGTTGGTTATTTATCCACAATGTGCTCAGAGCCTTCTCTGACATCCCCAGTGCCATAGGTAGGATACAAAAGTGAAGAGTGGTTAGGGGGCAGCTGCCTTCCTCCTCCTTGTCCTCCTCATCCTTCACCTCCATTGTCCTGAACATGGCCATGGACTCCCACTGCATTTCCATCTGGGAAAGTTTAACAGCCATGTTTCAATCAGTTCAGCCAGAGGAGTCCAGTGACAGCAGGATGTTCCAGGATCAGAATGCCCAGGGGAAGAGAGGGAGGAGGGAGGTCAGAGGAAGTGGGTCAGATAAGAGATACATCAGAAAAGATAGGTTTGTCAACTGGATGGAGTTTGAGTTATTTTGGTGATGGGTTGATTGGGTGGTTGAGGAGTGACTTGGTAGGCTGGTTAATTAATTAAGAAATTCTTTGCTCATTTGATATATCATATAAGAGTTTCTATGAACCCTTTTTCCAGGCTTTATCAAAAATGATACACAGATCTCAAACTCTTTCGTTGATATGATTTAATACATGAAGAACAAGTGCAAGGCTCCATGAAATTATTTTATCAAATTTTAAAAACATACATATATTCAGCATTTTGGTCTCTGTGTACTCAAATAATGTTTAGTTATATATACTCGATGAATGTATACAAAAAGTGATAGTAAACAATATATAAAAAACGTACCAAAAGCTGAGCCATCACTAGTGTCTTCTTGAAGACACCCAAAACTCTCCTACACCTCTAGAACTTACTGTAGCAATGATAACTTAGGAAAAAATCATTTTCTACATATAGATCTATTAACCTTCAAATATCTTGAGGGTTTAATCAAACTAAGATCAAGTTTGTAATCAATACCCTCGACATAGAAAGAGAAACAATGAATTTCTCCATGATATCAGTTAAAAAGCATGGCCTGGAACCTAAATGATTCAAGCAGAATTCAGATCAAATGATATTCCAGTGGACGTTTTAACAGTTTAGAATTTAACATTTAAGAATATATATGAGCAATTAGGCAATGCTGAGTAGAAGGAAACAAATTCCAAAGTTTATGAACTCTGGCAAACACAGTTTAAAATTATTGTCCAACACAAAACATCTTCCATAGTCTCTGCTCTGCAAATACACACGTTGAACTTCCACTGTCACGGTTTCCATTGCATTTTGCTGAGCTTTTAGAAGAAATGCAAACATCTCTAAATGACATATCTTCCCACACACTCTCTCAGGTCAATTACCTTTACAATTTAAACTTAAAAACTAATCCTAATTTAACGATGAACTGAAGAGTATGAGGGACCAAGAGTATGAGTATGTACCAAAAAGCAAAGGAATCATTGTGAGTTATGAGAATCAAAATTTTAGATTTGGACTGTTGTTCAATAGGTAGTAAATTTCAGTAACAGCGTCCAGTGCCATTTTCCACTGAAACATTACCTTTTACCAGATAGTAAGGGAACTTGCACGACCTGATTTTGTCTTTTGTATCATAGCGACCTGCAATAACCTCTCAAGATCCACAGATTCTTCTGAAAATGAAAAAAAAAATACTTTGGGAGGAAAAGCAATATATTGGGGAAAAATAAAAATCTTCACTGTTTTTCCCTTTAACAATAATACAATACCTTGGGAATCCCTATTAGGAGAATGAACATTCAATATAGAACAAAGAGTATTACTGTGGAAATTACCTTCTGATGTACTCTCACTTTCCTTTAGATAGTTGTTTTCATTTCTATTATGAAAATATTTATTCTAGTTAAATTGGTTGAGTCAATTGGCATTGTTACCCTGTATTATCCTCTGAGAATGTACATCCATAGGGGGCGGAGGTCATGTTTTACCTGAATTTTTACAATTCAATAAAGAAAAGGGCCATAATAAAACCCAACGTGGTAATGAACAACATTTCAGTTTCAGAGTCGATCAGTAACAATACTTTCTACCCTATTATTTCTAGTCCTGCATTGATGCCATCTCTGATTCAATCAATGAAGAAAATAAGGTGAACTAAACCAGGTAAATCATTTCTAAAAACATATGTACCTTCTTCCATTGTGATAGGCAGGTAAATGTCAGCAGTCCTGGGGGAAGAAAAATTCTGACTAAATATGTCAAAATGAGATGTCTTAAAAGTTGTGATTTCTTTAATGAAATGAATAGTAGACACACATGAACTGAAATACATTGATTTCACTTTCTACTTCACAGATTAGGGTCATTTACAGAAAGCTATACAAATGTATAACTTTTGAACTCAACAAATTCCCTAGTTTTCAGTCATTTTTTTCTTCATCATAGAGAAACATTAGAGGACAATATGTCGTGACAACTTTTGAATGGATTTGCAAAAAGTTTTCTAAATTATGGATGTCTTTATTACCCATTTCCACATAACCTTTTACAAATATCAAATATCTATTAAAAATTTACACTTACCTGAAGGAAGATTTGCATACGTCTCCATCTATCTTTATCCCTACTAGGATTATAAGATCAGTAGGAAGAATGAATCCCTATAACTGCTTCTTAGACAAGATATGTACCACAAAGCAAAGGAATCATTGTAATTCATGAGAATCAAAATTTGAGATTGGGGCTGTTGTCGAATAGGTTGTAGATTTTAGTAGAACAGTGTCCAGTAGCCATGATGCAGTCAGAAGACATTTAACCATAGGATCCACATGAAATTAATGGAATAGAAGTCAATATCAAGGTTACTAGAAAGGAAATTGTGATTTTTTTTGAAGTGTGGGGAAGCAATGCATTTTGATTCTTTTATCTTTTGAGCAATAATACCTAATTGGAAAAAAATTTTTTAGTAAATACATCTTGTGTTTTCAGTTGTAGAAAGAAAAAAAAAGCCATTAGGAGGGAGTGTCCCAGTCACGTCCTAGAGCCAAATAGACACCATGTATATGTAAGAGATTGAGGAAGGTTACTGTGATCTGTCTCCTAAAGTAAACTGAATTCACTAAAAAGTTCAATATGCCTTCCAACCTAAGATTGGAAGATATCTCACTCGTGTGTTTTACACAGCAATTGAAAATTCTGTGTAGTCTTATCTGGGTGAGTCCATGGATACTGTGATGTAGCCAATAATCCTCACTTCTGTTTTATGAACTGAGGAAAGTCAGCCCTACTTCACTTCATGAAAACAAAAATACTGACATCTTCCCTGAATCCAGATGACATCACACTTTTTCTTACTATGCATTGTTGGACTTAATTTTGTGGAAGAGAAATGCGTGAATATTCAGAATTATGTATTATTCAGTGGCCAACTCCTTCAATAAATATCTAGTGTATATGGATAAACTAAAATAGTTATAAAAGTATTTGTTATTCCAATAATGACAGTGTATTGTGGGTTTTCACATCTGGCTGTTTGGAATTACTCTTTTAAGAATTGTGAAGAAATGAAGCATTCCAACTTTGTTTTGCATAGAACAACCAAAACATGGTTTGAGACGATTTAACAAGACCAACATGGGAGAGAAAAATTAGAGCCTTTTTAGTCTTTAAATGGAGAATCTGGCAACATCCCTGAGCAATCCAAAAAACATGGACCCTTAGGTACTGATAAATAAGGTATAGTGGGGCAGTGCTTAATATCTCATAATATTAATCAGACACACTTAAGCAGAGCAGGATCTTTCTACTAAGTACATATAAATGATTCCCATCAGAAAGCTTCTCAAAAGCAATGATCAGATTTTGTAACTTTCTATTTGGGTGTGTGATTTGACAAATAAAGCTCAGTTAAAGAATCAGGATCTTAGGAAATTCAGTCTAAAATATGCTGCAGTTAATTGATGCAAAAATTATCACAATACCCAGCTCCTTCTTCTTATGGTTAGATGAATTACAATCCATTTCAAATGTACTAAAATTCATCCCATTTGATCACTTGATGTAATTCTCCCTGTTATTCACAAGCCTACAGTCTGAATCTCATTCTCGTTACTTCTACTAAGCCAGCACTTAGATGCTGTATTCCAGTAGGCTACTACATACATGAAATGTTTCTTATCACTATTCTCCAAAGAAGTAATACAGATAAATTTAGAAACAACATTTGAAAGAATTCACCACATTGTTCAGATGGGGAAAAATTGCACTGGTTTTATTCATAGAAGTTGCCTACTGATAGCGACAATTAGAAAAAATTAATGTGCATGGTATGTGTAGGAAAATATGAATTGTTATGACAGTGTGACTCATGAACAAACAGGAAACAATCACTGAAGTTGTATTGTAGTCAGTGACATAGATGTATTTATGAACATTTGGAATTTCTATGAAGAACATTCAGTCAAAAAGTGCACACAGCCTCAATACCAGATCAAATGATTTAATAGATTTTCTTTTGTGGCAATAGTAGAATCTGAATGATAGGCAACTATCTGAATCACTGTCCTAAAGTGGATACTCACAAATTATAGTTTTCCGAGATAAAAATCCATGAACGAATTAGCAATAGAGACTATTTGGAACCTCTAAAATCAAGAAGTGCATCTATTAAGAGAACACTGGCTTTCCATTCCTTGTATCGGTGTTTACATCTGGACAAATTCTACCATAGAGTCTGAAAATGTAATCATTGGTAATTGCTCTACCCACCACAAACAGGATTCCATTTCCTGCCATGAACACTTATGGAAAAATTTAGAAATGTATGAGAAATTATGTTTCTTAGGTTATGTTTGTCACTGGAGGGGCAGACATAATCTCTTTATACTGGCACATATTTCCATTGTAACATGCCTTGTGAGAGGTTTCTCCTTATACTGATTCCTTGAGACATCTACTGTGCCTAGACAATGAAAAATGAAAATAAAATGCTTTGGTATATGTCGGGTCTTCGTCCATCCCACAAAAGATGGATGGGATCTGAGGAAAGGTAAGTGTGGCTTCTCACTGTTCCCCAGTCTCCCTTAACTCGGGAGAAAATCTTATGCAGCATGGGGTCAAGTCAAGCAGGGACTCGTTTACTAACATGGAGCATGCCCTTTTAAAGCAAAAGACTGTGTGGGAGGGGAGGAAATGGAACCAACCAATCACTGTAAAGGACACACCTTATCATGCACCTAAGCTTCCATGAGTTGTTTATGCGCTGAATGTAAACAAATCTGGCTCTGCCCACTCAACATCCTCTCAGGGCCATCTTTGCTGCCTGTGTGCCCCCACAGATTCACCCTTTTTGTTTTCATGGCTGATCCACCTCCCAATTAGTTATCCTTTTCCCTTGCTCAGTAAAGGTTATTTTAACAGGATTACATTGGTAAGAATAGAATTAGCCACACAGGGGGTTTGAGGCAAGTCTGGGGCGGAGATTCATCAGACAAGAATAGGGAGGGTCTTTGTGCATGATACAAGATCCCGTCCCAGGTACCTCACATCCCCACCTAGCACAGTAATAAATATCAGCCCCACCACAGTTAGAAATGTCGCAAGCAATTCTATTAATTCTGGGGCATATATAAAAGTCAGTATCTCATAAAAACAAGGAAAATTTAAAACAAACGCTGCAGACATATCAAAGCAATCCCGGGTACCTGGTGTCTTTCAAATAAGCCAGTTCCTTTCATGTGCCTTCAAGCAAGCACATGGGTCAAGATGACCTTTAAACTTTATTGTCAGCTCTCAACACCACATCTTTGTTTAAAGAAGCAAACCCGCCTGTCTTAGATTGGGTGGATCACCTTGTCTTACCCATCATTGGGAACTTTTTCACAGTGAAGCTGAAGGCCCTGTCTTAGGTTAGTCAGACTCACCCCCCTCTTACCCGTCTCTGGCTGTGATTCCTTTTGGGGAAATTTATGTACTTGGGACTTGATCTTATGTACCTGGCTGGCTAAACTCATAAGAGTTTTGCAGTACATGTACAATGCAAGGAAGGCATAGAAAAACCAACAGCAAAAGCATTCCTATGTCAAGAGTCAGCGATGGGATAGCAGTCTTTGCCACTTCAGAGTCCAGAGGTGGGTATTGTTCTAGAGCATGTTTTAGACATGTTTATAGGAAGCTTAACAAAAGGTGGTTGTACAAGCAAATAGAAAAGAACAATTAGAGCAGGTAACATTAAAGTAATTAACTCCTACAGAAATATTAAATAGTCCATACCTAATGACATAGGGTGGTGATCAAAATGAAGGTCAGGCCACCAGGTCAAAGGGATACCTTCTCTTGTGGTGTTATTGATAATTTCTGCATTGCCAGTACTGATCACGGCCCAGGTCACCCGTTTGGGTTGATGTGAATTCCAGAGCCATTGCTGGAACTGGGAAGGTAAGAACAGCCATCAACTGGAGTATCACCATCTGTAATTGTTAAAGGACACAAGAGATTCTCAATGGCTGGTTGCCCTTGCAGATGGTTAGTTTATCCTTGGGCAGTCTCCTGTATAGAGGAAATGGGTAAAAACTTAAGGTTCCTGGCCGGGATCCAAATGGGGGCTGTCTCCTCAATGGGATAAACACATACACATCCCCTAGCCATGGTCCTTCCACCTGACTTGCACATGGGGCTTAGGGTTTTGTTGTCCCCAGTGCTTCTGAAATCTAGATTCAGTTACCCCTTTTGAAAAATTGAAAATGTTAACCGTATATGGGGTCTAACTCCCCTTTTGTTTTAATAATTGTTTCTTAAGACATTGGTGATTTCTTTTTATATTTGTTTGGCCTTGGGGATTATAGGGAATTCCTGAAGCATGATTAATGTGCCATTTTTCAAAAAACTCTGACATTGCTTTACAAACATGGAAGGCAGCATGAATAGGCATAGGAGAAAATAGAGAAGACATTTTGAGGGGAAGTTGCCATAACATGACAGTCCATTTGGATGGCCCATAATGGCAGTCAATTTGGCCTAGAAACCCCTCCAAGGAGAAAGCAAGATGAGCATTGGCTTGAGTGAGCCACTCAATGTCTGCCATCCAAAAAGGAAAAACAATGGAGTAAGGGTCAAAGCCATAATGCCTCTGGGCTTGGGTCCTTCCCTTGATGATAGCATCAGCAAGTTGGTCTTCCTAAGACTATACCCGAGGCATGCCCCCCGGGGAGTGTGAAACCACTCTCCACTGTTGCTGCAAGTGATCTCTTGGGCTGAACCCCCAAGGATATGGCATTTTCATTTTCTATACCTAGAAAAACAGCTTTTAGAAAAAGATGACTTTTCTGATGTCAAAACAAAGAGCAAGTACTCTCCTAAACACTCCCTCCCAAGTGGTATAAGCAGGGACCTGAGGGCAAACACCCCCATCCATGTCATAGACAAGATGTACTTTATTGGATGAGTGAGCATATGTAGGGGGGTAGAGAAGCCTCTGAAAATTAAATTTGTTATTATAAACATTCTTGCCCTGACATTAGGAGCAAACCTTAATAGTTAGTGGGCTCCAGAAGGTTCAGGCCATCATTCCACTGCCCCACAAAAATCCATTTTGGCACCCATACCAAGTAGGTACCAAAAGAAAACAAAACATCCTTGGGGTCAAAGGTGCATGAGCAGAAGGGCGTGTCCCAACTGGGATGGTCAGAGAGATAGGATGAGGGTCTATACACCTAGAAAAGTGCTGTACAGCAGGGAGAGTGGGAAAGGCAGAGAATGATCAAATCTCAGCACAAAATTTTAAACATGAACTTCCCAAGTGCACTAGCACAGTACAGGGTATTCTCTCATTAGCAAGTGCTGTGTTCATGGTGCTTTGCCAAGTACACTCTTGGTTGACACAATGCTGAGCAGAAAGATGAATTAAAACTGAAGTTGAATATACAAAGAGCATTTCTCTATCTTACACATGTTTTTGAACTTATAGCAACTTATAGCTAGCTGTTCTGTCAAGAACTAGGAGGGTACTGGTAAAGGTACAAATTAAGGGATTCTAACTGAAGTCTCTTGGGGAGATATGTATCTGGGGACACTCACGCAAGCACCTCAGAAGGAATCTTGTTTCAAGAAGTCTGGTAGGGGTGCTCCTTGAACACGCACATGTATACACATTCCTCCAAAATTTCAAAAGCCCAATTGAGCTGCCTCCCCTCTCTGGGAAGAACTGGTCTGGCCCCATTGCTCCCTGGCCCGGTGGAGGGACAGCGAGACATGGTGTTCCCCGACGTGAGATCCGCTTCCCTGACTACCGTGGGTCCCCCTTGTTGTAGGGTTGCAAGTTGTGCCATGTGTGCCATTTTTTGCAGGTGGCTCCCATACAGATCAGGAGAGCATGCAGACCGGCTGGAAGCACCCCTCCCCCCCGCCCCCCCCCCCACCCGCCTGCCCCAGAGCACCTAGATAGGAAGTGGGCTTGGGTGATGGGGAGGAGCCCGGGCAGACTCATTACCGACACCTCTGACCGTGAAAATAACAGTAATAATAATCCCCCGAAAGGCTCTTGGGCCCTTGAGGACCTGTTCTCTGAGGCCAGCCAGCGAGAGGTGGGAGTGGCTGTGCGCATCCCCAGCTGGCTCCTGCTCTCAGTGACCTTGGTGACTTCCCCGGAAATGGAGACTGAGCTGGCCACACCCAACTAGGGACGAGTGCCCTCCTGGGCCCTACTCCCAGCATCCGGGTGGGAGCTCCAGAACTGCAGGCCAGGGCTTGCCCCATGCACCCAGAAAGACATGATCCCAGCAGGAGGCATCAGCATGCCAGCCGAGTTGTCACTTCTCCACCGTGGGCATGCAAGAAATGGGGACCTGGTGGTGGCCAAGTGCAACCTAGAGGGTCCTGCTCTGGACCCGGGTCCCAGAAGCCACTCCTGCCCAGTGAGGCACCCGACGGCCTGTAGAAAAGCCACTTCAAAGACAGTTGCACTGCAACACAGATCTTCATGAGCCCATCCTCCAGAATCCGTTGTGGGCTATCACACTTGTATTTTGGCTGGCTCTGCTCTTTATTTTCTTTTTCACTTTTTAATTCCTCCTTTACTACCTTTAGGCCTAATGTTGCCTCCTCCTCCTCCTTCTGTAAAATAGCATTACCCATACTAAGGGTTTTATACCCTGAGAGACTGCTTAGCCTTGGCTGGTATCTTTGCTTTCATGCCCCAAGTTGGGCACCACAAAAGACAGACAGGGTCTGAGGAAAGGTAAATGCAGCCATTGGCTGCATTCAGCGGGGAGTCAAATCAAGCAGGAACTCATTTATTAACATGAAGCATGCCCTTTCTAAAGCAAAAGACTGCTTGAGAGGGGAGGAAATGGAACCAACCAATCACTGTAAAGGACATACTTTATCACGCACCTAAGCTTCCATGAGTTGTTTACACACTGAATATAAACAAATTCAGCTCTGCCCACTTAACTTCCTCTCAGGGCCATCTTTGCTGCCTGTGTGCCCCCACAGGTTTATCTGTAGACTCTATTTGCACGATATCATTAAGTATTAGGATTTAATCTGTCACAAGTATTGTACACATTTTCAAAGGTTTCTGCAATGGGTGGACCATTATTTTATGTGATTCAATACGAAAAATAATGTTGTGTGAGTATGCACATCACCAGAAACACCTGTTTTCAAAAGCACCACATCTGAAAAAAATAAATGAATAAAAATCAAATAAATGAATTACCAAATCTGGTATTCATCATCGTACTCATAAATCTAACCAATATCTGAACTCACATATCTAACTTCTATCCTTTCAATTTTCTAGCTTTCATTCACAATGCAGATATTCATAAACCATGTCTAAAGAAGCAGTCCAATTAGCAACAGGGACATGTTAGTGTATTATTTATTCATGTGCAATATTGTGCAAAAATGAATTGGAATTTTAGAAAGAAAAATTTGTATAATACCAGTTTGTATGAGCAATGAAAAACTTTATGTGCAATACAAGTAATATTTAATGACTGAACTCATTTGTAAAATTGATTTCTAAAATTGGTAAAACCTTGGATAGCATTTGCTTATGGCACAACAGTGCTTTCAAAATATGCAAGAAGTAGTGATCTTAGCATTTATTTTAAGTATGTAGCAGAAGATTGTAATTTAACTTTGACTCAAGTAAGAAAAGAATTGTCAACATTATTGTTCTACAATTCTCCTGAAGAAGCATTTTTGAAAACACAACTTCTCATTGATCTCAAACAAAATGATGTTGGATATTTGTGCTTGCCATCACTCTTTCAAAGTATAATGATAGCAAGCCTTCTTCGACTTACATTCTTCTGCAAATTTCATGCATTTTTTATGTTGGTTTTAAGCGATTTCAATCTCTTCTTCATAATTTTATTACTAGGGTATTGGAAATCTCAAAGCATTGGTCATTATGACTTTTCCCTGAAATTAAGCATAAAAATGATATTGGAAAGACAATTTGAGCTATCAATTTAAATCCTTAATTCTGAATTCTTGCCTGTATTACATTTTTTAATTCATTATCTCATATTACAATGAATTAAACACTTTTGTGTCCATTTATTCAATTAGTTTTGAACCAATGAGATTTGAGCAAACTTTCAGGTCTTCAATTTTAATGATCACCAAGGAATAGGAAACAACGGATATCAAAATCCATAAATTATGTAAAATGAATGATCTTGCTCTTCACCCAACTTACATTATGGTTGTAATTGGGCAGGTAATAATTTTATGTGAGGTATAATTATGACTGAGCAGCATATACTGAATGCATTTCTCGAGGCAGGTTTTCCTTCTTCTTAGTTGACTGGTGTAGTTAGTTTCAAAATCATGTCTGTGTCCTTTTGTTCAGATTATATGTAGTATGGCTTCTAAACCATCCAGAGAACCTTGATCATTTATTTGCAAAAATTAGTATGTGTTTAAGATAACATTTCAGATGAACAGAAAAGCGCTAAAGCTCTACATTTATATAGTTGTATATGTATATATGTATATACTGATATATATATATACATGTACATACATGTATAAATATATAATTATAACACATGCTGATAAGCAAAATTAACCCGAAGATATTGACACATTGTTGTTCTTGCTTTTACTGTGCAATGTTTCTTTGTTTCTATTTATTTTCCTCCTCCTCCAAATTTTGATCCCTGTTGTCACTGTATTTGATTTTGATATCTGGCATCTAGTATATAAAATTTCTTTAATTTGGGGAGTGGAAGGGTTATAATAAAATCCTGAAAGAATACAGGATGATCTATTCAATGATATGAGGCATGATATGGAAATGAACTTTAAAACTTTATGATGGCAGAAGAGTGTTTGAGGTGGAGAAGGGACAGAATAGTAGGAGGAAAACAAAGAAAGGCATAACTATGTTTGACAAGCATTTTATACATTACATTAATGTTTTAACTGTAACTCCTCTACTTAGTATATTTACAGGAAAAAATATTTTTAAGAAGAGGGTAAAAAACGGAATAGGACCCCAAAGAACTGATCATGGTATGCAAATGTCCTATTAATATGCATGTGGTAGAGGTAGGTGTAGTGCCAGTAATAATTTTTGCATTATGATATATTTCTCTTTTCAATTTCTTAAAAAGAAAATAACGTTTCATGAAGGATATTGAAAATATGAGTAGGATGTAAGAATCGATAAATACAATATACGGTATGACTTTAGACTCTATTACTTCCTAAATGCCAATTCGAACACACTTTGTTAAAAAAAGATGACTTTTTCTTTTTTTGGTCTCGAGTGAAATTCGGTTCAATTAAGCAAAAAATTGAAAAGCAATTAAATTGAAATAAATATAATGTTTACCACATATTTATGGATATTGAGAATGACTTTATTCACTAAGAAATTCTTGATATATATATATATTATATGTCAATATCTATATATATATTATATATACATATATTATATATACATATATAATCAATATCTATCTATCTATATATATACATTATATACATAGATAGATATTGATTTGAAATGAAACGACATGCGTCATGTAACCACATTGTAGTTTCAAAATGAAAGATTGCTAAGGTAAGAAGGATAAAAGAAAAACAAAA
Source organism: Dipodomys merriami (assembly GCF_024711535.1). Taxonomy (NCBI): domain Eukaryota; kingdom Metazoa; phylum Chordata; class Mammalia; order Rodentia; family Heteromyidae; genus Dipodomys; species Dipodomys merriami. The sequence continues at coordinate 9,683,789 of NW_027203159.1, read as the reverse complement.
AGAACTACAAAAATATCCAAAGATCACACGATGATTTAATACCCAGCCACGATAAGGGATAATTTATCAACTTAATATAAGTGCTAAATACTTCAAGTGACAAGAAAAGGAGAGAGAGTAACTTAGGGAGAAAGATAGTTGAAAGTGGGATCGCTTCCTGGATAAGCGAACTTCTCAGCAACGTTGCTTTGTGTACCAATGTTTTGGTTGGGGGAGGCGGGGGGAGGTGTAACTTGCCATCAGTTTAAAAAGGCTGTGGAATATTTTACAAACTGTATGAATTTCACCATATCAAAACATAGTATAATTTTATGTATTTCTAGGCCCAATAGAGATTTTAACACATCACACTCATAAATATTTAGCATGTGTTTTCTCTATTTGTATCCCCTTCTTCAATACCAGTAACTACCCCAAACTAAAGCTTTCATACTACTGGTAAAGAATGATTTTGTCACAACTCTGTACTGTAGTGCATTTATGAGTAAAAATTTCCCAGAAATTTATCTTTGAATTGTGAGTGTGCAGCCTTGTTCGTGGAGCATATATACTTACGTGAATTTTCTATGCTACCAAAATTTGAAATGACTTATTTGATAACCAAAAGGAGAACATTAATTAAACCAAATTATTCACTGTTAACAGTTAATCCAGTGGCAACACTAGGATAATTTTGGCCATATGGAAAAACATGCATGTATTGGGGTTATGTTATCGAACATTCCTTACCCTTACATTAAAATATCTATGAACAATGAAGTGACTTGTTGAGATGAAAATATAAAAAAAAACACAACAACAACCAAAAAAAAAAAAACCCTTCTCTGGCTCCCTTAAAGTGAGAGGCATGACTTTTCACAAATTGTTCACATTTAATGAATAGGAAACATAAAATATTTCTCTTTATTTTTAGCTTTTTATTGTAAAATATTGTACAGAGGGGTTACAGTTACATGAGTAGGGTAATGAGTATGTTTCATAGTGAGCATTTTAATCCTCCTTTACCATCACTTCCTTCGCCAGCTCCCCATCTACTCCCAGCATCCCATCCTGACAATTCATTTTCAATATAGTAACCTGTAACTCTCATTGTCACAATGGGTCAGCCTGCATCCTCATTTAAGCATACTGCAATACCTCTTCCCATCCTCAAATTACAGAAATACATATGCAAGGTGCAGAGCAGTAGCATCAAATCTGTTTAAAACAGCAGTAATACCATGGGGGAAGAAGATACAATAGAAAGAAAAGAATGACATAGAGTATTATAAGTAGTAAAAACATGAGCAAGAAAGAAAAACATTCAAAAACCTCTTGTGTCCCTGTCTTGGGGAACATTTTGCTTAACATTATCCTATACGGTCATGTGTACATAGCCTTTGACCTATTCTGTTTTTCCTAAACATGTACGTACTAGTCACTGCAAACAAAGGAAACCATGGACCCATTTCTTTGGACCTGGCTTACTTCACTTACTATGATTTTTTCCAAGTCTTTCCATTTCCAAACAAAAAAGGCAGTTTCATGTTTTCTGATGGAGGCATAGGATATAGATATAGATAATATAGATATAGATATGATATAGATAATATATATTATATTTGTTATAATATGTATATTATATATAATTATATCTAACATATAATTTAATTTATCGTACATAATATATATAATTACATATAAATAAATTATGTATAATTATAATATATATATTTAATATATATAACTTATAATAATGTTATATAACATATATATTATATAATATATGTTATGTATACATTATATATGTGTATATATATATACACATTATAATGATACATATATAATATACAATATAGTATATGCATATATTATGCATTATATTATATATATTACTATATTATATATTATATTGTAATGTATTTAATATATAATGTATATATTATGTTAACATATGTTAATATGATATATAATGTTACATTATATATTATTATATATTATACATATTATGTTATTATATTATGTACATTACACATATTATATATTATATATATTATGCAATATATAATCACATTATACTATATTATTATATATAATTATACATATTGTATATAATTATATATATTACATAACATAATATAACATTACATATATTATATATAATTATATATAATTAAATATATAAATAAATAATTATATATAATATTATTTATAATATATCACATTTTCTTGATCCATTCATTGATCCTTTGGGTAAATGCCAAAAAGTCGGATTGCTGGGTCATAAGGGAGCTCTATGTGGAGTCATTTAGGGAATCTCCATACTGCTTTCTACAGTGGTTGAACAAGTTTACACTTCCATCAGCAATGCAGTAGGATGACATTTTGGCCACGTCCCCTACAACATCTGTTGTTAGCGTTCTTGATTATAGCCATTCTAGCAGATGGTGAAGTGGAATCTCAGTGTTATTTTGAATTGCATTTCTTGTATTGCTAGTGATGTTGAACCTGTCTTCGTGTGTCTTTGGCCATTCTTATTTCCTCTTCAGTGAAGTCTCTCTTTCCATCTTTAGCCAATTCTTTGAGGATTTGTTGTTGAGGGATTTAGTTTTTTGAGTTTTAAGTATATTTTCGATATTAGAACTTTGTCTTTGTATGGCTATTGAAGATCTTCTCCCAGTCTTTGGCCTTTCTGTTGATCTTGCTAGCTATGTCCTTTGCCTTGCAGAAGCTTTGCAGTTTCATGCAATCCCATTTTTCCAACCTTTCTTTGATTTGTTGTTCTTTTGTTTCTCTATTAAGAAAATATTGGTATGTGCAAGAAGGCCTAGTGTGTCTCCTGTTCCTTCCTGTAATGTTTTCATCGAGTCTGCTTTTATTTCAAGGTCTTTGATGCAATTGGAATTGATTCTGGTGTACATGATAGATACACATCCTTTTTTAGTTTTCTACAAGTGGTTAACCAATTTTTCCAGCACCATTTATTGAAAAGTCTGTCATTCTTCCATTCTATTTATTTAGCTCCATTAGCAAAGAGTATGTGGCTATAATCCTCTGGATTCCTTTCTGGGTGTTAAATCTTATTCCATTGGTCCTCAAGTCTGTTCTTGTGCCAGTACCAAGCTGTTTTAATGACGATGGCATTGTAGTAGAGTTTGAAGATTGAAATTCTTATTCCGCCAGGCTATTATTGATAATTTGACAACAATTTTAAAATGAGTCGGTCTTTACAAATTCATAATATTCTGCAGTTCAATTGTAATATTCACATGAATGGGTGATATTTATGAAAATAAACAAATTCTACATCATTCTACATCTTGCACTATTATCATTACCTAAGTTGACTGTTATTACTTTTGCATTCTTCACATTTCTTGATGGAAACAAAGAGATTCTCAGATTAAACATAGGGGCAGTTTTATTCATGAAGTTCAAAATCTATCGATTGTTGTTATAATTCTTGAATGAATTCATCTTATTTCATCAAAGAATATACGTTATTTCACACTGATGTGTAAGAGTTTAGGAAATAGTGAGTATAGATGAGTAGAAATAATGAGTACAAATGAATACAGAGGTACATAAAATCATGGAAATTGGACTTCCAAAGATAGTAAACTTCTATTGGATTTCTTTATCACAACTGGACATGATTTGTGAATGTCTGTAATTCCTGACAGTACACTCTGGTTTATCAATGAGATGTATTTCCAAAAGATTTATAAAATGTTGAAGAAGCTTGTGTGTCCACCATGACACAAAGTTTGAAAAGTTAGACCTAAACCATGGAACCATGTGAAAATAAAATGGTAAGACAAATGACAACAAATGTAACAGCAACACTCATAAGAACATATGTTGGATATGATCCTTACAACCTTGGGTGTTAATGGGGAATGGGAAAGAGAAATAGCAAAATGAGGAAGGGGTAACAATTTCAATAAGGATTGTACTCACTACTTGTGTTACTACTTGTGTTACGCTCCAGGTCACTATGAAAATAAAGTAAAAATAACAAAGAAAATAATAAATCATAGAACTGATGGAATGACTCGTTACATATTACATATTCAACTCACTATGAAACAGATGATAATGACAATATCTACTAAGAATTCTTTGAATTCTAATTTTGCAATTAGCTCCTTTTTGTGTATACAAGATGAACAGAGCAGAAAATTTTTTTTGGCTAAAAAGAGAAGTTATGTATTTACAATTCTGGTATCTATAGCAATCTCCATGAATATCCTTGTCAGGTATTTCCAGATTACAGAATGTATATTAAGGTCTTTTGCACAGAAAATATACAAATATTCTTTTATTAACAGTGACCAGTATTCTTCCATTTATGTATTACTTCTTTAGTACGAAATAAATCATTACAAAATTTGATATTTCACAGAAATTTCATATGGATAGGTATGCTCCACACATAAGGATGCACACTGAAAATGCAACATGAAGTATAAACACAATTTTTAGACATGAACACACTACTGCTAGAATTTTGAAAGAATCATTCTATCAAAGGTGATCACTGAGTAAACGTGAAAGTAACATGAAGGCTTTAGATTACAATCGTTACTCCTACTGAAGAAGCTACAAAGAGATAGAACACATGCTGATTACTTTAGAATGTGATTTGTCAAAGATTCTATTGACCTTGCAATACATATAATTATATTATGTGGTGAAATTCATAAATTTTAGATAATATTCCACAGCCTGTTACAACTGTGTGCAAGTTATACCTCCACCCTCCCACACCACCCAAAAATATGGAACACAATACAAAGTACTTAAGAAGTTTGTTTAGCCTCAAATGAATCCCAATTTTTATTTTCTCTCTGTTACTTCCTGACATTCTCTTGTAACTTGATAGAATTACTGCTTATTTTAAAGTTGATAAACTATGCCTTTTTTTGGATGAACATAGCTGCATAATAAAAGAGTGTTATTGTGCTTATTATTTTTAGTTTTGTTTTTGCTTTGCGTAGGGCATTTTTGTTTAGAAACCACAATGAAAACTTCTTATTTAATGGTATTTGCTTTCTTATTTAAAAGCAAAATGTATTTCAGAAGAAATTTTCTGGGGCCAAATCACTCTGAATATAAATAAGTGTGAAATTGACATTATATATAATTCAGTTTAATTGCTTTTCACTTTTCGGCATAAATCACTTACATTCCATTCTTGAGAATAGAAAGATGATTTGTTCAAATTATCATTTAGGAAGTAATGCAGTTTAATGTCAAACAGTATATTGTCTATATCAACTTTACATCTTGCTCATTTTTTAGTGTTTTTAAGGCAACACTACATATTTTTGAGATCTTAAAAAGAGCAAAAAATCACAGTGACATCAAGTAACATCTGATAAGCTACAGTCACCATAAAGAGAATAATAGAACATTTGGTTTCCATAATCAGGATGTTTTTGTTTTTTGTTCATAATTTTTATACTCGCTTTTTCAAAAATTATTTTCTACAAAAGATGCTGTATGGATAAATTACATTTGCATCATTATTGAGTACATTCCTTGTCGAGTATTATCCCCTCCTTTTGTTCCTACTTTCCTTTCTTTCCTGAACTTCATCACTCCTTCTCCACACCAAAGCTGCAAGGTTTGTTTCCCACATAGTGTCTTATGAGTATCAATGGGAAGGTCTCTTGCCCCTTCCCAAAGTAGGCAAATTGATATACAAAATTGTACCAAAATCAAACACTGTGACAACAGGAACATAGCACTGGAAGAAAAACATAAAGTAGAAACAAAAAATAATACAGCATATTAAAATCACGAAAAACACAAAGAAACCACTTCGTTATTTACCTTGGGTTTCATTTCATGTTGCATCACTTTATATAGTAATATGCTGTCTATATCTATATCAATCTATCTATACCAAACTATATAGCTTCTGAGCTTTTCACCTTATCTGATAGAATTACCATAGACATATTCTAATTATAGCAAAGAAATGATAAGTTTTGTGTTAATCTGTTTGAAGAGACAATCCAAATAAGTCTGAACACCAAGAACACAAACAGGATTTTCAACTTCCTACACAAATCACACTATAAAGAGATAAAAGTTATCTCGATAAATACATTCCATAGATAATGTTAAGGCTCAGTGAGATAAAATGATGAAACGATTACCTGCTCAAATACAACCATCATATAATTTGGTTGAAAAATGCAGACTCATATCTTAGCTATTGTAAATAATGCTGCAATAAACATAGTTGTGCTGGTAGCTTTAGTGTGGTCTTGTTTGTAAACATTTTGGTAAATGCCCAAAAGTGGGATTGCTGGGTCATAGGGGAGATCTATGTGAAGTCTTTTGAGGAACCTCCATACTGCTTTCCAAAGTGGTTGAACAAGTTTACATTCCCACCAACAATGAAGTAAGGTTCCTTTCTGTCCACATCCCCTCCAGCATCTGTTGTTGTTAGAGTTCTTGATTTTTGCTGTTCTAACTGGAGTGAGGTGATATCTCAATGTTATTTTGATTTGCATTTCTTTTATGGCTAGGGATGTTGAACATTTCTTCATGTGTCTATTGGCCATCCTTCCTTCTTCTTCAGAGAAGCTTCTCTTTAAGTCTTTAGCCCACTTATTTATTGGGCAGTTGTTTCTTTGAGGATTTGTTGTTGGGTGGTTTAATTTTTTGAGTTCCATGTATATTTTAGATATGAGACCCTTGTCCGTTGTATGGTTAGTAAAGATCTTCTCCCAATCGGTGGGCTTTCTATTGATCTTGCTAGCTATGTCATTTGCCCTGCAGAAGCTCTGCAACCTTATGCAATCCCATTTGTCCAACCTTTCTTTGATTTGTTGTGCTTCCGGGTCTCTATTCAGAAAATTTTGGCCTGAGTCAAGGAGACCTAAGGTTTCTCCTATTCCATCCTGTAATGTTTTCAGAGTGTATGCTTTGAGTTCAAGGTCTTTGATCCATTTGGAGTTGATTCTGGTGCAGGGTGATATATAAGGATCTAGCTTTAGTTTTCTACATGTAGTTAACCAATTTTGCCAGCACCATTTACTGAAGAGGCTGTCTTTCTTCCATTCTATTGTTTTAGCTTCCTTATCGAAGATTAGATGGCTATAGGTCTGTAGGTTCATTTCTGGGTTTTCAATTCTATTCCATTGGTCCTGAGGTCTGTTCTTATGCCAATACCAAGCTGTTTTGATTACTATGGCTTTCTAGTAGAGTTTGAAGTTTGGTATTGATATTACTCCAGCAGTGTTCTTTCCATAGAGGAGCGTTTTTGCTATTCGGGGTCTTTTATTGTTCCATATGAATTTTTGGATTGCCTCTTCTATTTCCTTGAAGAATGAGGTTGGAATTTTGATAGGTATTGCGTTGAATTTGTAGATAGCCTTGGGAAGTATTGCCATTTTCACGATGTTAATCTTTCCAATCCAGGAGCATGGGAGGTTTTGCCATTTTTTAAGTTCTGTGTTGATTTCCTTTTTCAAGATTTTACAGTTTTCATCGTAGAGGTCCTTCACTTCTTTAGTTAATTCCTAGGAATTTTATTTTTGTGGGGCTATTACAAATGGAGTTGCTTTCCTAATTTCAGCCACACTTTTTTTCCCTCAGTAGATGAATGGATCAAGAAAATGTGGTATATATACACAATGGAATTCTATGCCTCCATCAGAAAGAATGACATTTCCCCATTTGTAGGAAATGGAAAGGTTTGGAAAAAATTATATTAAGTGAAGTAAGCCAGGCCCAAAGAAACATAGGTCCCATGGTTTCCCTTATTTGCAATATCTAGTATAGGTATGAGTCAAGCGGAAAAGGTCAGATAATGTGATGTTAGGAAAATGAACCCTTAAATATGTATTTTAATGTTTTCGTTTCTTTCATGCATGTGTTTCTCACGCATTTATAAGATTATTTCTTTGTTGCTTTGTATGTCCCTCCCCCACAGTGTCACCCCCACTTTCACTATATTTGATGTTAGTATAACATGTGGAGGAGATGGGACAAACAAGTCGTTTAAGGATTCAGGTGGACCTGTTGCAACAATGAGAAGTACAAAATGTCATGTCAAAACCAGCTTTACAATGTCGGTGTGGGGGGGAGGGGAATATGATTGGATGGGGGGGAGGGGGGAGGCTGGGAAGGGAGGTGAAGGGTAAACAAAGGAGGAGGCTGCAATGCTTGGTAAGAAATGTATGCATCATCCTGCCCATGTAATTGTAACCCCTCTGTACAGTATGTTCTCAAATAAAATTAAATTAAATTAAAAAAAAAGAAAAATGCAGACTCATACATTTCAACCTATTTTCATGTATTTTGATATAACTTGTCTCCTGTCCTTTTGGGATGACTAAAATGAGAGATCTCAACATTTTTTTCAAGACGAGTTGACTAAGGAGACACAAACATTGATTGATTAATTGTATTATGACATATTGAATTCGACAATGTAATTACTGGCACAAATTCAAATAAAACAATCTATATTAGAAATTCAACCTTTCATATCAACTACACTTAGTTATGCTAGTTTTCAGATGATAGTCATCAGGCCAATACTTTCAGATTTTCATTACCATAGTACTAAAAGCATAAAGAAGAGATGGAAATTGCTTATTGAATCTTAACAAAATCTGCCAACATTTAAAATGCACGAACTATACAGAAAGGGAGTCAGAGAAGGTTCTGTACCTTTCTTTTTCAGAGAGCAACGTGTGGTTTTTCAAAAACATTTGTGAGAATTTTAGAAAAATGCTTTTGTTTATTTTTTGTCACTTAGTCAAAGAAAAATTACAATCTTTTGTGTACAATTTGGGTAAATACTTAAAACTCTATTAGATGAGCATTTTGAAAGTACTGATATGCAAGAAGCACAAGCTAAAAAAACTCATATAAATTTTAACATATTTACACGAGTACTATCAATAATTAATACTTCTTTTTTACATACAGTCTCTCATTGTTCTTATAAACTGGTTTTATGCTTATCTTTCTTTCTGAAAATATAATAATTTTATGAATTGATTCAACAATACTTACATGAAATCCTGGAAAACTTCCCTCTCCTCCTGCTGTTCCTTCTCCCCATCTTCTCATTCTTTTCCTCACCGTCATCTTCTTTTTCTCCTCTCCTTCCTCTCCCTCCTCTTCCTCCTCTTCTTCCCTATCCTCCTACTTTATTCCTTCTTTCCTTCCTTCTGTCCTTCCCTTTCCATTTTTACCTTCCTTCTTTCATTTTTCCTTCCATCCTTCTCTACTTTACTCCTTCCTTCCCTTCTTTCCTCTCTCTTTTCCTCCCTTCTGCTCAGCTTTCCTTTCTTCCTTCCTTCCCTCCTTCCTTCCTTTCTTGGTTCCTTCCTCCCTTCCTTCCTTGTTTCCTTTCTCTCTTCCTTCCATCTCTTTTTATACTTCGTTTTTCTTCCCACTTCTATTTACCATCTATTTCTTAGTTTCCATCCTCATAACATTTCTTGTTTTATTTCCCCTTCCCTCAGTGTGCCACCCATACATGAGGAACTGAACTTCAACTCATGCCTCGGACTTGAAATTGGGGCTGGGATTAGAATTAATGGCCTGGGCTTTTAAGTCAAAAGCTAGGACTTGATCTCTCCAGCTGGAATTTGAACTATTATCTTGGGCCAGAATCTCTGGGCCTGGACTGGAATTCACAACCTGGGTTTTGAACTCAGGGCCTGCATTTGATTTGGAGAGTTGGGAATAGAATTCACGGCCTGATCCTAGAACTAGCCCTTAGGACCTGAGGTCTGATCCAAGTTATTTAAATCATAGCCAAGGTATGAAGTCAGATGTGGGTATTTAAATCACAGCCTGAGCATTGAACTTTGGATCTAGGCCTGAATAGGGACCTGGGACTTGGTCTGTAGTCTTGCCTTGAACTCAGTGCCTGTGACTTCAACTCACAGGCTTGGCCTTGAATTGGGTGATTGAATTTGAACTGACCTCCTAGACCTTAATTTCCAAGCCGGGTCTTTGAACTAACTGCCTTTGCCTTGATCTTGGGACCAGGGTCTTTATTGTCTTGGGCCCTGACCATGGGGCCTGGAACTGAACTCACAGCCTGGGCCTTGAACTAGGGGCCTGTGGCTTTAACTCAGTTCTGGGCCTGGAACTAGGTGTCTCTGCCATGAATACGGGTCCTGGTACTTGAATTTGGAAACTGGACAATGTTGTTTTAGTTCTCTGTGCTGAAGACTAGTGTTCATCCATTCGAGATATGGCTTTTTTTGTGTGTTTTCCACAGCAGAAAAAGAATTATTATTTTTATTTTTGAATTATGAATTTACTTTTTTCTGAGAAAAATTGCATCTGGCTTCGTATTTCTTACATTTTGTTTGTTTGTTTATTTCCCCTTTACATGTTAATATTTCCTTTTAACTGAAAATGGAGGGCCTGGGCCTAAAGACAGGTAGTGTGTAATGTGTTTGGGGTGAAGCTGTCTACCATGGTATGCTTCTTATGGAAAGGCAGAAAAGGGATTATGAGGGTTACCAGCAAGTCAGGGTATAAAAAGTGGACAGAGTACACACTTAGGTTTGCACAAAAAAAGAAAAAGAGGCAGGTCCAGAGTATAAATGACACAGGCACACAGTGCACACATATGCGCATACACAGGGCTGAGAGATGCTTCTAGAACCAGGCCCAGCTTTTCACTACCATGCCAAATCCTTTATCCTCCGGGTTGGGGCTGGGGGATTGAAATTACTACAGACCTATTCCACGTAATCCACAAACCCCAGTTGCCTTGTTCAGAGGCTGGCTTGCCCAGCTGTGGGAAGATGAAACAGCTCCACAGGATTAAAATACACTGGAGGATTTGTTCCATTGTTGTAGTTTATCTGTTTGTTCTTTCTCAAGAAAGATCAGGATGAAATGCAGCATGAAATACTAGAGGAAAATATTCCACAGGATTTGTTCTGTTGTTGTAATTTACCTGTTTGTTCTTTCTCAAGAAAGACCATGTATTACAGCGAAAGCCCTTTGTGAAATGGAAGAATCCTCTTCTTTGCTTGTTTTTTGTCTTCATCCACTTTTTCTTTTTCTTTCTCATCTTCCTCCTCCTCTTCCTCCTCCTCTTCCTCTTTTGCTCCCTCTCCTTTTCTCTGTCCTCCTGCTCTCTGCATGGGAAAGCCTCAAAATGATTGTTGGTTTGTTTGTTCATAACTGTTTCCTGAGGATTTTATTCTTGCATGGAGTATCCTCCCTTGGGGAAGTTGAGTGCATAGAGGAAGCCGATGGTGGCAGAGCAGGTTTATTCTTGGAGGTAATGGGCCAGGCCTGCCTGGCTTGTCTCTCCCTTGCCTAGTGGAATGGATCCTCAGGGTGAGGGGATGAAAACCCAGTCAAGAAGAAGAAAGGAAGTGACTGGAGAGAGGAAAACCAAGAACAAATTGTGAAGGGAAGGTGAAGGAAGAATGTTGTAGGGCAAGGAAGGAGGGAGGAAGATGGACGGAAAGGGAGGGAAGAAATAGGGAGGGTTATCTAGGTGGGTGAGGAGAAAGGAGACCAGAAGGCAAAAGAAAAGGAAGAAAGGATACAAGGATGGAGGGAAGGGAAGGGGGACAGAAAGATGGAAGACAAAAGGAAGGAGAGACCAACTAGCAAGGAGGAAAAACACAGAGGGAGGGAAGGAGGAAAGTAAGAGAGGCAAAATAAAGAGGAAAGAAAAGATAAAAGAAAAAGGGTGGAGGAGAGAGTGTGGGAGGAAGGAAAGAAAGAAGAGATGAAGGAATGAGGGAAGGGAGAAAAGAAGGAAGAAGTGAAGACAACAAGAACAGAGGGATGGAAGGGAGAAAGAAGGAAGAGTGGTGGAAAGAAAGGGAGGAAGGAGAGAAAGAAGGAAGAGAGGAAGGAAAAAGGCAGGAAGAAAGTGAGGATGCTAGGGAAGGAGGAGGGTAGAAAGAAGGAAGAAGGGAATGAAAGGAGAGAGGAGAGAAGGGAGGAAGGGAGAGGGGAAGAGAGAGAACAGAGAGGGAAGGAGAAAAGGAATGGAAGAAGGAAAGTAATAAACGAGGTAGGCTAGTGGGCAGGAAGGAAGGAATTAAAATGTAAGTGAGGAAGGAAGGAAGGAAGGAACAAAGAAAGAAAAGGAAGAAGAAGGGGAAGAAGAGTAATCTGGAAGTAAGGAAGGACAATAAAGAAGAAGGGAGGAGTTGATCATGGCACACAATAGAAGGAGCATTTTTGTTCAGAGCCCTCATTTGTCCCTCTAGGGTAGGTTGTCTGAACTGACTTGGAAGCGCTGCAGTCTCGCTGGCCATATGGATGTCCGAGGACCTGGATTCTGACCTTGGTATCAGAGGGCTAATGCCTGGAAAATACCTGTTAGCCTGTACCTGTATAAGTGCTGGGGAATTTGAAGGCAAATGGATCTCAAGTTTGACTCCATTCTTTTCTGCATGACAGTTCAAGGCCAGCCATTGCTTGATCCAGCCCAGACTCTATCTGGGACAGGAACTAGGCAGGAACAAATTTACACAAATTACAAGGAGAAGGAAGGGGAAACAGAGGCTACTGGTGGCCAGCATTTGTTGGATATCTTCCACTCAGTATGCTCTGGACCTTATTTGACTTATCCCCAGTGCACCTGAAAGAAGTAGGGGAGGGAAGAACATGGGGCAGGTGCCCTCCCCCTCCTTGTCCTTCTCGTCCTCCTTTACCTCCATTGCTTCCAACGTAGCCATGACTCCCACTGGATTACCATTGTAGAACGGCCTAATTCCATGTTGCAGACTGTTCAGCCAAAGGAGGACAGCAGGAAGCCCTGTGCTAGGATCTGGAAGCCCTTGGGAAGAAGCAGTGAAATCAGGAGAGAGGGAGTGGGGTGGGTTAGAGATACTTGTCAGTCACAGGTGGAACAAGTTTTAGGACTTTGGGTCCCATCACAGCAAAATTCCATTTGTGATGATCACTGGTGATCTGAAATCACTATGAAATAATGAGTCTGATGACTGGTCGTTTTGTGTTTGTATTTTATTTGGGTGGTTGGTGGGTGACTTTGTAGGTTGGTTAATGAGCCAGAGCAACAGTTCTTTTCTAATTTGAGAGTTCATAAAGAGTCTCTGTGAAAACTGTGTCCAGACTCTATCACCAAATGGTACTCAGATCTCAATCTCCTTCATTGATATGGTTTCATACATGAAGAACCAGTACAAGGCTCCATGAATTTTTAATCAAACTTTAGAAACATACATATATTCGGAATTTTGGCCTGTTTACTCAAGTAATGTTTACTTATCTATACTTGATGAATCAATACAAAGGGTGATAGAAAAGGATATTTGAAAACATCCCAAATGAAGCATCACAGGGTCTTCTTTACAAAAGACAAAGGCAGAAACTGTGTCTTTCCTAAAGCTCTCGAACTTATTTTAGCAATATTTTCTACACAAAGTTCTGTCATCCTTCAACTATTATAAGGTTTTTGATCAAAGAGGAATTTTGTAATCAATACCGTAGATACAGAAAAAGACACAATGAATCTCTCCATGTTATCAGTTTATAACCGTGGCCTGAACTCTAAATGATACAAGTTGAAATCAGGTCATACGATAATAAAGTGGATGTCATAATATATTTAAAAATTAAAATGTCAGTAATTTACATGTTTGCCATTAGGCAATGGTGAGTAAAGGGAAAACATCTCCACAGTTTGTGCAATTTGTCAAATAGAGTATAAAATAGTCGTCCATCCCAAAACATCTTACCTTTGCTCTGCTCTAGAAGTACACAAATTGAAATATCACTATCATAGTTTCCTTTATATTCTGCTGAGATTTCAGAAGAAATGCAGAAGTCCCTCCAAGACATTTCTTCCCAACAACTCTCATATCGTTCACATACGTGTACAACATTTACCTTAAAAATAGTCCCAAATTTATCTATGAACTGAAGACGTCATGTGTGATACCAACATTTTCCACTAAAACATGAAATTTTTGCATTTCGTCAGATGGTATGGGAACCTGAACGACCTGGTTTTATAATTTTATTATAGGGACTCCGCAATAAAATAACAGCATCCACAGACTCCTTTGAAAATGAAAACAAAAAAACACAATTGGAAAAAAGCAATATATTTGGGGAAAAAATCTTGCCTCTTATTCTTTTTAAGACCTACACATTATCTTACGAATCCATACAAGGGGAATTAAGATTAAAAATAGGAAGAGTAATACTGTGGGAATTACCTTTTGATGTACTCTCATTTCTCTTTATATAGTAATTACTGTTTTTTTTTAATTGTATTTTATTTTATTTGGGAACATACTGTACAGAGGGGCTACAATTACATGGGCAGGATAATGCATACTTTTCTTACCAAGCATTGCAGCCTCCTCCTTTGTTTACCCTTCACTTCCCTTCCCCGCCTCCCCCCTCCCCCCTCCACACCGACATTGTAAAGCTGGTTTTGACATGACATTTTGTACTTCTCATTGTTGCAACAGGTCCACCTGAATCCTTAAACGACTTGTTTGTCCCCATCTCCTCCACATGTTATACTGACATCAAATATAATGAAAGCGGGGGTTACACTGTGGGAGAGGGACATACAAAGCAACAAAGAGATAATCTTATAAATGCGTTAGAAACACATGCATGAAAGAAACGAAAACATTAAAATACATATTTAAGGGTTCATTTTCCTAACATCACATTATCTGACCTTTTCCGCTTGACTCATACCTATACTAGATATTGCAAATAAGGGAAACCATGGGACCTATGTTTCTTTGGGCCTGGCTTACTTCACTTAATATAATTTTTTCCAAACCTTTCCATTTCCTAACAAATGGGGAAATGTCATTCTTTCTGATGGAGGCATAGAATTCCATTGTGTATATATACCACATTTTCTTGATCCATTCATCTACTGAGGGGCATCTGGGTTGGTTCCATATCTTAGCTATGGTAAATAATGCTGCAATAAACATAGTTGTGCTGGTAGCTTTAGTGTGGTCTTGTTTGTAAACATTTGGGCAAATGCCCAAAAGTGGGATTGCTGGATCATAGGGGAGATCTATGTGAAGTCTTTTGAGGAACCTCCATACTGCTTTCCAAAGTGGTTGAACAAGTTTACATTCCCACCAACAATGAAGTAAGGTTCCTTTCTGTCCACATCCCCTCCAGCATCTGTTGTTGTTAGAGTTCTTGATTTTTGCTCTTCTAACTGGAGTGAGGTGATATCTCAATGTTGTTTTGATTTGCATTTCTTTTATGGCTAGGGATGTTGAACATTTCTTCATGTGTCTATTGGCCATCCTTCTTTCTTCTTCAGAGAAGCTTCTCTTTAAGTCTTTCGCCCACTTATTTATTGGGCAGTTGTTTCTTTGAGGATTTGTTGTTGGGTGGTTTAATTTTTTGAGTTCCAAGTATATTTTAGATATGAGACCCTTGTCCGTTGTATGGCTAGTAAAGATCTTCTCCAATCGGTGGGCTTTCTATTGATCTTGCCAGCTATGTCATTTGCCCTGCAGAAGCTCTGCAATCTTATGCAATCCCATTTGTCCAACCTTTCTTTGATTTGTTGTGCTTCCGGGTCTCTATTCAGAAAATTTCGACCTGAGCCAAGGAGACCTAGGGTTTCTCCTATTCCATCCTGTAATGTTTTCAGAGTGTCTGCTTTGACTCCAAGGTCTTTGATCCATTTGGAGTTGATTCTGGTGCAGGGTGATATATAAGGATCTAGCTTTAGTTTTCTACATGTAGTTAACCAATTTTGCCAGCACCATTTACTGAAAAGGCTGTCTTTCTTCCATTCTATTGTTTTAGCTTCCTTATCGAAGATTAGATGGCTATAGGTCTGTAGGTTCATTTCTGGGTTTTCAATTCTATTCCATTGGTCCTGAGGTCTGTTCTTATGCCAATCCCAAGCTGTTTTGATTACTATGGCTTTATAGTAGAGTTTGAAATTTGTTATTGATATTCCTCCAGCAGTGTTCTTTCCGTTGAGGAGCGTTTTTGCTATTCGGGGTCTTTTATTGTTCCATATGAATTTTTGGATTGCCTCCTCTATTTCCTTGAAGAATGAGGGTGGAATTTTGATAGGTATCGCGTTGAATTTGTAGATAGCCTTGGGAAGTATTGCCATTTTCACGATGTTAATCTTTCCAATCCAGGAGCATGGGAGGTTTTGCCATTTTTTAAGTTCTGTGATGATTTCCTTTTCAAGATTTTAAAGTTTTCATCATAGAGGTCCTTCACTTCTTTGGTTAAGTTAATTCCTAGGTATTTTATTTTTTGTGGGGCTATTACAAATGGAGTTGCTTTCCTAATTTCAGCCACACTTTTCTCATTGTTGGCATATAGAAAAGCCATTGATTTTTGGGGATTAATTTTATAACCTGCTACTTTGCCAAAGTTTTGAATCAGCTTGAGTAATTTGGGAGTGGAGTCTATGGGATTCTTTAAATACAAGATCATGTCATCTGCAAAGAGGGAGAGTTTTATTTCTTCTTTCCCTATTTGGATCCCCTTTATGTCTGCATTTTGTCTTATTGCTGTAGCTAGGCATTCTAATACTAGATTGAAGAGAAGTGGAGAGAGTGGGCATCCTAAGCGACATAGACTATCTAGTTGGATTAAAAAACAAGACCCTTCTATCTGCTGCCTGCAGGAGTCACATCTTGCCCGTAAAAACAAACATATTTTCAAGGTTAAAGGCTGGAACAAAATCTACCAAGCAAACGGCCCTCATAAACAGGCGGGAGTTGCAATCCTAATATCAGATAAAATAGACTTCAAACTAAAATTCGTGAGAAGAGATAAAGAAGGTCGCTACATACTAATTAAAGGATCTCTCCTTCAGGAGGATATTACAATTCTAAATATCTATTCGCCAAACAATGGAGCACCCAAATTTATCAAAGAAACACTACTTTCCCTCAAATCCCATATAGATCCAAAGACATTAATTGTTGGGGATTTTAACACACCACTCTCCCCACTAGATAGATCAACCCGGCAAAAACTCAACAGAGAAACCGCAGATCTAAACAGCTGCATAGATCAACTAGACTTAACAGACATTTACCGAACATTTCACCCAGCAGCAACAGAATACACGTTCTTCTCAGCAGCACATGGAACGTTTTCTAAAATAGACCACATTTTAGGCCACAAAGCAAACTTGTCTAAATTCAGAAACATTGAAGTTATACCTTGCATTCTCTCTGACCACAAGGGAATAAAATTAGATCTCAACACCAAAAGCCACCAAAGAAAGTCCAGTATCACATGGAGGCTGAACAACACACTGCTGAATCATGAGTGGGTCATGAAAGAGATTAGAAAGGAAATTCAAATGTTCATGCTATTCAACAAAAATGAACACACAAATTACCAGCTCCTCTGGGACACAGCAAAGGCAGTACTCAGAGGCAAGTTTATAGCTCTGAGCTCCTACATCAACAAATTGGAGAGATAGGAAACTAACAATTTAATGACACATCTAAACCTCCTTGAAAAAGAGCAGCAAGATAAACCCCAATCCAGTAGACGGAAATAATCAAAATTAAATCAGAATTAAATGAATTAGAATCCAAAAAAACTATAGAAAGAATCAACAAAACAAAGAGTTGGTTCTTCGAAAAACTTAACAAAATTGACAGACCCTTAGCAAACCTTATCAGAAAAAGGAGAGAACACACACAAATTAATAAACTCAGAGATGAGAATGGAAACATCACCACGGAAACAACCAAGATTCAGAACATTATAAGGGAATACTTCTCAAAACTTTATGCTAATAAGTTTGAGAACTTGACAGAAATGGACCTTTTCCTAGCAAATATTGACATGCCAAAACTAAACCAAGATGAGTTACACCAGCTTAACAGGCCCATATCAAGCATTGAAATAGAAACAGCAATAAGAGACCTCCCAGCTAAGAAAAGTCCAGGACCAGATGGTTTTACAGCGGAATTTTACAAGGCCTTCAAAGCAGAGCTCACACCAATACTCCTCCAACTCTTCAATGAAATTGAAAGAGAAAGCTCACTACTGAACACATTCTATGAAGCCATCATAACCCTCGTCCCAAAACCAGGCAGGGACTCCTCAAAGAAAGAGAACTACAGACCCATTTCTTTGATGAACATTGATGCAAAACTTCTCAACAAAATTTTGGCCAATCGACTTCAACAATTCATCCAAAAAATCATACACCATGATCAAACAGGATTCATTTCAGGGATGCAAAGCTGGTTCAATATACGCAAATCAATTAATATTATTCATCACATCAACAGGAGCAAGAATAAGAACCACATGGTTATCTCAATAGATGCAGAAAAAGTATTTGACAAGATCCAACACCCCTTTATGATGAAGGTTCTGGAAAAATTAGGAATCCATGGAACATTCCTCAATACAATAAAGGCTGTATATGACAAACCTACAGCCAGCATTATACTCAATGGTGAAAAACTAAAGCCATTTCCTCTTAACTCAGTAATTACTGTTTTATATTATGAATATATATATTCTAGTTATATTGAGTCAATTGGCATTGTTACTCTATATTATCTTCTGAGAGTTTATAATCTCCATAGAGGGCTCATGACTTATCTGATTTTTTTTTACCTAAATGTATACAACTGAATTAAGTGAAATAGGGTCTTATCTGAATTTTTACAATTCAATTAATAAATTCCAATAATTTACTTGCTTTATTATATTCTAATCTGGCATATAAATACTCAAAGTTATAATTATCAGCATTTCCAAATTTTCAGAGTCCATCAGAAATAATGCTATCTACCTTGTTCTTTCAGCACCTGTGAATATATCTTCTGTGATATAACCAATGAAGTATATAAAGTGAACTCGACCAAGCAAATAATTTCTAAAAACGTATACCTTCTTCCATTGTGACAGGCAGGTAAATGTCAGCTGAGAAAAATTATTGGAGAAATATCCTGACTAAAAACTTCAAAATCAGATGTCTTAAATGTTGCAATTTTTTTTATTGTGAAAATAGTGTACAGAGGGGTTTCAATTACATGGGCAAAATAATGAGTACATTTCTTATCAAGCATTGTAGTCTCCTCCTTTGTTTCCCCTTCCCATTACCTCCCATTCTCCCCCTGCCCCCCCCCAATCCTCCTCACCTTCCAACCAGCGTTGTAAAGTTCGTTTTCAACATAACGACTTATAAATCTCATTGTTGCAATGGGTCCACCTGTATCCCAGTTTAAACAATTTGTTTTTTCCCTTTCCCTCCACAAATTATACTGTGATCAAATATAGTGTAAGCAGGAGTTATACTGTGGGGGAGAGACATACAAAGCAACAAAGAAATAATCTTATAAATTTGTTAGAAACAATCGCATGAAAAAAAATGTAATACCTATCTTAGGGTTCATTTCCCTAACATCAACTTATCTGACCTTTTCTGCTTGACTCAATAAAAAGCAAACAGGTCGTACATATTCACCTCTAAATTTTATAAATAGACACATGTGAACTGATATACATTGATTTCTCTGTCTACTCCACAGATTAGATTCACTTATAGTAAGCAATACAGTTGTAGAATTTCGATGTCAACAAATTCAATAATTTTCGGTCATTTTTCTTCATCATTCACAACCAGTAGAGGTAAAGATTTCATGAAAAGTTTTGAGCACATTTGCAAAAGGTTTTCTGAATTATGGATGTCTGAATTAAACAACTGATGTATCCATTTTCAAATATCAAACAGTTATTAAAAATACACAATCATCTGTAGGAGGATTTGCCATTCTTCTTCATCTAACTTGATTCCTACTAGGATTAGAAGACCAGTAGAAAGAATGATTCAGATAACTCCTTCTTAGAGAAAATACGTAGCAAAAAGCAAAGGAATCATTGTGAAACATAAGAATCCAATCTGATATTCGGGCTGTAGTAAATTTCTAGTGTATATGAAGCAGAAACAGAAGACTTTTAACTATAGGACCCACATAAATGTGACGGGAATAGAAGTAAGTTTCAAGATCACCAGAATGGAAATTGTTATTTTCTGAAGTGTGCAGAAGTAAAGTATTTTGATTCTTTTATCCAATGAACAATAGCACCCACTTGGAGAAAATTTTACTAAGTACATCTTGGGATATCAGGAGTACGAAGTTTCTAACGCATTTATAAGTTTATTTCTTTGTTCTTTGTATGTCCCTCCCCCACAGTATAACCCCCGCTTTCAATATATTTGATGTCAGTACAACTTATGGGGAAAAACAAGTTATTTAAGGATTCAGGTGGACCTGTTGCAACAATGAGAAGTACAAATTGTCATGTCAAAAAGGAGCTTTACAAAGTCGGTGGAGGGGGGAGGGGGGGAGGATTGGGTGGGGGCAGGGGGGAGGCTGGGAAGGGAGGTGAAGGGTAAACAAAGGAGGAGGCTGCAATGCTTGGTAAGAAATATATGCATTATCTTGCCCATGTAATTGTAACCCCTCTGTACAGTATGTCACAAATAAAATAAAAATTTAAAAAAAGAAAAAGCCATTAAGAGAAATAAGCCAATCTTGTCCAAGAGCCAAATGGATAGCATGTAAATATAAGATGTGGAAGAAAGAAAAGAGGGCAAGGAACCTGTCTCCTAAGCTAACTGGATGCACCAATTTCCGTATCATTTCCTCCCCACAATGTTTAATATCCCACAGTAATCAATACTGCTGTGCAGAGTCTTAACTGGGTGTGGCCATGTTTACTGTAATATAGCCAATAATCCTCACTTCTGTTTAATGAATTAAGGAAAGTCAGCCCTATTTCCATATGTAAAACTACAGATGATAACTGCTGGAAGACAACATCTCAATTTCTCTTACTGTGAATAGTTGTATTATAATTCTGTGGAATAGAAATGGGTGAGGATTAAGTAATCGAATACTGTGAATAGATTGTGTACACACACACACACACACACACACACACACTTAGGTGTGTGTATTATAAAGATACTGTACAGAGGTGATACAGTTAAATTAGCAAGGTAATGAGTCCTTTTCCTATAGAACATTGTTACCCATCCTTGTTTTACCCTATCATTCCTTTCCTCCCCAGCTCCCCAACACCTATTTCCCGCACCCAAAGTTGTAAAGTTTGTTTTCAACATAATTTCTAATACATCTTTTTTTCAACATGGGCATTCGAACATTTTGTTATTTCCTTTCCCACCCCAAATTTGACAAACATATCTACAAAGTGCAGAACACCGAAATCAAGTACAGTGGCAACAGGGGTTATGCCATTGGGGAAGAACTTGCAAAGAAACGACAACAAAAAAAATCACATGCTATATACTTGAAAAGAAGAGCAAGTATGATATAATCTCTATTGTCCCTATCTTCGGGATCATTTCACTTAGCATCTAATTATATGGCCACAAGTACATAGATTTTGACCTCTTGTGGTTGTCCTAGACATATTCTAGGGAAACAACGGGACCTATGTTTCTTTGGGTCTGATACACTTGATTTAATATAGTTTTTCCAAAACTTTCCTTTCCTAACAAATGGGACCATGCCATTCTTTCTGATGGAGGCATAGAATTCCAAAATATATATACATATATGTATGCTTGTAAGTATGTATGTATCACATTTTTATTGATTTATCTGCTGAGGGGCATCTGGGTTGGTTTCATATCTTAGGTATGAAAAATAATGCTGTGAAAAGCATAGTTGTGCCTGAAGTTTTAGTATAGACTTATTTGTGTTTATTTGGGAAAATGCCTAATTGTGAGATTGCTGGGTTATAGGGGCTCTCTACATGTAGTATATTGAGGAACCTCCATACTGGTTTCCAAAGTGGTTGAGCAAGTGTACACTGCAACCAACAATGCAGGAGTTTCCCCTTTTGGCAACATCCAATCCAGCATCTGTTTATATTAGATTTCTGTATTATAGCCGTTCTTAATGGGGTATGATGAAATTTCATTGTTGCTTTTTCTGTTTTATTTTTAATTAATTTTAGATATACACTTTTTATTGAAAAGAAACTCTTAGCAAGGTAATAAGTCCATTTCATATCTATCATTGTTACTTCCACCTTTGTTTTTCTACTACCATCCCTTTCCTCGCAATCCCCTAATTCATCCCTCTCCAACCACACCCCGAAAAGTTGGTAAGTTCATTTTTATCATAGTGTCTTTATATCTCTTTGTTACAATGGGCCATCATCTAGACTTATTTTAGCATTTTATTATTTCTCTTCCCTTCCGAAATTAGAAATAATTGTGTACACCAGCATCAAATACAGTGCTATCAGTGTTGATATTTTTTATGGCTAAAGAAATGGATCAATTCTATATGTATCTATTAGCCATTCTTATTTCCTCTTCAGAGAAGTGTCTCTTTAAGTTTTTAGCCCACTTATTAATCAGATGGTTGTTTCTTTGAGGATTTGTTGTTGGGAGATTTAATTTTTTGAGTTCTAAATACATTTTATATGAGACCCTTGTCCATTGTATGGCTAGTGGAGATCTCCCAATCTGTGGTTTTTATGGATCTTTCTTGCTATGTCCTTTGCCATGCAAAAGCTCTGAAGTTTCACACAATCCCATTTGTCCGAACTTTCCTTGATTTGTGGTATATCTGGGTCTTTTCTAAGAAAAATTTATTCTGTGCCATGAAGCCTTAGACTTTCTCATATTGTTTCCTGTAATGTTTTCGGTTTGTCTTCTTTGTCTTGGAGGTCATTGATCCATTTGGAGTTGATTCTGGTTTATGGTGATATATAAATATCTAGCTTTAGTTTTGTACAGGTGTTTAACAAATTTTGGCAGCACCATTTACTGAAGAGGAGGTTATTCCTCTATTCTACTTTTTTTGATTCCTTCATCGAAAATTAGGTGCCTAAAGGACTATGGGTTCATGTTTTGTGTCTTCAGTCTTATTCTATTTGTTCTCAGATCTGTTCACATACCAGTACCAAGCTCATTCTATTACTATATCTTTGTAGTAGAGCTTGACATTTTATATTGGTATTCTCCCACAGTGTTCTTTCTTCTAAACATGTTTTTGCTATTTGGGTGCTGTTGTTATGGGTCTTCCATAAGAATATCTTTTTTTTTGTCGGTCGTGGGGCTTGAACTCTGGGCCTGGGCGCTGTCCCTCAGCTCTTCAGCTCAAGGCGAGCGCTCTACCACTTGAACTACAGCGCCACTTCCGGTTTTCTGGTGATTTATTGGAGATAGGAGTCTCACGGTCTCTCGTGCCCAGGCTGGTTTTGAACCGCGATCCTCAGATCTCAGCCTCCTGAGTAGCTAGCATTACAGGCGTGAGCCACCAGCGCCCGGCTTCCATAAGAATATTTGGATTGCTGCTTGTATTTTCTTGAGGAATGAGGATGGGATATTAATAGTATCATGTTGAATTAGCAGATAGCCCTTTTCACTATATTAATCCTTCCAATTGAGCAGAAGGAGAGGATTTTCCACTTCCTTAGTATGCTTTACATTCTTTTCGCAGTTTTTTTAAGTTTTCAAAATCCAGGTCCAACAACTCTGTAGTTAACTCCTAGGATTTTGTTTTTTGTCCCACAATTTTCATGTAGACATCAGCTACTCCTTCATTGTAATTGGTTCTGCCTAAATATCAACATTCTTTCAATGGTCCAGGCAGCTGCAATAAATCAAAATTTAAGACATATCATTTTCTTCACTTCTTTACTCTTATTATTTTCAAGTAATAGCTAGGGAAAAGTTGAAAATGGATTTTTGGGAAACAATCAGGCAGATTTTCTACTCCACATTGACGGGTTATATTTGTACACTGTTTATATATAAATTTTAATGCACATTCTCAGTGACCATTCTGACAAGTTGATAACCTTGTTCAAGCATTGTTGTCTCCTCTTCTGTTTTCAACATAGTGTACATCTCATACATCTCATTGTTACAGTGGATTAACCTGTATTCCTATTTAAACAATTTGTTTTGTCCCTTATCCTCCAGAAATTATGTAAGTATCTATTACAGTGAAAAGTTGGATTAAACAAAACAATAGAAAAATCACATGGTACTTTAGAAACAATAGCAAGAAAGGAAAAATAAAACACTTGTTTCCATATATAGGGGTTCATTGTGCTTAACGTCATGTTTTCTGCACTTTTATGCTTCTCCCAGTCATTTACTAGTTATTGCAAATAAGCGAAACCAGGGGACCTATTTTTCTTTGGACCTGGCTTACTTCAGTTAATATAATGTGATAAGAAATGTACTGATGACCTTGTTCATGTAACTGTAATCACTCTGTACAGTACTTTCACAATAAAAATATTATTAAAGAAAAAGTAGTTGAGAACCTTGTACTAAGAAAAAACTATATCAGAATAACAGTGTATATTTTCCAGACTGTCAAGTATCTATATGTTTATGAGAGAATACTTTCAAAGCCAGGCTTTTTTTACAAGTTATTCAATTTCGGACATAAATATTCATTTGACTCCTTGTAGATATGCTTTATTTGTATATATCTTCTTAATTCATATCTTAAATTCATATTGATTCCAAGTAACAGTAAAACGGGCTAGAATTTCTCAAAGCAAGTATTAGCAAATGTTAAATAAAAAGAACATGAAAGAGAAAGTCTCCAAGAAGGATTTTTTGTATATATCATATACTTTTATTACACAAATAGTAATCATAGTATAAAATGTAAATATAAACAGCATATACAGAGATATATCTGTGAATGTGTAGTTTTATGTATATACATAGAGTCTTTTGCATTGAGATTACATTTTAACAACAATTATATAAATTATAGATATGTAGTCTATAAATAATAATTGTATAATTATATATATATATTAAAAATGTTGTACAGAGGGAGGATTACAGGTAGATTAGGAGGGTAATGAGTCCATTTCATAGAGATCATTGCTACCTCCTCCATTAATTTCCCTCTAACATCATTTTCCTCCCCAATTTCCCAACTCCTCCTGCCACCCTGAGCTCCGACATTACAATATTCATTTTTATAATAGTGTATTGTACATCTCATCATCACAATGGGTCAAGCTGCGTCCAAGTTTAAATGTTCCCCAATATTCCTTTCCATCCACAAATTACAAAAATGTATATGAAAGGTGCAGAACAACAGCATCAAATCCAGTGAAAACAGGGATTATATCATTGGGGAATAATATACAAAAGAAACAAAAAAAATTACATACTGCATTGTCAGTACATTAAAAAAACACTAATTACCTGTCCTGGTGTACATTTTGCTTAACATTACCTCATGAGGCCATAGGTACGTAGCCTTTGACCTTCTCTGCTTATCCTACACATATACTAGTCATTGCAAACAAAGGAAAGCATGGGACTTTTGTTTCTCTGGCCCAGGCTTACTTCATTTAATATAATTTATTCCAATGCTTTCCATTTCCTAACAAATGAGGCAATGTCATTTTTCAGACAGAGGCATAGAAATACATTATATATGTGTATATAGATTCCATTATGTGTGTATGTGTGTGTAAATATATATGTATACATAAGTGTACATACAGACATATATATATTTATATGTATATATACATATATATATGTATATACATGTATATGTAAGTATATATGTCTGTATATACACTTATATATATACATATATATTTACACACACATAGACACACACACACACACACACACACATATATATGTATATATATCACATTTTCTTGATCCATTCATCTACTGAAGGGCACCGAAGTTGGTTCCATATCTTAGCTATAGTAAATAATGCTGCAATAGACGTGTTTGTGTTGGGTATCTTTGATATGACTTTGTTTTGATGGTTTGGGTAAATTCCCAAAAATGGTGTTACTGGGTCATAAGGGAGCTCCATGTGCAGACTTTTGAAGAACATCCATACTGCTTTCCAAAGTGGTTGAACAAGATTACATTCCCCAAATCAATGCAGTAGGGTGCCCTTTGGCCACATTTGCTACAGCATCTGTTGTTACTAGATTTCTTGATTATAGCCATTCTAAATGGAGTGAGGTGGAATCTGAACGTTGTCTTAATTAGAATTTCTTCCATGGCTATAAAAGTTGAGCATTTCTTCATGTGCCTATTGGATATTCTTATTTCCTTTTCAGAGAAATGTCTCTTCAAGTCTTTATCCAACATATTATTTGGGCAGTTGTTTCTCTGAGGATTTGTGGTTGGGATTGAGTTTTTGAGTTTTAAGTATATTTTAGATATGAGACCTTTGTCAGTTGTAGAGCTATAAAAGGTCTTCTCCCAGTCTGTGGGCTTTCTGTTTATCTTGCTAGCTATGTCCTTTGCTATAAAGAAGCTCTGCATTTTCATTCACTTCCCTTTGTCCAACCTCTCTTTGATTTGTTGTGCTTCTGAGTCTCTATTAAGAAAATTTAGGTCTGTGCCAAGGAGCCCATAGTTTCTCCTATTCCTGTAATCTGTTCATGGAGTCTGCTTTCATTTCTAGGTCTTTGATCCATTTGGAGTCGCTTCTGTTCCAGGACGATTTATACAGTTCTAGTTTATTTTTCTCCAAGCGATTAACCAATTATGCCCACAAAATTTACTGAAAAGGCTGGCATTCTTTCATTCTACGTCTTTAGATCCCTTGTCAAATATTAGGTGGCTATAGGTCTGTGGGTTCATTTCTTGGTCCTCAGTCCTATTTCATTACTGCACAGTTCTGTTCTTATGACAAGCTATGTCTTTTTATTAGAATTTGAAATTGGAATTGATATTACTTCAGAGCTGTTCTTTCTACCACGGTCTCTTTTTACTCTTTGGTGTCTTTTTATTGTCCCATTGAATAATGAGGTTGGGATACTGATAGTTATCACATTGAATTGGTAGGTAGCATTTGGCAGTACTGTCATTTTCATGATGTTAATTTCCCCAATCCAGGAGCATGGGAGGATTTTCTACTTGCTTAGTTCTATTTAATTTCCTTTTTCAGGTTTTTAAAATTTTCATCATACATGTCCTTGACCTAGATTGTTAAGTTAACTTCTATTTTATTTTTTGTGGGGCTATTACAAATGGGGTTGCTTTCCTACATTTACTCTCGCTCTTCTCATTATTTGCATACAGGAAAACAATTCATTTCTGAGTGTTAATTTTATACCCTGCTCCTATGCCAAAGTTTCTGATCATCTCTCGTAACTTGGGAGTGTACTCTATGGGGTTCTTTAAATACAACATCATGTCATCTGCTAAGAGGGAGAGTTTTCCTTCATTTTTCCCAGTTTGGAGCCTCTTTATATCCATATCTTGAATTATTGCCCTAGTTAGGCCTTTGAATCATTCCTGAGTTTAGAGGAAATGTCCTTATCTTTTCACGAATAAATATAATGCTGGATGTAGGTGTGTCACAAATAGCCTTTATTATATTGAGGAATGTTCAATGGATTCTTCCTAGTGATTTGAATGTACTTTCAATGCACTGATTCTTTTGTTTCTATCCCTATGATATAACCCCTGTTTTCATGGGATTTGATGCTGCTGCTCTGCACAATGTATATATAAGGATTTCAATTTGGGGAGGGGAAGTGATATAGAAGAATGCTTAAATGAGGAGGCAGGCTGAACCATTGTGATGACAAGATGTACAGGAAACTATATTAAAAATGAACTTAAAATGTAGATGTGGGAGGGGGCGAGGGGAATAAGGGAAGTGTAATAGAATAAGGAATAAGTGATGGTAGGGGAAAAATAAAGAAGGAGGTAACAATGCTCGCTTTGAAATGCACTCATTACCCTACTCATGTAATTAAAAGCACTCTACAACATTTTTACAATAAAAATTAATATTAAAAATTTAAAAAGGTGTATACAGGCTGAGTAACAGGCAAAATGAATTAATGAAAATTTTCCATTGTGGCAATACTAGAGTTGAAATGACAGGCCACTATCTGAATTACTATCCCAAAAAGGATTCTCCCAAGTCACTGTTATCTGATGTACATATCCATAAACTGATATGTTAATAGGGACTACGTGGACCCTCTAAAATCATGAAGTTCATCTATTTCTTAAAAATTGCTGTCTTTCATTTTCTTGTACAGGTGTTTTATTCCTGGACAAAATTTAGCACAGAGTCTGAAAATGTAGTCATTGATAACTAGTATATCCACCACCAATAGGCATCCATTTCTTGCATGATCATTTGTGGGAAAATATAGAAGTCTCTGAAAAAGTATCTGTTTCTTAGTTTATGTTGGTTATTGACTGGAAGGACAGAAATATTCAACCATATTTTAGTCTCAGTTCTTCCCCTTTTAATATGCCATGTGAGAGGTTTCTCCTTATATTGGTTCCTTGAGACATAGATAGTCAATACACAACCAATATGAATAGGAAACCTTTATTTTCAGCCACAAACTCTCTTTTCAGGATTACATTAGGTATTAGGATTGAATCAATCACAAGAATTACTCATTTTCTAATACACCCAGTATTTTCTATTGTTCAATAAGAAAAATAACACTGCCTGAATATGTACATCACTAGAAACCACCTGTTTCAAAACGACCATATCTGGTGATCATCAGAACTCACATATATAACCTATATTTCAATTTTCCGACTTTCTTTCGCAATGTAGATCTTCATAAAATATACCTAAAGAACAATTCAATTAGCAAAAGAATGCTTTTAGTGTATTATTTATTTATGTGTAATATTGTTTAAAAATAAATTGTACATTTAGAGAGAAATATATGTATAACACTAGTTTATATGAACAATGAAAAGCTTTATGTACAACACAAGTAGCATGTAATGATTGCATTCATTTTTAAAATGGATTTCAGAAATCGGTAAGAACATGTATAGTGTTTGCTTATAGCACATCAGTACTTTCTATATGTATAAGAAGGAGAGATTTCAGCATTTATCCTAATTGTATAATAGAAGATTCCAATATAACTTTGACTCAAGTAAGAAAAATGGACAGAATCATTATTCTACAATTCTCTGGAAGAAATATTTCTGAAAACCCAACGTTGCATTGATATCAAATAAAATCTTATTGGATATTTGTGTTTCCCATCACTCTGACAAAGAGGTAGAAAAGTAAAGGACCTTCCTCAACTCACTTTCTTCTGCATATTTCAAGCATATTTGTGGGCTCATTTTGTTAATATTCAAAAAATTCTATATCTTCTTCATCATTTTATTGCTAGGGTATTGGAAATCTGAAAGCATATGGCTAGTATGGTTTTCACCTAAAATTAAACATAATAAATTATATTTGAAAGAGAATTTGTTTTATGAATATAGATCTTTCATTTTTAATTCGTGACTGTTATTACATAGTTGGATTCTTTATCTCATACTACAAGGAATCAATCACTTTTCATGCCCATTTAGACAATTAGTTTTGAACCAAACAGATTGGAACAAGGGTTTACATCTTCAGTTTTAATCATCACCAAACTACAGGAAACAAAGGATGTCAAACTACATAAAAATACATAAAATGAATGACCTTGTAATCTTCAACTAAGGTACCCCATTGTTATATTTGGGCAGGTAATGATTTATGTACAGTACTTATTCCTGAGCAGTTTATAACAAATGCATTTCGAGGCAAGATTTAAGTCTTATTAGTAGACCTGTGTAGAAAGTTCACAACCCTATTTGTGTCCCTTGTGTTCAGATATATTTGGATCATCACTTCTAAACCATCAAGAGAATAATGAGCATTTATTTGCAAAAATTTTATGTGTTTAGGATATCTTATTCAGATGAACAGAAAGGCTCAATAACTCTCTCTATATAAATACATATACACACATATCTACACATATACACCTTTACATATATACATCTACATATATGTAGGTATATATACATATACATATATGGATAGATAGATAGATAGATAGATAGATAGATAGATAGATAGATAGATAGATAGATAGATAGATAGATAGATAATATAATGGTAAGCAAAACTAACCCAAAGATATTACTACTAAGGGTTTATCTTTTTTATATATTTGGTTTATTTTTGTTAATTTTACTCAAGTATTTGAATTTTTGTTCATATTTTATTTTCTTCCTGCTATTGCAGATCTCTGTTGTCACTCCATTTTATTTTGATACATAACAAGGATATTCATAGAGATTGGTATCGAAACCTGAATTTTAAAAATAGCACTTGTATAATTTGCCTAAAATTCTTTTGTACTTTCTTAGCCTTGTCACATAGGTAGCTATTTAGAATCAAAAGAATTCACCAGAGATACTGACATTCCCATAACTTTCAAAGTGAGTTGTGTATGTGATATGTGACACTAGGCTTTCCATCAGTTCTATGATTTTGGTCTACCTTTGGTTGAATTTTAATTTTATTCTCAAGGTGAGTTACGAGGGGGTATCAAATCAGTAAGGGACTGGGTGACATTCTTGTGATACCTGTTACACACTTCCACATTTTTCTCACTGGTTCCATCCCTAACATCCCACTCCCAAGTTATAAGGATCATATCCAACATATTGTCTTGTGAGTATTGCTATCACATATGCTGTTTCCATATTGTTGTAACACTTTTTTTTGCAGGAGTTATATTGTTTAGGTCTACTTTTGAAAGTTAGTGTTATGGTGAACACAAAAGCATCCTCAAAAGTTCATAGCACTTTTCAAATACATCTCATTCATATGCCCAAGTGCACTATTAGTAATTACAGTCTTTGGAAAATTATGTCAGAATGTAATATAAAAATAAAATAGAGCATTACTAAATGTGGAAGTCCTTTATTCACGATTGTATGCCTGTTCTCCTTTAACCATTTCTTAAACTCTTGTACATCAAAGTGGGGAGCGATATGGATTCTATTGATGAGAAGAGTGACATGAACTAACTCAAAAATTATACAACCTATTGCAAAACTTTGAAGTGATATAATATAAAAATCTTCAATATACTTACAAAAGATATGTCATGCATAATGCTGTCTATGTTTAATCAGAGAATCACTTTTTTTCCTTTTGGATGTGTGAAAATGCAAATGTTTGTAGTCACAGTCACAATACTAAGTGATAATAGGGAAGATGTACACTGATAAAAAATTAGCTATCTTTTCATAAATATGTGAATGTCACCTGTCTATGGGAATATTGCAATTCAATATGGCAATCTGGGGAGTTTCTGAAGAGTGATTTCTGAAAGGGGACATCAATATTCACAAAACCTGCAGATGTTTGAGGACTTAGTGGTTTTCCTAAGTGTATGAAAAGAAGACAGTAATTTAGGCAGTTAGGCAAAAAGATAATTCATTTTAAATATTATTGAAGGTGCCATACTTCGCATATATGCGCTTAGGTTATTCCTATTACAATATGGAGAACATTGATGCTTTTCTAATTAATGTAAGCAAAATTTTGTTTTTGAAACCAAGGGGTGATAGGTTCAAAAAGATTGCATGATGTCCAATCAAATAATGCAAAATATAGACATAGATGTAAATATATTAACAGAGTTTATCACAAAGAATTAAAATTTTGATTTAAACAATATTTGAGACAAAATGGAAAGTCCAGTTTGGCTTCCATATTTTCATAGTTTCAACACAAATTTCTAGATGATTTTTATTCTTCCTTCCTAGAAGAATTATATTTTAAGCAGTCAATAATCTTCTGTATGAAGTTAAGATAATTGATTTATAATGGATTTACTCTGGTCAGATTGACAAATTTCTGAGAAGAGTTTTACATTACCAATTATAATATCATACACCCAATGACATGTATTAAGCCACAGATTTTACATATTTTTATATGCACACTGTGTAAAATATTTCCTAAACAAAAATAGATTTATTAAGATGTTTATGTTTTTTATTTTTATTGTAAAAATAACATACAGAGTGGTTACAAGTGCAACGGCAAGGTAATGTATGCTCCTTACATTTCCTTCCCATCTTCCTCCACCTCTTTCCATTCAACTCATGCTTCACCCCAGCGCCAGTGTTGTAAAGTCCCTTTTTCAACATAAACTCTTTACATCTCATTGTTGCAAAGGGTCCACCTGTATCCCTATTTAAATTATTTGTTTTGTCCCTTTGCCTCCACAAATTATACCAACATCAAATACAGTGAAAACAAGGGTTATCCCATGGGAAAAGGACATACGAAGCAACAAAGAAATATCTTATATTTTAGAAACGATAGCAAGAAAGGAACACCAGAAAGGTGATCCGTTCTGGGAAGATGGTGGAGGAGAAGCTGGAGGCTAAACAAGCTCTCACATTGAAAGCAGTTTTAATGCTCCAGTGAACAGCCCTAAGCCTGAGAATCACACCAAGTGTGCCATCATAATACAGAGAGTTAGGCCAGAGAGGGAAAATCCAGGCAAGGAGACAGACCTAAGCACTTGCCAGCAGTGGTGGCAGCAGAGGCCATGACCGCAAAACCTGCAACACAGATTCTGGGACAAAGGTGCCAGAGGTGGTGAGCAAGCAGATACTACTCAAAACCAGCAAGAACTGACAAGGAGCAGACATCTTCATCCTGTAGTTTTCAGACCAGAGATGACCCAGGAACAAAGACTCCAGCATGATGAGAAGCCTGACATCCTCACTCCTTCTCAGCAGAGGAGGGAAGGCTACCCTTTCTCCCCCACTACTAGAGAATTCCATCTTTGATACTGACAAAGGCCTGCCTGAGCAGCTAGGTCCAACTCAGGCCTTGGAAGAAAAATAAAAGAGTCATTTAAAAGGTCACAGGAACCTAACCTGACCTTCCAGGCTCAGCTCCAACCAGGGAAAAGTCAGCCAGCCCAGGCCACGAGCCCGAGAAATGGCTTTCTTCACTGGTAAACAGAGCCAGAGTTTTTGCCTCCCTCCCTACAAGAGCCTTGACAATCAATTGAAATCCATTAAACATAAACCCTGAGAATGGCTCCAGGCCATTCACAAGCAGACCAGAGATTCCAAGAAGAGACTGGATACTGACACAAGGGAGAGACAGGATCTTCCCATTCCCCCAACCCCCACACGCCCAAAAATCAAAGAACTATTTTTTATACATTTTATAAATTTTTTTCTAAAAGTCTTTCTTTTAATTTTTAACTTATACCTTAAAAATTTTTGTTTTCTATTAACTTTTTTTCTTCCTCTTATAATTTTTAGGGGTATATGTGAATGCGCTTTTTAAAATTTTCTTTTTTTAATTATTTTGCTTAATTCTACTGACCTATTGATCCTTTATTTTTCTTTTCTTCTCAATCTTTTCATTTTTTATTTCATTCTACTTTGTGTGATTTAATTGCTGTTATGCTTATACTCAGATATATCCATAGTTGATAATTAGACCTTATCCCCCATTTTGTACATACTTAATCCAGAAATGTATTACTCAAGTGAACACCTCATAGATTTAAAGTCCTCAATAGCAGTACTACCTCTTTTACCTATATAATGTTTTAAGCATTTTTTAAAGTTTTTCATGTCTCCTTTCTATCCCTCCCCTTCTCTTATCCTATCCATGATCATCTCTGAATATTACATTTTGAATTTTACATAATTTTAAAGTATTTCACAGTTTAATTTTTAATTTCTGTTTTTGCTATTTTTTTCTTGTCTCTTTTTTATTTTTTCTCTTTCTTCTTTTTTTGTCTCTCTACTAAAATTCTATCCAACATATTTCCCACTTTGAGATTAGGACTTAGTTAAGTTAACTTTCCCTCTGCCTTTCTGCATCCATCTATTCCTATTTTTACCCAGATTTCTTCCTAAACCTAATAGTTTCTGGTTTACCAAATTCTTCTTTTGTTTGTTACCCATTAATACTTAGTTGTTTGATGTTGAATAGATATATCTGTTGAAGTAGTTTGTATCTGCAGACTTTTGACTGTACAAGT
Organism: Dipodomys merriami; assembly: GCF_024711535.1. Lineage (NCBI taxonomy): Eukaryota > Metazoa > Chordata > Mammalia > Rodentia > Heteromyidae > Dipodomys > Dipodomys merriami. The sequence goes on along the minus strand of NW_027203159.1, from coordinate 9,649,958 downwards.
ACAGACTTTGGTTGATGTTTGCCTAAAGATAGTGTTCCTGCACAAAACTGGTGTTACTTTCATCACAAATGAGCAGAACAAGCAGGGAAAACACAAGAAAAATGGCAAGTCTGGGTGTCTCAACTCCTACTGATGATAATCAGGGACAGAACAGATAATGAATAATCCAGAGAAGAGTTCCCAAAAGCTCTACAAACACTACTGGTAAACATGGTAAAGGAAAATATTGAAAACCTGCAAAGGACTCTGTGAGTGTGATAGAGAGTTACAGGGAGCAAACCAAAGGTCAATACAGGAATATCATGAATGTGAGGAAGCTACTCAAAGATTGATACAGGAATTGCATGAGCAACTTGAAAACGCTCAAAGAGAAATAAAGGAATGGTGTGAGCAGACTGAGATCAGTCAAAGACATAGGAATTACGGGAGCTGGCCAGGAACAGACAAAGAGAAAGGCAGGAATGGCGTGAGCAGGCTGAGATTACTCAAAGAGAATTACAGGAATTGCGTGAATGTGAGGAAGCTAATCAATGAGTAATACAGGAATTGAGAGAGATGGATGAGAATAAACAAAGATCAGTAAAGCCATTCATGGAATCCATAAACAGAGAGCTGAAAGAAATCAGGGAGACCACATAGGGAATACTGAATGGAACCCAACAGAAGGAATGGGAGTCCAAGGAAACCATAACCAATCAACTACGTGATTTGAGAATAAATACTGAACATGAAAGGAAGGAAGTAAAGAAGTTCATACAAGATCTAAAACAAAGCTACAACAAAGAATTTGAAGCTATCAAAGCTGACCAACTAGAAGGAAAAGAAAAAAAAAGTAGAAAGTCTTGATAGTAGGTTAGACCATGCAAAGATCGAATTTCAGGGATTGAAGACAGCCTAGATATTATAGAGAAATAAGATACAACCATCCAAGACAAATCCGAGAAATATGATAGATCTATTCAACACTTGGAATACACTATCAGAAGCCTAATCTGAGGATAATGCCTGGAGAGGAGCACCTAGAGACAGAAGTAATTGGTTTAGGAAATTTGTTGAACAGTATCCTAGCAGAGAACTCCAAAACATGTCAAAAGATAGACCTATTCACATACAAGAAACTTTTAGAACTCCAAATAGACTGTACCAGAACAGGACATCCCACCATCACATTATAAACTGCACAGGATCAATTCAGACCAAGGAAAAGATCCTTAAAGCTATCAAGGAGAAAAGATCAATCAACCTATAAAGGGAAACCAATTAGAATCAGCTCAGATTTCTCAGCAGAGAAAATCAAAGCAGGATGAACCTGGAATGATGTATGCCATGCCTTAAAGACAAACATCTATCAACCAAGAATACTGTACCCAGCTAAATTCTCCTTCATAAGCGAAGGTCAAATAAATAACTTCCATAGCAAAGAAAAATTCAAACAATATATCTCCACCAAACCAGCCCTACAAAAGATTCTTAAAGATGTCCTACATATAGAAACCAACAAAACCACAATAAAGGCCAAGAAAACACACCCAAAATGAGAGCCGAAGAACCAAAGGAAGAAGCCAGTTGCCACAGCCCACAAGAAGGTGGATAAAATGGCAGGAACTCCCAAATACCTCTCTTCCTATTTCCCAACATTAACGGACTTAATTTTCTAAGTAAACGACAAAGACTGTCTAGTTGGATTCAAAAGCAAGATTCTTCTATCTGCTGCCTTCAGGAGTCACATCTTGCCAATTAAAACAAACACATTTTGAATGAGAAAGACTGGAACAAAATCTAACAAGCAAACGGCCCCCAAAAACATGTGGGAGTTGCAATCCTAATATCAGATAATATAGACTTCAAATTAAAATTAATAAGAAGAGATAAAGAATGTTGCTACATACTAATTAAGGGATCTCTCCTTCAGGAGGATATTACAATTATAGATATGTAATCACCAAACAAGGGAGCACCCAAATTTATCCAAGAAATACTGCTTTCTCTCAAATCCCAAATAGATCCAAAGACATTAATTATTGGGGATTTTAACACAACACTTTCCCCACTAGTTAGATCAACTCAGCAAAAACTCAACAGAGAAACCGCAGACCTAAACAACTGCATAGATCAACTAGATTTAACAGACAGCTACCGAATATTTGATCCAGCAACACCAGAATACACATTTTTCTCAGCAGCACATGGAACATTTTCCAAAATAGACCAAATTTTAGGCCACCAAGCACACTTGTACAAATTCAGAAACATTGAATTTATACCTTGCATTCTCTCTGACAACAAGGGAATAAAATTAGAACTCAACACCAAAAGCCACCAAAGAAAGTCCAGTAACACATGGAGGATGAACAACACACTGCTGATTCACAAGTATGTCATGGAAGAGATTAGAAAGGAAATTCAAATATTCATGATATTCAACCTAAATGAACACACAAATTACCAGTGTCCTCTAGGACACAGCAACGGCAGTACTCAGGGGAAAGTTTATAGCTCTGAGTTCCTACATCAACAAATTGGAGAGATCTGAAACCAACAATTTAATAACACATCTGAACCTCCTTGAAAAAGAGCAGCAAGATAAACCCCAATCCAGTAGACTTAAAGAAATAATTAAAATTAAATCAGAATTAAATGAATTAGAATCCAAAAAAAAAACCCAGAAAGAATCAATAAAATCATGAGTTCGTTCTTCGAAAAAATTAACAAAATGAACAGACCCTTAGCAAATATTATCAGGAAAAGAAGAGAACACATCCAAATAAATAAACTCAGAGCTGAAAATGGAAAAATCACCACAGAAACAACCAAGATTCAGAACATTATAAGGGAATACTTCCAAAACTTTATGCTAATAAGTTTGAAAACTTGGCAGAAACGGACCTTTTCCTAGCAAATATTGACATGCAAAAACTAAACCAAGATGAGTTAGACCATCTTAACAGGCCTATATCAAGCATTGAAATAGAAACTGCAATAAGAGACCTCCCATCTAATAAAAGCCGAGGACCAGATGGTTTTACAGCAGAATTCTTCAAACCATTCAAAGCAGAGCTCACAATAATACTCCTCCAACTACTCAATGAAATTGAAAGAGAAAGTTCACTACCGAACTCATTCTATGAAGCCATCAAAACCTTCATCCTAAAACCAGGCAGAGACTCATCAAAGACCCATTTCTTTGATGGACATTGATGCAAAACTTCTCAACAAAATTTTGGCCAATCGAATTCCACAATTCATCCACAAAATGATACACCACGATCAAACAGGATTCATTTCAGGGATGCAAGCTGGTTCAATATACACAAGTCAATTTATCAAATTCATCACATAAAAGGAGCAAGGATAAGAACTACATGATTATCTCAATAGATGCAGAAAAAGCATTTGACAAGATCCAACACCCCTTTATGATGAAGGTTTTAGAAAAATTAGGAATCCATGGAACATTCCTCAATACAATAAAAGTTGTATATGACAAACATACCGCCAGCATTAAACTTAATAGTGAAAAATTAAAGCCTATTCCTCTTCACTCAGGAATGAGACAAGGAGGTCCACTCTCTCCACTTCTCTTCCAGTTAGTATTAGAATGCCTAACTACAGCAATAAGACAAGATGGAAACATAAAGGGTATCCAAATACGGAAAGAAGAAATAAAACTCTCCCTCTTTGCAGATGACATTATCTTTTATTTAAAGAATCCCACAGACTCCACTCCCAAATTACTCAAGCTGATTCAAAACTTTGGCAAAGTAACAGGGTATAAAACTAACCTTCAAAAGTCAATGGCTTTTCTGTATGCCAATGATGACAAAAGTGGGGCTGACACGGTGGAGAGCTGTGGGAGCTGCACCCAAAGACGGCGCAGCCATAAGGCGCGGCCACAAAAGCAACATTGTAGTTGGCGCGGCTGCCACCAAAGATGGCGCTGGCTCCCGCCTTCCGTCTTCCCGGTGACGAGTGCTCTCTGTAAAAACAACTCCTTATATGGCTATGACTTGGCTCCTAGTTTGCTTCCGAGTTTGCGACCCTATCGGTATATGCCACGTGGCGCTTCGGGATTGGCCATCCAGGAGGCTTATAACCTTAGCGCAGGTGCGGGGCAAGGGGAGAAGAAATGGGCAGAGAAGCTTGTAGCAAGGTCCTGAATAAACTGAATTGAGAAGAATCCCGGGTCGTGTCTTCCTTGCTGGTCGAGGTGGCCACGACAGCTGGTGGCCCGTATGGGGACTTCAGAACTCTCTGCGGTCAGGGTGGTGCACCGGTAAGTTCCCAGGAAAAGGGAGAATCCGTAACAAGAGCGGGGGTAAGTTCCCAGGTGAAGTGGGAATCTGTGATTAACGCAGGCATAATATGGGGATCTTCTCTGTAGATAAAAGAGAGAGCGGAAACCCAGGAAGAAATAAAATACAGGCCTAAAGTGAAAGTAACAAAAAATAAAATTTTTAATAACTGAGATGGGTGCCAAGACGTCACATCCAATTTTTCTGGCCCTGGAAGAGCTACTACGCTCAAAAGGACTAAAGTTAAAGAAGGGAACTTTACAGAGGTTTCTTGAACAATGCAACATTGTAGCTCCTTGCTTCATAGTGTCTGGGAGCCTTACAATAGCCTCATGGGATAAATTAGGGAGGGATTTGGACTTTGCCTATGAACAGGGCACATTAAAGGCAGGAGTCCGCCCCATTTGGAGATTGATTAGTGGCTGCCCGGAAGATCACAGCAACTGTGAGATTATACAAAATGGACAGTCAGCACTGGAGCAGTTACAGGAGGAGAGGTCAGAGAAGGCAATCAGTGAAAAGGGAGACAGTGAACAGGGCAAAAGGGGGCGACTATACCCAGATCGGTCCGAGCTAAAATCGGAAAGAGGGAGTTCCAGCGAGTTAGAGGAGGAAGAAGTGAGAGCACTTATTCAACAGATGAAAAGGAGCTGTATAAAACAAGGGGAACGTAAGCTAAGCCAACCTGCACTTAATGAGGACATAGAAAGAACTTCCGGTCAGACCCCTTTAGCTCCTCCTCCATATCAACATGGAGCCAATGGGCACATGTTTTGCCCGGACACTTGGCGAACTGCTTGAGCAGAACTCACCTTCCCAGTTTTTCAAGACAATAATCAACAGAGATTCCAAGAGCCTCTAGAATTTAAAGTAATTAAGTGCCTGGCTGAGTCTGTTACATATGGGATTACAGCCTCTTTTACCATGGCTCAAGTGGTAGCTATAAAGAGATATTGCATGAACCCCTCTTATTGGGCAAGCCTAGCATGGGCATGTTTGAGTCCAGGCCAATACTTGGATTGGAGGGCATTTATGCTGGAATTTTGTAATGAACAGGCAGCCATCAATCAAGCGAACGGAAGTCAGGCTTGGGACAGAGACATGCTCTTAGGATAAGGCAGCTTTGCTAATGCTCAGATAGGATATCCCCCTGAAGTGTATCAACAGATAAATGATGTTTGCATTAAGGCGTGGAAATCACTACCAAATAAGGGGGAAGTTAGCGGCAATCTCACAAAGATCCTGCAGGGGGCTACCAAGCCTTTTTCAGATTTTGTGGCCAGATGGTGGAAGAAGCAGGCAGAATTTTTGGGGATCCTGACATGGCTATGCCTCTTATAAAACAATTAGTCTATGAGCAATGCACCAAAGAATGCAAAGCCGCCATTACCCCGTATAAACATAGAGGGTTGGAGGCATGGATGAAAGTGTGCAGGGAGCTGGGAGGACCTCTAACTAAGGCAGGCCTTGCTGCCGCAGTACTCCATTATTCAAATAGGCGGGGAGGCTCTGGAGTGACATCTGGAGCATGCTTTAAATGTGGGAAGGCTGGTCATTTTAAGAGAGATTGCCCAGAGAGAAAAGGAACCGGAAGGGCTGGAGGAGTTACAATAGGTAAACAGCCAGGGCTGTGCCCCAGATGTAAGATAGGAAAGCATTGGGCCAATGAATGTAGGTCACTCAAAGATGTTAATGGCCAGTCCTTGGGCCCCATCACGCAGCCAAAAATCAGGCAGAGGGACCCCCGTCCCCAAGGCCCGCAAATGTATGGGGCAATGGAGAGCCCAAACGAGGAAATTTCCCAAGAAGGATGGTCTACTCTGAGGCATCCCAAGAACCGCGGAGAGCCACTACAGCCTCGGCGGGACTGGACCTCTGCGCCACCACGAGACTTGTACTAATCCCACAAATGGGCGTTCAGTTAATAGAGTCAGATTTTCAAGGTCCTCTAGAACGGGGCACAGTGGGGTTACTACTTGGCCGGTCTTCCGTTACTCTTAGAGGGCTTAAAATTCACCCAGCAGTTATTGACCCAGATTATACAGGTATAGTTAAAATCATGATAGAAGCTCCAAAATGTATTGTAGCAATTTCCCCTGGGGACAGAAAAGCCCAATTTTTACTCCTGCCTAGCCTAAACGAAAAATTTCCTGCCATACAGTCTGAGAGAGGTAAAAAGGGTTTTGGCTCCCCCGGAATTGAGTCAGTGTACCTAGCCCTGGATTTAGACCAGAGACCCACACTTGAGCTGGAGATTGAAGGAAAAAGGATTATAGGACTGTTAGACACAGGGGCCGATCTTAGCATTATTGCCAAAAAGGATTGGCAGAGAGGGTGGCCATTACAGGCCTCAGAACAAAACCTGAGAGGGTGGGCTATGCCAAAGCCCCTGACATAAGTGCAAGACCCTCAACTGGAAGGATGGAGAGGGACACTCTGGAAACATCCAGCCTTATGTTTTAGAATTACCTGTCTCCCTGTGGAGTCGAGATTTACTAAAAGAGATGGGGTTTTGCCTTAGTAATGAATATTGTCCTACATCAAAGGGAATGATGTTACAAATGGGCTACTACCCAGGGCAAGGACTGGGGAAAAACTTGCAAGGCTGTAAAGAGCCTATTGATGCCCACCAAAAACTTGATAGACATAGGCTGGGTTTTTCATAGGGGCTGCTGAGAATCAAGTTCCCATTACCTGGAAGACGGAGGAACCGGTATGGGTAGCTCAGTGGCCTCTATCCTCCAAAAAGCTTTTAGCCGCTCATAAACTGGTAGAAGAACAAATAGCCCTGGACCATGTGAGACACTCAGTTTCACCATGGAATACTCCAATATTTGTGATAAAAAAGAAGTCGGGTAAATGGCGATTACTTCATGATTTGCGTGCCATAAACGCACAAATGCAAATTATGGGCCCTGTACAAAGAGGGTTATCTTTGCTTTCCACACTCCCTGCCCATTGGCCTATTATGGTAATAAATATAAAAGATTGTTTCTTTTCTATCGCCTTGCATTCTGCTGATTGTGAGCGTTTTGCCTTTACTGTGCCCTCCTGTATCCATGAAAAACCTGACCAAAGATATGAGTGGGTCGTGCTGCCTCAGGGTATGGCCAACAGCCCCACTATGTGTCAGCTGTTTGTCGGCAGGGCTATAACTCCTGTTAAAGAATGGCATCCTAAACTCAGGGTGGTCCATTATATGGATGACATTTTGATAGCTCATAAGGAAGAAGCTGGGTTACAAAAGGCCTATGCAGAATTGGTTTTTGCCTTAAGGGAACAGGGTCTTTATCCAGCACCAGAAAAAATACAAACAGGCAGAGTGGTGAAGTACCTGGGAGATAAGATACATCCCAGGTCGATCATGCCCCAAAAATTGACCCTGAGAAAAGATAACATAAAGACTTTAAATGATTTTCAAAAATGGTTGGGGGATATTAATTGGATAAGGGGGTATTTGAAATTGCCAAATTATGAATTAAAACCCTTATTTGATATGTTAAAAGGAGATATAGATTTAAACTCCCCACGAGACCTAACTGAGAGGGCCCGATTTGCTCTCAAAAGGGTGGAGGAGGCTTTAAGTGCCGCCTGTTTAAACAGGCTACAAGATGGCCAACCCTTTGATTTATGCATTCTTCCCACTGAGACCCAACCAATTGGGGTACTTTGGCAAGAGGGGCCGTTGATGTGGTTACACTCTCATGTTTCCCCCGGAAAGGTGCTGGAGTATTACCCTGAGGAGGTAGCGGGCTTAGCTCTGCAAGGAGTTCAACAGAGTTTACAATTTTTTGGAATTTATCCACACTCCATCATTGTTCCCTACAATGCCTACCAAGTTCAGACTTTATGTGCCACTATTGATAATTGGTTCATTTTGAGATGCATGTTTCCAGGAGATATTGATAATCATTTGCCCAAAACCCCCTACTGAGATTTGTAAAGGAACATCCAGTGATTTTTCCAAAGGTAACTGCCCAAAAGCCTATTGGAGGGGCTACAAATATTTTTACAGATGGTTCCAAAACGGGATGCGGGGTATACGTCGCAGGTAACCAAGACCCCGTTCAGCATCAATTTGTCCCTGGTAACCCACAGATTGTTGAGTTGATGATTGTAATTGAAGTATTTAAAGCTTTCCCTGTCCCTTTAATTTAATATCAGATTCAGCCTATGTAATAAATGCTTTAAAGATATTGGAAGCGTTTGGTACAATAAAGGCTATCAGTTCTGTTCTAGCTCCCTTTACCTTGCTACAATCCCTTATATGGCAACGCAAGGAACCCTTTTTTCCAATGCATATTCGAGCACATAGGGGCCTCCCAGGACCACTGACAAAGGGTAATGCCCTGGCTGATGCACACACTTGTGCTGAGTGGGTGCTCCATGCTTCTTCTGTTGACTTAGCAAAAGATTTTCATGCCAAATTTCATGTAAACGCCAGGACTTTACAAAGCCACTTTTCCCTTTGTAGAGCAGATGCAGGTCAAGTGGTAAAGGAGTGTCCCCGATGTATTATTTACCATAAGCCACCTACGTTTGGAGTTAATCCACGTGGTTTAAGACCCTTACAAGTATGGCAAATGGATTTAACTCATGTACCAGAATTTGGCCGCTTAAAATATCTACACGTTTCTGTTGACACCTTTTTGGGTGTTATACTTGCCACCCCCCTGTCAGTGGAAAAGGCTACTGATGTAATATCTCACTGCCTGGAAGCGTGGGCAGCCTGGGGAATTCCAAAACAGCTAAAAACTGATAATGGTCCGGCCTATACTGGGCAGCGCTTTGTTTCCTTTTGCACTCAAATGGGTGTTACCCTGGTGCATGGACTGCCCTATAACCCTCAAGGACAAGGAATTGTGGAAAGAGCTCATCGTACTATCAAGGAAATGTTAATAAAACAAAAAGGGGGAGCTGGACCCCTGATGGCTACAGCAAGACAAAGAATAGCCATGACACTTTTCACCCTAAATTTTTTGAATTTGGATAACGCTGGTCGCTCAGCGGCGGATAGGCATAACTGTTCCACTCCTTCAGCCTTAGGATCGGCTTTGTGGAAGGATGTGCTCAAGGGCCTCTGGAACGGGCCTGACCCCGTGCTGGTATGGGCACGAGGATCTGTTTGTGGTTTTCTGCAGAATCGTTTGGATCCAGTGTGGGTGCCCGAATGACTTGTGCGGCGAGTCCAAGATGAACGGAACACGGAAGAAACAAAAGATTGCGTTGCTGATCGTACAGCTCCTGATGATCCAACAGGGGCAGACGGTAGCAAGATGGGGGATACTGTCTGCATTCCCGAGGCCCATGCCTGTGAGAAATGACACCTCTCTTTTCCCCAGATTTTTCACTACAAATAAGACTCTTAACCTTCCCTTTTACCCAGAGGATAAACAAATAGCAGGGATAGGTGAAGCTAGAAAATTAGCTTGATGGGCACGCTATGCTTTTGCTTAAGTGATGTGACCCTTAATGGTAGTTGCATGGCCTTCACTCGTTCCCCGGCCGCTTATTTTAGATATTGGTATGGGAATCGGGGATCAACTGAGGTTTGGGCAAATGCTACTGGATTTGTTGGTACTGTCTTAGGCAGATATTATGAAAGCTTAAAGTTAAGTACTGACCCGTGGATTGTAAAACAACCTAAATGGGCCCCTTTTTGCTCACCTGATCGTATGGGGGAGGCTTGGCCTTGGACAGGTTGCCAATCACGACGCGCTGTTTGGGCTGATGAGTCTGAGCGTTTTTCATTCTCCCCTAGTGTTTTTTCTAATGCTAGTGTACAATTCTGGGCTGGAATTAATACCTTTGATAATTGGCTGTTATGTGGTCTTAATGGAAGTTGCTTGCAGGCCGAACCTATAGTTATGCTGTAAGGAGGTACCTTTTTTTATAGCAAACATGACTTGCAATTTGACTAGTACTGCCCGTACTGTGGGTGCCAATTGTCATTTTAGTAAGAATTATAAGGTATTTAGCTATCAGCCTACACCCGTGTGTGTGGTTTCCCCTTTTGTGTTTTTGGTAATTAACAACACTTCTGTATGCTCAGATGATTATGTGCTTGCACTAATGAAACCTGCTATTATGCTACCTGCTGGAGTTCTCAGTATCCGTTAGCTATAGTTGCATGCATCCCACGTTGGGTGCCTGTGCCAGTAGATGCTTCTCAAGCTGTAACCTTGTTTAGGCATAAGAGAGATTTTGGCATCACTGTGGCCATTGTAACTGCTATAGCTGTGGCTGCTGCGAGTGCGACATCTGCCGCTGTCGCCATGTCACATACTGTGCAGACGGCTCAGACTTTAAATAACTTGTTGGCTACTACAGCCAGAGCTCTGGATTTACAACAAGGGGCCAATGCACAATTAAAAGGAGGACTGATGCTGTTAAATGAAAGGTTTGACCTTGTGCAGGAGCAGGTTGATATCCTGTGGCAGTTGGCTCAGCTGGGATGTGTTCAAAAGTGTGAAGGGCTTTGTATTACTGCTATTCAGTATTATAACTATACCCAAGCAGCAAATTTGTCTAAACAACTGTCAAGTTATCTTTTAGGCAACTGGATGGGGGAATTCGACCAATTGATGTTGCAGCTACGATCGGCCATTGTCGCGATAAACTCTACCCAGATGGATGATACCCTGTTACAAGATGTTTTCTCCTGGATTTTGACAGCAGTGGACCATTTGAAGGAGTGGGCGGGAATGGGCTCCCTTATTGGTATCCTGGCATTGGTGATCTTGCTGTGCCTGTGGTGCATATGCCGGATTAGGAGCTCGCAGAGCAGGAGTATGGCTACGGTGGTCCAGGCCTTCAATGCCATTGAGGCTGGACAGTCCCCCTACGCGTGGCTTGCCATGTTAAAGGAATAGCACAGGGTGCGAGGCAAACGCACTGCACTTGGGAATCACTCCCTGGCGTGAGCCCAAGAAGAGCATGTTGTGTTGCAAGTGGGTTGATGCCCAAGATCCCATCTCTGCAAAAAAGCCACTGGACAGGCCTGGTCATCACTGGGGAAGGCGCCCCCCAGGTGAAGACCAGTGCAAGGTCCTCTCATTAATGTTTTAGACAGAGGCCCAACCTCTACTCTTACCTGTTGCTTAATAAAACAAAAAAGTGGAGCTGTGGAGAGCTGTGGGAGCCACGACCAAAGACGGCACGGCCGCAAAAGCAACATTGTAGCTCCTTGGTTCATGGCTCGGCTGCGACCAAAGATGGCGCTGGTTCCCGCCTTCTGTCTTCCCGGTGACGAGTGCTCTCTGTAAAAACAACTCCTTATATGACTATGACTTGGCTCCTAGTTTGCCTCCGTGTTTGCGACCCTATCGGTATATGCCACGTGGTGCTTCGGGATTGGCCATCCAGGAGGCTTATAACCGGAGCGTGGGGGCGGGGGGGGGGGGGATGGAGAAGCGGGAAGAAGTGGGCAGAAGAGAAGTGGGAGAGAAGCTCGTAGCAAGGTCCTGAATAAATCGCATTGAGAAGAATCCCGGGTCTCGTCTTCCTTGCTGGTCGAGGTGGCTGCGACAGGAAACCTATATTTCTTTGGGCCTTGCTATAGGGAAACATATAGACCCATTGCAACAATGAGATGTACAAGACGTTATGTCGAAAAACAAACTTTAAACATTGACATGGGAGGGGGGTAGGCCGAGTTGGATGGGCAGTTGTAACCAATCTATATGGTATTTTCATAATAAAAAAAATTAGTAATCAATAGGTATGTAAGAAAAAAAATTTGAAAACAAATGATTTTGGCATTAATTGTCAATATTGGCTTGGAACCTGGTGACTTAGGGAATCATATATCTATTCTATTCATTTAGGAATGTAAAGAGAACAGAACCATTTTCATAAGTCTGGACATGTACTACAAACGCATCAATGTATGTATCTATGTGGAAATTTATGAGAATTAAAAACAATATATGTACCAATACTCCTCTTTTTAACTGAATCTCATTGTCAAGGTGATGGACAGATGGATTAGAATTATATATCTATCAGCGAGTGAGTATATTTCTGGTCATAGATCATTTCTCTCATACTTTTCTTCTGCCTCAAATCTCCATCCCCTCCCACCAGTTGTAAATTTTATTTGCAACGTGCTCTTTTGTTGGGGTTGTTTTTGCTCGGTTTGCTCTTTGGCCTTGTCTCAGGTTTTGATATTCCCCTTCCCGTTTCTAATTCTCATTAACTTACATGTAGTACACAGTGTACCAAAATCAAATACCATGACAACATGATACCTTGCTCATGTAACTCTAACCCTTCTGTATAGTTCTTTCACAATAAAAAAGCCTTATAAACAATGGAAAATATATGAATAACACAAGCAAAATGAAATAGCTTCGCATAGTACATTAAAATAAACAGCAACAAAGTAAGATTACGGTTTCTGTAGCTTGGAGTTCATTTTGCTTAGCCTAATCTTCTAAAGTCATATATATATATATATATATATATATATATATATATATATATATATATTGCTATTATATTATTATGATGCTCTTCTGAGACTAAACTGGACATATACCAACTTTTGCAAATAAGAGAAATCATGGAGTCTATGTTTCTTTTGTTCTGGCCCCTTCAATACCCGTGATTGTTTCCAAGTTTTTCCAAGTCCTTAACATTGGGATTATGTCATTCTTTATTATAGAAACCTAGGAATCCATTGTGAATATACACCACATTTTCTTGATCCATTAATCTATTCTCAGGCTTCTGGGTGGTTCCTGGTTTTCCCTATAGTAAAAATTTTCCCTATGGTAAATGAATACATCTTTGCCATTCTAAAGGGGTGCAATGAAATCTCAGTGGTTACATGATTTGCATTGATTTTATTGGCAGAGCTGTTGAGCCTTTTACATATGCCTTTAGTGCATTCCCAATTCCTCATCAATGAAATCTCTCTCTAAATATTTACCCTTCTTATCATATGGAGGCTTTATTGTTTGGAAGGTTTTTGGGGAAAACAATTATTTGAATTTTAATATTTCAGGTAAGAAGGTTTTCTGCTTCGTAGCTAGTAAAGAACTACTCCCGGTCTTTTGGCTTTCTATATACCTACTTAACTGGGCCCTTGTCATTAAGAAGCCATTCAGGTTCAAGCATTACCATTTGTCTAACCATTTTTTTACTTAATGCATTTAGGCACCTATATTAAGAAAGTTTCAAACTCTTCTAAGGAGGCCTAGTATTTCTCATATTCTTTCATTCAGAATATTTTCCTTTACTTTCAGATCTTTGATTCTTTTGGAATTGATGCTAACAGAGGGTGATATATAAGGTTGTAATATTATTTTTATAGGTGTTTAACCAATTTTGCCAGAATTGATTTTAGAATATTGCTTATTCATTTTTCAGCATTTTTCCTGTTTAAGTTTGAACTTGCCAAATGAAGGTACCTATTTTTTTTATTACTAGTGACAGTTGCATTCTAGGTACCATGGTATATATCCAGTTTCAATCTAATCTAAGATTGCAATAGCTTAACAGCTATGCATATATAAACATACAAGATTAGGTTAAGCAAAATTAACTCCAAAATTTGTAAACAAGAGGTGCTCTATTTTTGGTATTTTTCTTAAAATACTGTAAAGAAATTTTTCTCTTTTTCTTGTATTTTTAACTTTATTCTCCACAGGGTTTCTTCCTTGCTGCAACTCTATTTGAACTTGGTAGCCTATGGTTGTATGCACATTAATCTAAATGGGTCATGGAAGGGGAACAATAAAATATTGGGAGAGAGTAACCAATATTCCTCACAATATTCCTCACAGGGCAACATGTTGGGAATGCCATTTACAATCAGGGAAAGAGAGATTTGAGGCAAAATAAGTGTGAGAAAAATGAGGGATATGTCAATATATGATAAGAAAACAATTCATTTCCTTACATATATAATAATCACTCTATTCATCACCTTGACAATAAGATTTAACTAAAAAGAAGGGTGTTGTTACATACACTTCTCAATTTTCTTAAGTTTACACATGGATATATATTGTATTTCTTATACAGACATATGTTGATAGTTTGGGTCTTTTTACATTTCTACTGAAGTAGAAAAGGCAGAGGTTTCCCTGAGTCTACAGGTTCCAAACTTTCCTTCACAAATTAATGCGGAATTCATTCCTGCTCTCTATTTCGAGAGAAAACCAATATATATTTCAAATTACAAATAGGTACACAAATGTGACCATAATCAGAAACTCTCTGATTTCAACACCAACAATTATAAGCCAAATTCTCAAATTTTTAACTGCCTCATCTATCTCTAAATAATTCAACTCCACTGATTTCATAGAAATCCCCCAACAATTTTTGACAAGTGCATTTTCCTAAAATATACATCAAAGAGGATTCCATTTTGCATCAGGAATTTTGTAGACGACAGTGCAAAATTAACTATAAATATGTGGGGGCCATATATACGTGTGGCAAGTTACAAACAAGTTGAAATTAAGATAAATTCATCAAATATGGTTTTATGAAAGTGCCTTGTGTTGTACTCGACATTCACAATCTATTCTTCTTGAAATATTTTAGAAATATAATGTGAAATTACTAAAGACGCATATCCTCGTGCCTTATAAATATCAAAATGTATGCACAAACCTATCCTATCTTCACCAAATGAGTTTTGTGCACTTAGTTTTTCCTTGCCACAGGCTTTGGAAAGCACTCATAGTGGCTGTCAGGTGAGATTACCCATGGAAATCATTGCAATGAATGAGGATATTGTATAAAAACATACTTCAGAATTTTCGTTGAAAAATCCCATCGAAATTTTCATAGCAATTTTATATAGAATTGACAGAAGATTAGTATAAGGGATAATATATCATTATACTTTTGTTAAAGATTTATTGGACTCTACAATTATTACAATAAATCAAATGGAAGTTGATAGTCACAGGAAAACTTGAGGAGAGTGAAAAATTAAGTACGATTTGTTCTCTCTAGTGAAGCGTGTACATTTCGACTTAATAACTGAAGTTTCAATACTCCTACCTTACCAAATCTATGTGGGAAATGACATGGTGAATTGCAATGAAGATAGCCATAAACACCTGGGTTTAATTCCGGACTCAAGGAAAACAATGTGTACTCTAATAAAATTTGATAGTTTGAATAGGTATTAGATATCAAAATAAATTTATTTTGTTGATTGAGCTTCACAATGTATTTATAAATTTAAAATGTAGGTAAAGCAATGAGAAATGGTTTCAACTCATGTTTTGTTTACTGAATTATTCCTCCAAAGTAGTAAGAGAAAACAGTATTATTTTTCTTTCTGTGAAAAAGACCTAAAGATGTATTTCTGTATTCTGCCTATAAACAACAAGGAAACTGAGTAGTGGTTGGAAAGAAATGCAAAAACTAATAATCACAGTTATTTTCAAAAAGATTCATGCTTCTTTTCACTTTCATTTCCATTCAAACGTTTTCAGTGTATACACAACTTCTCAAAATTACACTTCGACACTCTTTTCTAACACATTCAAATGTCATTGAATCTTTGAAAATATGACACTAGTCAATCTATTTTTTCAATTATTATGGGCCATTTCTTCAAACCTTACTCTAAATTTTTCAATCAGGTTCAGTTATTTATTGGCACAGGTTCTGAAATATGTCTCTTATGAAATATTTATGAATACCTTATGCATCCAGGAAAATTAGAAGGAATCCTTCAATGGATACAATAACTTTATTGCAATGAACATAAATCAACATGATAGTTTGATCTGCATTTCAATATTTGAGAAGGAATGCATAAAAACAAAACACAAAGAGAGACTATTTCCTTACATATACACTACCAAAGGTACATGCATAAAGTTAGGCATGTAAAATATAAAGGAATAGAATGCAAATACTTTCAGGTACAATTACAAGCAATGTGACATCACTCAAATAAATAAACACATTTTACATTCTTATATGTGCAGAAAACAAGTACCATTGTGAAGTGGCAGTCACATTGTGAAGTATTATCAGGTAAACATCTTCTCCAGACAAAAGAATATGTGAATGTCACTTGTCAGTATTAACATTGAAATATTGGACTTTGATATGAACATGGAAATGATTGTCATTAACTTGCATTACCATTTCATTGTTAAGAATATTTTCTCAAATATGTATGACTTGGAGAATTCTATGCCAGAGGCACACCAACATTTGGTACACTTTCGTGGGACTGAGCACAAGGTAAAGGCTTGAAACAATGTCCAATCATGGTTTCAATCCTCATTACCAAGAAGAAATATAAAAAAAATATGGGATAACCTGTGATTAAAGTTTAACATGATTGAATAAAATCAAGCATTGAAGGCAGGCAAGTATCCTGAGTTTTAAATTCCAAAAATCATAGTAATGTGCCCTGCTTCACCTTATGGGTGTTGAAACAGAGTAGGGAAAAATTGTGACACCATTTCATTTTGTACACATACACCCACACCCACACAGAGAAACACAAAGATTTGCATCTACAAAGGGATAGGTAACAAAAATTTCTAATCATGAACAGAAATCTCACAAGTGGATAATGACAAAGAAAGGATTGGTTAAAACCTTAAGAGACATCAGCAAGTAACCTGCTATCCTACATTATCATTGATTCTCCTATCTGCTTTTAAAAGCCAAAATAATTATGCTTTCATAAGTAAGATATATTAGTGTAAGGGAACCAGATTAATATTACCATGGAAATACTTTCAATGTTCTAACAACCGAGGAAGTTAGAGAAATATCACTGCCCATCAAACATTACTGAGTTTCAAAGAGAAAAATGCAAGATGGTCCAAATAGAGAGTGAATAAAATCTAAATGACCCTTATTTTATTTAAAATAATTCAAAGATTCTTGAGAATACCCATGAGTACAGGGCATTATGGCTAAACATTGCATTCCATTTCTGTCTCTGGTTTTTGTTGGAGGTTTTCATTGGGTTTGAACTCTGGGCTTGGGTGCAAGCCCAGGGCTCTTCACATCAAGGCTAATGCTGTACCAATTGAGCAACAATTCCACTTCCAATTCTGAGGTGATGAATTAGTGATGAGAGCCTCATAGAGGCTCTTGATGGGCTGCCATGAACCTTGATCCTCAGATGTCAGCCTCCTAGAAATTTCTAAATGTCCTGTATCAGGCTTCTTTCCTCTTTATCCATACTGTGTTGATGGCATTTTTGCCTTCTTTGCTCCCCACTTTCATGTATACTGGAGGTCTACGAGTAACCATGATTTTCCTCAATGATAATTCTCTGGAGTATTCCATTTTGAGGGGCTTCATTCCCTAAATGAAGCTGAGAAAAATTCTTGACTTTATTGATTTGTAATGAAAGCCTCATGTATAAAACGCTTGAGATGTTAGAATTAACAGCATTATCACCTGCTCTGGCTCGTGTGGTTTTTGACCACAAAAATAATTTCCTATGTCCTGTACATTCTCCTCTGCATGAACGACGCTAATCACTATAACCACAAGAATAAGCACATTCTATTGCTTAAGTACTGAATTGATCTGTACATTTTGAAAAAATTGTGATTTAGAACTCTATAATCTTCATGAATTTGAAACTTGTCATGCTTTTTATGGATGAGCTTTTCCAATAGTGTTAGTCTCCTCACATAGCACTTTCTTCGCTCTATAAACTTTTGTGAAGTCATCCTTCAAAGATTGTAATAGTTTTGACATACAGCTAACAATCAAATACAATTTCTCTAAAATGCTTACTACATTTTCACGTACAGAGTACATGAGGCCCTGCCGTGTTGACAGCTTATGTATAAACAATTTGATAGTAAGTTGAATAAGCTTGTTTCTTTCAGTACTTACCACAAAGGAAATACTTGAAAAAAAATCAATGTATCTAGAATCCAGTGTCTCACTTATTAAAGATGAGGGCCAATAATGGCAAGCAACACAAATCACAGGATTCCAAATGGAATAAATGCTTATGAAGAATGCCTGACAAGCACAATTACTATTCATTTTTTCCTGTATTTGCTCCTTGCGATGTCAGTAAGAAAGAATTCTTATTTTAACATTTCATAATTCAAAATATAATCTATTCTGGGACTATGTAAGGACAAATACATTCTAGCAATTACAATTCTTTAAGCAATCTCATAAATACTCTCACTCAGAGATACAATAACTTTTATTTTGATTTTCCTATCTTCAAAATATTAAATGTTTTCATATTTCATACAGGAATGTGGAACTAAATCCATATATTTATATATATATATATATATATATATATATATAGGTAGTTTAACATTCACTCTAAATTCATTTATTTAATATGAAGACATGATACCCACACAAATGTGAATACACTGATTAATTACCAGTTGAACATACTCCCATTCAAATTTTCAAAATTGATGAGATGAGTGAATACTGAAACCATGAAAATGGGAACAAAAATATTTGTCTGAAATATCACTATAATCTATTTTTCCCTGATTGAAATTGATTATAAGAGAATGAGAAAAAAAAAGAAATAAAAAGAAAAATAGATATAAACGCAGAACAAGAATGAGAAGAACATAGGTAATTCTGATTTGAAGTAGTTTGGGTGATGACATTTTTTACTGGAGCCAGTGAAATCATACTTAGTCACGAATCACAGAGTCACTAGTTCAAAGAGGAATGCAAAACGTACATTAGAGTGAGGAAAATTTATGTGTTTGGAGATCAGAAAGTTTATTGGTTTATCCTATTTCTTTACTTTAGATTTTGACAGATGATATTGTGTCATAGCAAAAAAGCCCATTATTATAAAGCAGGCATGTGAACCCAGAGTACCTTGTGCCTCAGCAGGTTCGCTGGTATGAATAGACACAAGGATTCCAGGATACACATCAACAGTACTAGGATATACATGAACAGTAACAATGCCACATGTGCAGTAGCAGGATCGCCAGCACTGACAAACAGAAAGATCCCAGGATATGCATTCACAGTGCCAAGTGCCCCTAGTAGAGATGACACATATGCTTGAACTGGCCAGCCTAAGCCTACAGACCCGAGGGCTCCAGAGTAAAATTCCGGGTTCTGTACTTCGTTGAAGGCCAAAAGTTCAAGGCACAGGCCCTGATTTCAATCGTCTGACCCAGATTTCAAGTTAAATTACCAGCCCATGAGCTCATGCCCCAGGCTTTGAGTTCTAGGCCCAGGTGGTGAGTTCATGACCCAGGTTTTGAGTTCAAGGCCCAGGTTTTGAGTTTAGATCCCAAGCCCCGTTTCAGGCTCAGCTATGGGTTCAAGTGCCATGTAAACAGTTCAAGGCCCAAGCATCCAGTTTGAGGTCTGGGTTTTGAGGTCAAAGTCCAAGCCTTGAGTTCAAGTCACAGGTGTCAGTGTCAAGGTCCATGTTCTCACTTCAAATGCCTCACTGAGAGTTCAAGGCTCAGTCTCTGAGTTTAATTCCAGGTTTCAAATTCAATGTCCAGGCCAAAAGTGCAGTGTATGAGTTCAATTCATAAGCTTTGAGTTAAATACCCAGCTAAGAGTTTATGGTCCAGGCCAGGAGTTCAAATGCCAAACCAATGGTTTAAGATGAAGCCAGGAATTCAAATCGCAGGCCAAGAGTTCAAATACCAGACCATGAGTAAAAATATGGTCCTAAATTAAAATTGTAGGCTCAGAGTTTAAGTTCCAGGGACCCAGTTCAAATTCCAGGCCATGTGTTCAAGTTCAAATTGTAAGTTCAAGGCTGTGGACAAAATTTCCAGCCCAAAAATGAATTCTAGTCCCATAACACCAGTTCAAGTCCCAGGCACTGTTTTCAAGGTCCAGTGCTTCAGTTCAATTCCTAGACCCTGATTTTAAGGCCCAAGCCAAGATTAAGTCTGCTGCTGTAATTTCAACTTCCAGGAGTTAAATTCAAGGCCCAGGCACTACTGTCAAGGCCGATACTCAGTTCAAGGGCCAGGCCATTGGTTCACGACCCAGGAAGCAAATTCTACTCCCACGACCTGAGTACAGGTCCCAAGCCATGTATTAAAGTCCGAGGACTGCAATTCAAAGAGCAGTCCACAAGTTAAATGCCCACATCTCATATTCAAGACCAATTTGGTAGTTCTGTCTAGACAGCAATATACTTTCTATTGTTCATAAGCCACAATAAATCAATCTTTAGTTTTAGTATTTTCTTCCCATCTTCGTTTCTTTGTTTTCCTACGGATAGCTTGGAAAAATTTGAAAATGCTATATTTAATAAACAAGCAGGGTGCATCATTTGAACATTAGAAAAATTCTCATTTTTTTTAAATGGTGCCTGCTGAACAATGATAATGATACATCACAAAAAAAAGTCTTACTCTTAAATGGTGCTGGCAAAATTGGTTAACTACATGTAGAAAACTTAAGCTAGATCCTTATATATCACCCTGCACCAGAATCAACTCCAAATGGATCAAAGACCTTGAACTCAAAGCAGACACTCTGAAAACATTACAGGATGGAATAGGAGAAACCCTAGGTCTCCTTGGATCAGGCCGAAATTTTCTGAATAGATACCTGGAAACACAACAAATCAAAGAAAGGTTGGACAAATGGGATTGCATAATGTTGCAGAGCTTCTGCAGGGCAAATGCCATAGCTTGCAAGATCAATAGAAAGCCCACCAATTGGGAGAAGATCTTTACTAGCCATACAACAGACAAGGGTCTCCTATCTAAAATATACTTGGAACTCAAAAAATTAAACCCCCCAACAACAAATCCTCAAAGAAACAACTGTCCAATTAATAAGTGGGTGAAAGACTTAAAGAGAAACTTCTCTAAAGAAGAAAGAAGGATGGCCAATTGACAATTGAAGAAATGCTCAACATCCCTAGCAATAAAAGAAATGCAAATCAAAACAACATTGAGATATCACCTCACTCCAGTTAGAACGGCAAAAATCAAGAACTCTAACAACAACAGATGCTGGAGGGGATGTGGACAGAAAGGAACCTTACTTCATTGTTGGTGGGAATGTAAACTTGTTCAACCACTTTGGAAAGCAGTATGGAGGTTCCTCAAAATACTTCACATAGAACTCCCCTATGACCCGGCAATCCCACTTTTGGGCATTTACCCAAATGTTTACAAACAAGACCACACTAAAGCTACCAGCACAACTATGTTTATTGCAGCATTATTTACCATAGCTAAGATATGGAACCAACCCAGATGCCCCTCAGTAGATGAATGGATCAATAAAATGTGATATATATACACAATGGAATTCTATGCCTCCATCAGAAAGAATGACATTGCCCCATTTGTTAGGAAATGGAAAAACTTGGAAAAAATCATATTAAGTGCAGTAAGCCAGGCCCTAAGAAACATAGGTCCCATGGTTTCCCTTATTTGTAATATCTTGTATATGTATGAGTCAAGTGGGAAAGGTCAGATAATGTGATGTCAGGAAAATGATCCCTTAGATGTGTATTTTAAGGTTTTTTCTTTCATGCATGTGTTTCTAACGCATTTATAAGATTATCTCTTTGTTGCTTTGTATGTCCCTCCCCCACAGTATAACCCCTGCTTTCACTATATTTGATGTCAGTATAACTTGTGGAGGAGATGGGGAAAAACCAGTTGTTTAAGGATACAGGTGGACCTGTTGCAACAATGAGAAGCACAAGTTGTCATGTCCAAAACGAGCTTTACAACGTCGGTGCGGAGGGGGGGAATGGAGGGGAAGGAAAAGGATTGGGATTCGGGGGTAGGGGGGAGGCTGGGAAGGGATGTGAAGGGTAAACACAGGAGGAGGCTGCAATGCTTGGTAAGAAATGTATGCATTATCCTGCCCATGTAATTGTAACTCCTCTGTACAGTATGTTCACAAACAAAATAAAATTAAATTTAAATCAAAAAAAATAAGTCTTACTCTTGCCAATTTACTAAAGCAAAGTGACTCGGGTTAAGTTTGAATGCAATTTATACATAAAACTTTCGTGTTCCTTCTCTGACTCCATTCTTACACAAAGTTGACCATATTGTTGTACGGGTAGAGTTTGTCTCAGAATGACAGTGTTTGTTTTTATATACAGGAATGACAATTAGCAAGATGTTTATTTAAAAAGTAGTTTCAAAAGCCATTTTCAGATTGTATTTAATTTATGTCAAAGATATTCCTCTTCCTTACTTCATGTGTTTCATATTTCTGTATGTCTTTTTAGTTCATACCTTAGATACATATTCATGTAAAGTCCTACTAAAGTGGGCTAAGATTTCTCAAAGCAATTACTTGCAAATGTAACATAAACAGAGCAAAAAAAAAAAAACAAGATCCCAGAATGGTTTTCTCATATATATATATATATATAGTTATGTGTATATATATGTAAATAGGTACATAGATAGATAGATAGATAGGTAGATAGATAGATAGATAGATAGATAGATAGATAGATAGATAGATAGATAGATAGATAGATAGATAGATAGAGATGTTAACGTTAGTTTACAACACAAAGCAAAAGCATTTACTCTATAAAGAAATAAAGTGAATGTGTGGGTTTATGTATGTACATATAGGCTTAAGCATTTTTGTTACACATAATAGGATGCAAAATTCCTGGAATAAAATTGGTTTGTAGAATTTTCACTTAAAGCCTTGGTTGACAGATTTATCCAGAAAACATGAAATTAAATTATGTATTATGAAAAATAATTAAATTCAAATTTCTAAAAAGTGAAATCAATATGTGTAAAGACACATAGAAGATTGTCCATTGTATTTTCCACTCTTCTAATATTAGGTAGGTTCGCTAGCCACAATTTTCACAAATACCAAGCAATTTCATTTAAAAATCTCCTACCCAATATTTTGGAGTCATATTCAGGGAACTTGGGGACTAGAAAGACTTAGAATATTGGTAGTATGTATTACTTGGTGGCAAGTTCCTTCGTTAAATATCTAGTGTATTTGAACAAAATACTGCAAATATAAGTAATTGTTATTAAAATAATAAGGAATGGATAATGTGGATTGTCAAATCTCCCTGTTTGGAATTGCTCTTTTGTTAACCTGAGGAACTGAAGAATTTCAATATTGCTATGTTTCGAACAATAGGACCTGGTTTGAGACAATTCTAACAAAACCACAAAGGAAGAAAACTAAAGCCATGATTTGTCATTAAATCGAGAATCAGACTCTTCCTGACTAAAAACAAAAACATGGACACTTAGGAACTGATAAGGGATGGTATAAGAGTGCTTGATATCTGATGAAGCAGCGCAGGAGCCTTCTCTGAAATAGATTGACACGATTCCCTTCAGAAGGCTTCTCAGGAGTAAAAATGAGGTTTTGTGTCTATTGTGGATGTGTTCATCATTCTTGTGATAGGACAAATCAAGTTCATGTAATAATCAGGCTCTCGGTACTTACAACCCAACATGTGTTTCTGACAATCAAGTCAAAGTCTAGGACAACATCCAACTTCTTATATTCTTCAATGAAATAGAATTCATTTCAACTGTATGAAAATTCAGTTATTTGATCAGTATATGAATTTCTTCCAGTTATTGGCCAGTCTTCAATTTGATCTTCATTCTAATTCCTTCTAGCCAGTCCTATTTTCACTATCTCTGTTGTGTAAGTTACTGCATTGTAAGCTACTGCATACAAGATACTTTTGTTAACACCATTTTCAATGGATGTAACAGAGATAAATTTAGACACTACATTTGAAATAACTAAGCACATTTTATAGATGGAGTAGGCTTCATCATTAAAGTAGCTTACTGATAGCTACAATTACTAATAATCCATGCACATTGTATATATTGGGAAAATATTTGATAGGACAGTGTCTCATGAATAACACAAAAATCACTGAAGTTGTATTCTAGTGAATGTCATTCAAGGATTCATGAATATTTGAAATTTGTTCTAACAATCATCCAGCAACAGGTGCACACAGGATAAGTAACAAAGAAAATGATTCAATGAACCTTTTCCTTCATGGTAATATTGGAGTTGGAATGTCACAGACCAATCTGAAAAACTATTCCAAAATGGTTTGTTACAAATAAGTCTTCTGAGTTAAACATCTATGAATTATTTGATGACAGGGAAATTATGGTACCTCTGCAATTGAAGAGTTCATACAAGTTTCAATGACTATACTGGCTTTAATTACTTTGTCCGGTTGTTTTGTACGTGGACAATAGCCAAACACAGAATCAGAAAATGTGAATATTGATAAATATTTGCTCACCACAAAGAGGCTTCAATTTTCCTGATATGAACACTTATGGAAATGTGCGGAAATTTATAAAAATTGATATGTTTCTTGATTTATGCTGGCCACTGTATGGAAGGGCAAACATATTCAAACTATGTATATATTCTCATATTTTTCCATTTAATATGCATTGTGATACGTTTCTCATTGGTCTTTCTACAGTCTCTACACTGTCCAGTAGTAATAGAAGTTGTTTAGGGTAACCCATAGACTCTCTTTTCCAGGATTTCAAGTAAGTATTGGTTCAGAATCAAGCTCAAGAATTGTACTCATGTTAAATTTTTCTACAAATATTGCACCCAATATTTTATATTATTCAATCGGAAAAATACTAATGATTATATATGCGCATTACCAGAAACCACCTGTTTTCAAAACCAGCATTTGTGGTGATCATCCTCTGTATTCACATATATAATGTATACCCTAACTACACTGTTCCTGTTTCTCTCATAAGGTAGAACTTCATAAAATATGCCTTGAAGAATCATTGTAATTAACAACAGGAATAGTTCTACAGTATTATTTATTCATGGTCAGTATTATTTGAAAACAAATTATAATTTCAGAAAAATATAAGCATAACAGCAGTTTGTATGAAAAATGAAATACTTTACGTCGGAAACAAGTAGTAATTAGTGCTTCAACTCATGTGCAAAATTGTTAAAATTGGTATGACCTTGAGTAGCATGTGCTTCTGGCACATCATTACTTTCAAAATGTGCAGGTAATATAGTTTCTATTGGGGCTGGGAAGGTGGCTCAGTGGTAGAGGGCTTACCTTGCATGCATGAGGTCCTAGGTTCGATTCCTCAGCACCACATAAGCAGAAAAAGCTGCAAGTCACGCTGTGGCTCAAGTAGTAGGGCGCTAGCCTTGATTTGAAGAGCTGAGGGACCGTGCTCAGGCCCCATGACCGACAAAAAATGTATATATAGTTTTTATTGTTTACCCTAATTGTATATTTGAAGGCTGTAATTATTTTCAGTGGCAAGTAAGAAAAAATGATCAATAGCATTTTTTCTAAAATTCTCATGAAGAAATATTTTGAAAAACCAAGATTGCATTGATCTCAAGCAAATGATATCTAATATTTATTTTTCCATTTGTTTTATGAAAGACATAGAAAGAAAGTTTTCCTTGACTAACTTCCTTCTTCATATTTCACGCATTTTGTTTGTTGGCATGTTATGTTAATATTCAATAATGAAATTCCATTCGTTCTTTATGCATTTATTACTAGAGTACTGGAAATCTCAAAGTATTGGCCCTGATGAGTATCTTCTGAAATTAAGCAAAACGAAGTGTATTTGAAATGACACATTCAACTTTTAATATAGATCACTGGATTTGAATTCCTGCCCAGTAATTATATAGTCCACACTTTACATGAAACTACAATCCATTAGTCAAATATTGTTTGTGTCTCTTTAGTTTTTGAACACCAAGTCCAGGTCTCTAATATTAATCATCCCAAAAGGATAGAAAAATGTACAGCCAAATTAATGAAAGTAAGTTGAAATGTCTGATTTTGCAAGCGTCAACCAAATTTTACGTTAGTTGTAACTGGGCAGGAAATTTTATCTCACTATACCTGAGCAATATCTACTGAATATTTCTCAAGACCTGTTTTATCTCTTCTTGATGTGATTGCTATAGGAAGTTATAAAATCCCATTAGAGTCCCTTGTGTTCAGACTTACTAGGATTGTCCCTTCCAAATGATCAACACAAATAGGTCACTTGCAATAATTGTCATATGTATATGGTCATTTTATAAGATGAGCAGAAAAGCTCAAAAATGATACAGATTGATAGATAGATAGATGCATAGATAGATAAAATTAATGCATTTCTAAATAAAATGTTATGTGAAATGTAACAAAAGATATAGGCAGATGTTTTTCTTTGTTTTTGATTTTTGTAACTATTTTCTATATAAAATGGTCTAATTTGCGAGAAGGAAAAAATAAAATTATATTAAGTGAAGTAAGCCAGCCCCAAAGAAACATAGGTCCCATGGTATCCCTTATTTGCAATATCTAGTAGAAAAAGTCAGATTAGGTGATGATAGAGAAATGAACCCTAAGGTATGTACTCAAATGTTTTTTTTTCTTTCATGTGATTGTTTCTAACATATTTATAAGATTATTTCTTTGTTGCTTTGTATGTCCCTCCCCCAGAGTATAACCCCTGCTTTCACTGTATTTGATATCGGTATAATTTGTGGAGGGGAAGGGGAAAAACAAATGTTTAAATAGGGATACAGGTGGACCCATTGTAACAATGAGATGTACAAGACATTGTGTCGAAACCGAACTTTATAACATTCGTACCCGTGGGTGGAGGGAGGGGGAGCAGGAAGGATTGGGTGAGGGGGAGGATGGGAAGGGATAGGAAGGGGAAACAAAGGAGCAGGCTACAATGCTTGATAAGAAATATACTCATTATCTTGCCCATGTAATTGTAACCCCTCTATACAGTATTTTCAAAATAAAAAAAAGAAATTTATTTTAAAAATCCTGAAACAAGAACAGAATATGACCCATTCAAATAATGATACTCCAGGACATTCTGTTGGAAATGAACTTGAACACATTGGTATGGAGAAAGAGTATTGGAGATGGGGGAGGAAAATGTTAGTTGGAAGAAAAAAGAAATACAGAGAATGAGGTAAAAATGCTCCACAAGAAATAGACACATTACTGAAATTCATGTAATTCTTTATCACATATGACAATTTCTGCATTGTGAGATTTGAGTTCTTTTTGAGTTCTCAAAGGAAAATAACCTTTCCTTAAAGATACGGAAAATATGACCAGGATTTAAGAGAATATAACAGTTGATATTAGACTGCATTATCCCCTCAGTGCTAACTTGAATAAACTCTATTAAAGAATGATCACCTTTTTTCTGTTCTCAAGGGTGGAATTCGATTGATTGAGGCAGAAAATTCAAAAGCAATTGAAATGAAATAAATCATAAGGTTTACCTCATATTATTGATATTCAGAAAGAATTAACTGCCGAAAAATTCTTGTCAAATATATTCTGAGTTGAAATAAGAAGACAAGTATCATGAAATTAGAAGCATACGTTGTGGTTTGGAAATGAAACCGTCCTAAAGAAAAAAAAATTTTAAAGACACCTAAATAATAACCACCATAGAAACACCACCCTAGTATTATAGGGCAATGTCCCGACAAAAGAAGGTATAGTTTGTCAATTTAATTATAAGTAGTAATTCATTAACAAGAAAATGAACTAACTTAGAATTAGTGTTAAAAGTGGGATTTGTACTTGGCTAAATGAACTTCTCAGCAGCTTAGATTTGTATACCACATTTTTGGTGGTTTGTGGGAGTGGAGGTGTAAATTTCCAACAGTCATAACTATAATTTTCCTAAAATTAATGAATCTCACCATATCAACACTTAATACATATATTACATGTTGCTGGGTTCAATAGAGTTTCTGACAAGTCACATTCTTAAAATATTCAGCATGTCTTCTCTCTTTGAAGCTCCTTCTGCATTATGAGTAACTACTGCAGTTTAAAAACTCACACTACGTTCACCATTTTACTCAGTGATCACCTGTAATAGAATGATTCTGTAAAAACTACGGCAGTAGTCTATTCTTGTCTAAAAGTTTTCTTGAAAGTTCTAGTTCAAAAGTCAGTGGGCATTCCTTTGTTTGAGGCATACAAATCCATTTGAAATTTCTGTAAATATAAAATTTTGTAAAGATATATTTGGTGCTAAAATGTAATTCCTGAATTGTAGAATACTATTTACTGGTAACAACTCAATATTTATATTTTTTTCTGTATAAAAGACCTTAATATACATTCTGTTATCAGGATAACTGTCACGTATATTCACAGGGGTTCTATAGATCCAAAATTCTGATAATAGCACTACTCTGGGGCTGAGAAGTTGGCTCAGTGGTAGAGTGTTTGCCTGCATGTATGAGGCCGTGAGTATGATTGCTCAGTACCAAATAAGCAAAAAAAGTCAGAAGTGGTCTTGTTGCTGAAGTTCTAGAGAATTAGTCTTGAGCTGAAGATTTGAAGGACAGTGCTCAGACCCAGAGTTCAGGCCCCATGACTGGAAAAAAAAAACAAAAATCCTCTTGCACATCACAATATGAAGCAATGGATATTCTGTGATGAGACAACTAAGATGAATTGATTCCAGAATTATATCAACTTACAAAATTATGAAGTGATATGATTTAAAATTTTTCAATATATTTATGAAAGGCTTGCCATGCATAATTCCACCCTATGTTTAAACAGAGAATCACTTTGTTTCCCTTAAAAATTGTGCAAAGTTTGGAAAGTAATAACAGTCATAAATATATGAATGTCAAATGTGAATATTGCAATCAACAGCACAATGTGAGGAGTTTCTAAAAACTGAATCCTGTTTAAAATTAGTTTTCACATATCTGTATCTTCAGACCTGTACTGAAAGGGAACATCAATATTTTTAAAACTTGTGAATGTTAGAGAACTTAGTGGATTTCAAAATTGAGTGATAAGAGAGAATTTTAGGCAGGAAACATATTTTAAATATTATTTCAACGTGCTATAATTTAGATATTTATGCTTGAGTTAATCCTATTACAACCATGGGAATATCTCTATTTCCCTAAATAATGTCAGAAAAATTTTGCTGTTGCAACTGAGAGGCATAAGTTGAAACAAGATTGCACCAGATTAAACCAAATACTTCAGAAACATGCAGAAGAGAAAATTACAAGAAGAAACTCACAAGAACATAGCAAGTGTTGACACACATTAACACAGTTTGTAACAAAAAAGCAAATCAATACTTTGGGGGGAAAATGGAAAGTATTCATTTGGCCACTATATTTTCACACATTCTCTTAACATAAATATCTAGACTATGGTTATACTTCACTCCTAAAGTAATTATAATTTAAGATGACAATTATTTTCAAAATGAGCTTAAAATATTTGAATCATCTTTAGGTGATATTAAGCTGTTTTGCCTAAATTTATAATTAGGAAATCATATTTCCCTAGCAAACTGCCTTTGGTGATTTTCTCTCTAGGAAATTCAAAGAGAAAACGGAGAGTGTTTCAGATTCAGGAGATGCAGTGTTATCTCAAATTGACCAACTTTTAGAAGTTTGAATAAATTTTCATGAGTAAATCAACCTTCATCTGAAAAGAAACAGAGCTAGTGATTTTATAGCCACACATAGAGTGTTGTTCTTTTTAGGTTAGCTGTGCACCTGATGTACAATTAAAGAGGAATATGTGAGTATAATTACTATTAACTGCATAAAATGTAGATCCTATGGAATGTCATTTGAACAGTGTGTATGCTTTCGCAGGGTACATACATGAGAAGACATCCAGTCAATCACTATACCCATCCAGGCAGAAAATTAATTACATGAATAAATAACTCAATTCAAAGCATAGTAGAGGTAATGTAAAATGTCACTCATTTTCCAAATTAGTTTAAACAAGATTTTTTGGCAGTTGTTTCTCAAACGGTGTTTATTCTTGAAATGTGTTCGCTTTTTCAGAATAGTCAATGACTATTTGGTTAATGATGGTGAAGTTTTTTTTCATAAATTAGTGATTATGAGTCCTTCTTAACAATGCTGATTGATTATTTTTCATGACTCTTTCTAGTGAGCTACTTCTTTTATTTTCCACATGACTTTTAGGAAATGTCTTGCTTTCTGAATTTCTCTCTCCACAGACACAACAAGCTTGGTAGAACTGATCATTGCAAAAGATGTTCAAATGCTTTCCTGTTTTCCTCAATTCACAGGGATTGCAATGTCTCCTCTAGGTCCTTGTCTAAAAACTATGTTGATGGAAAAAATTAGAAATGTTATCTCAGGATATAAAACATCTGAATAACTATTAAATCTTTGAAGTCCTCTTTTAAAAATGAAGATTTCTCAATATTTATTAAATATACATTTTGAACTTAAATGTTAGTAATGTCTGGAATCAATCCTGTGCTATTAATTGGTACATAGCATATGGAGGATAAACAGCCAAATTCACAGAACTATTCAAAATAATTTAATAAACAATTTTTAATAAAATTTTATTTTAAAATGTATATTTTGTTGAGTGAATTTTTTGGATCACAAAATTGTGGATCACATTGTGGATCACAGGTTGAATTATGAGGAAAAATTCTCAGGAAGTTCCTGAAAATCGTGTAGACATAAAAATGTTTCTGTGCATAGATAATGTTAATTTTGAAAATATACTTTGATACTTATCTGCATGCTATTAATAACTGTTAGGAAACAATGCTAAGTTTCCTAGCAAAGAAATTGGTTTAAATTTGGGGAGTTAATGGAATATTGGCCAGAAATTTAGAGATCAGTTCTACAGTTTTGTGATTAAAAACTATATTGCAATTCAGTGTGCAGTGTCCTGACATTTCAACCAAACCTACAGAATATGACAAAAGAATGAATTTGTAGGAAGACAACAACTGATATTCAGAAAAGCTCTGAATATGAGTAATGTTTAGAACTGAGAGTAAAAGGAAAATTCGTAAATGGTTAACATGGGAGACTGATAACTGATGTGGGCACATTCAGGTGTCTGCTATGTACCTAAACGTAAGTAGACTGAACAAAGGCCACCAGGAAGCCCTTCCATCAAGTAAACATTTCATTTGCTGTGGTAATTCCCATGTCTCCTCTGTGTGACACCTTAAATATTGTTCTACTGACATAATAATGTTCCCGTTCAAGATCTCAGGTCCTTCATCAGCAATGGAGTGTATGTCAAGTGAAATGATCCCTTCTGTCCCAAACACGGAAGGGAAAATTCCATTTCAGTGCTATGATTTTCAGCATAAAATTCACCTGAATTCTGCTAGGCCTTAATAGAAAGGTGCTGCTGGAGTTTTTAAATCTCTCACTCATCTGAACTATGATCATACTGTTTATACCTACATAGAAGTGCTTTTACAAAACCCTCATTTCGATAGTCGGTTTGTTCTGGAGAAGTAAAAATTCTTTTCCCTAAAAATAATCCTAGAAAAATGATCATTGGATTGTTATACTTCAGCCCCTGAAACTGGCTGACTGGTGCTTAGTATACTTTTCTCCTTAATGAAATTCATCCAGCCACAAATGTAGTAATTGTTTGCAAATATAAATGTGTTGATAAAGGTATCTTAGGAAATACTTTACACTGTGTAACATATAAAAAATATGTAAACAATGTCCCTTAAAATATGACATGGAGCCAGGCACCTGTAGCGCAGTCCTGCAATCCTAACTACTCAGGAGACTGAGATCTGAGAAATGAGGTTCAAAGCAAGCCCTAGCAGGAAAGTCGAGGAGAATCTTATCTCTAATAAACCAGAAGAAAAACACAAGTGGCACTGTAACACAAATGATAGAGCACTTGCCTTCAGTTGAAGAGCACAGGAACAGTGCCCAAGATCACAGTTCAAGCTCCTCTGCTGAATGAAAATAAAGAAAAAAGAATATTACATGGTTTAATGTGATATAACAACTTTTGATGTAAAACTACTATGAAATATTTAACAAATTAATGTGAGGGGAAAATGAAGTCAAGTTCTGATATAATGCTAACCTCCCTGGGATTTTTACAAAGCCACTGGTGAGGAAGAGCAAGAAAGAATGACGTACTCTTACATAGGTGCCAAATTAAGACACGAAGTGGCAGTTAGTCCTTTTAACTTTCCAGGAGTAGAATGTATTACTCATACTTTGTGGAACTGTTCTTGACAACAAATAGACAAAAACAATGCATAACCACAGTTCAAATGTGTGAATTTTTTGTGAAATATTTACTGATGTATAATAGCAATTAGCAATAATATCTTTTAAAATTTCCCTTTTTGAAACTGGCGTCTTCTGATACTTACCAGTTAGGATTTTGTACAAGAGCTTAACCTGAGGGTTCTTCCATATCTCTAAGGTATTTTTGTTCAAGTCCCACATTCTATTACTTTGATGCTTCCTGTGTTCTGGTGATTCATTGGAAATAAGATTGTAATACACTTTCCTTTTTCTGGTAGCATTGACCATCCAAATTCTCAGCTTCCTGAGTAGCTAGGATTTGAAGTGTGAAACATCAGTACTCAGCTAAAAAAATTTTACACAAGAATATCTTAATGAAGATTTTTAAATGAAGGAAAAGGAAAATACGGTAATATTGACACCAAAAAGCTATTTTTTGATGCTCTTTTATTTTATATTATTTATTTTTTTTTCTTATTTTATTTTATTTTTGTGAACATACTGTACATAGGGGTTACATTTACGTGGGCAGGATAATGCATACATTTCTTATCAAGCATTGCAGCCTCCTCCTTTGTTTATCCTTCACATCCCTTCCCAACGTCCTTCCCCATCCCTCCCCACCAAATCATCCCCCCTCCTCCCCCACTAACGTTGTAAAGATCGTTTTCGACATGACAACTTGTACTTCTCATTGTTGCAACAGGTCTACCTGTATCCTTAAACGACTTGTTTTTCCCCTTCTCCTCCACATGTTATACTGACATCAAATATAATGAAAGCAGGGGTTATACTGTAGGGTAGGGACATACAAAGCAACAAAGAGATAATCTTATAAATGCATTAGAAACAAATGCATGAAAGAAAAAACATTAAAATACATATCTAAGGGTTCATTTTCTTAACATCGCATTATCTAACCAGTTCAGCTTGACTCATACATATACTAGATATTGCAAATAAAGTAAACCACGGGAACTATGTTTCTTTGGGCCTGGCTTACTTCACTTAATATAATTTTTTCCAAGTTTTTCCATTTCCTAACAAATGGGGCAATGTCATTCTTTCTGATGGAGGCATAGAATTCCATTGTGTATATATACCACATTTTCTTGATCCATTCATCTACTGAGGGGCATCTGGGCTGGTTCCATATCTTAGCTATGATAAATAGTGCCGCAATAAACATAGTTGTGCTGGTAGCTTTAGTGTGGTCTTGTATGTTAATATTTGGGTAAATGCCCAAAAGTGGGATTGCTGGGTCATAGGGGAGCACTATGTGGAGTCTTTTGAGGAACCTTCATACTTCTTTCCAAAGTGGTTGAACAAGTTTACATTCCCACCAACAATGAAGTAAGGTTCCCTTCTGTCCACATCCCCTCCAGCATCTGTTGTTGTTAGAGTTCTTGACTTTTGCCATTCTAACTGGAGTGAGGTGGTATCTGAATGTTGTTTTGATTTGCATTTCTTTTATGGCTAGGGATATTGAGCATTTCTTCATGTGTCTATTGGTCATTCTTCTTTCTTCTTCATAGTAATCCAAACAGCTTGGTATTGGCATAAAAACAGACCTCAGGACCAATGGAATACAATTGAAAACCCAGAAATGAATGTACAGACCTACAGCCTTCTAATCTTCAATAAGGGAGCTAAAACAATAGAGTGGAAGAAAGACAGCTTCTTCAGTAAATGGTGCTGGCAAAATTGGTTAACTAATTGTAGAAAACTAAATCTAGATCCTTATATATCACCCTGCAGCAGAATCAACTCCAAATGGATCAAAGACCTCGAAGTCAAAGCAGACACTCTGAAAACATTACAGGATGGAATAGGAGAAACCCTAGGTCTCCTTGGCTCAGGCCAAAATTTTCTGAATAGAGACCTGGAAAGACACCAATTCAAAGAAAGGTTGGACAAATGGGATTACATGAAGTTTCAGAGCTTCTTCATGGCAAAGATCATAGCTAGTAAGATCAATAGAAAGCCCACGGATTGGGAGAAGATCTTCATTAGCCATACAATGGACAAGGGTCTCATATCTAAAATATACTTGGAACTCAAAAAATTAAACCCCCGTTCTGGGAAGATGGCTCACTGCTAGAGCGCTTGCCTCGCATGCCTGAGGCCCTGGGTTCGATTCCTCTGCACCACATAAGCAAAAATAAAAAAGGCGGAAGTGGCACTGTGCTCAAGTTTTAGAGCGCTAGCCTTGAGTTGAAGAGCTGAGGGACAGCACCCAGGCCTAGAATTCAGGCCCCACGACCAGACCCCCAAAAAATTAAACCCCCCAAGAACAAATCCTCAAAGAAACAACTGCCCAATAAATAAGTGGTCTAAAGACTTAAAGAGAAAGTTCTTCGATGCTCTTTTAAATGTTAGAAAACTTCCTGATATCCATGTGAAATGACTCTGACTGGCACAAGAAAAGAAATGTGAATAATTGCTTGTTTTCAAGAGAAAGTTAGTTTTTTTGTATATAAGAGGTGAAGAACATCAACTAGTACATGTTAGAATATTGAAAATAAATTGAGCTTTGTTTT
The DNA here is from genome assembly GCF_024711535.1 of Dipodomys merriami. Taxonomy (NCBI): domain Eukaryota; kingdom Metazoa; phylum Chordata; class Mammalia; order Rodentia; family Heteromyidae; genus Dipodomys; species Dipodomys merriami. Next base: position 9,615,076 of record NW_027203159.1, on the reverse strand, counting down.
TCACGTGTGTAAAAGTAAAGTAAGCCACCAAATAGAACAGAAAACCTTACCCTCTGGAAAGAGAAGGGCTAACATCAAGTTGGTATGTCAACAGCAGTGGTCACTTGCTTCTAGTTTGCCTTAGGGATGGGGCTACAGGTACTGTATCATTGATAGAATGATAATTTTTTGTTATGATTACAGTTTATTGTACATCATCCCACCCTATGAAAGAAAAAATGTTAAAAGCATGATGGCACAGCATACTCTATCTTTTCCCTTTTAAATTTCATGAGAACTGTGGTATTGTAGAATTGAACACTTGGTTTTTCTACCGTTACTAACTCACATATAAAAATATCCTACTGCTCATATCTAATTACTGTGCCTACCCTCCTCTCTGGTTTGATTGGTGTACTAATTGTCAGTACAGTGTTTATTCTTTTTCATGGCAATTTACCTAAGAACAAGACATCAGAAATTCATATATTATAAATTAGGCCTAAACTTGGTGAATATAGAAGAGTAGAAGACTGTTCTTACTGTTCTTCATTAATGATTCCAAAAAATTCTTGGTCACCTATGAAGACATGTACTCATATAAAGAAGCTTTTATCACTATCATGCCATTCATTCAAAACTTATCATGCTCTTCCAACTGGAATAAGAGAAGGGACTACTTTAGCATTTCTTAATGAAGATTGGAAGGATAAATGTGGGAAAAATGAGGAATAGTGAATGTTGTGAGCTAGTAAATTTTGCCCAACCTTGAATAATGGTAATTGTTTACTAAGTTATTTTATTCAATAAAGGAATATTTGATGAGATATATGTTTCACAGTGTAGATATGAAATAGTCTGTAGAGACTGTGTCTAATCTTATAAGAAAGAGATAAATGTTAGCAACCATTCAGAGGTATATCCGTTCTTAAATTTAAAGGTTAAAAATGAAAAACACGGGCTATTAATATAGTCTTACTTAAATGAATGAATCCAGTGCTACTCAAAAAAAAATTTTCTTATGACTTCTAAAATTTTATTGACATGGTTGTTGGTTTTATATTTGAAATTTTTCATTTTCCTTCTTCATTGATGCCTGGGTTTCCTCCTCCAAAGGAAGCAACATGAAGTGGAATGGAACATTTAAATGGAATTCTTCTCTTCAAAGATGATGCAATAATCTTCAGTGTGTAACATCCGCGCATGATTTCAAATATATTACTGTGCATATATAACACATTTTCTTAATTTTATGCCTTCATCAGAAAGAATGACATAGCCCCACTTTTAAGGAAATAGAAAGACTTCGAAAATTTTTTAATGAAGTAAGCCAGGCCCATAGAAACATAGGTCCTATGGTTTCGCTTATTTGTTATAACTAGTATATGTCTTAGACAAGCAGAAAGGGTCAGATAAGATGATGATAAAAGAAACAAACCTCAACATTGGGACAAAGTGCTTTGTTTTTCTTTCTTGCTATTGTTCCTAACGTATTTATCATATATAATGTGAATTTTCTTGTTTCTTTGCATTTTCCTCCTCCACAGTATAACCCCTGTTTTCACAGTATTTGATGTTGGTGCCCTGTATCTCGTATGTACATTTCTCTAGCTTGGAGAGGGGAAGGGAAAATATAAATTGCTTAAATAGAGGTAAAATTGACCCATTGTAACAATGAGATAAAGAAGACACTATATTGAGAAAACAAACTTTACAATTTAGGTGGGGGGAGAGGACATGGGAGTGTAGTTTTGGGGTTGGGAGGGAAGGGAAATTAAGGGAAATCAAAGGAGGGGTAACAATGCTAGATTCGAAATGTACACATGACCTTGCTCATGCAACTGTAACCTCTGTGTATTTTTACAATAAAAATGAATGTTTTTAAAAGTTACTACTGTGGAATTTTATTAGAGAAGTGTAAGGGCAGCTGAGCATTGGTAGGCAGGCCTATATTCCTAGGTGCTCAAGAAGTTGAGATATGAGGATGGAGGTTTAAAGCCAGCATGGGCAGAATGTCAATGAAAATTTTGTCTCCAAATAACCACCATAAAACCAAAACTGGCAGTCTCTCTCAAGTAGCAGAGCTCAAGCCTTTAGCTGCAGTGTTCGGGACAACTCCCAAGCTCAATGTACAAACTCCACGACAGACAGAAAAAAAAAGGAAGAAGCATTCACAATATTCCTCTGTAACACTGAAGATCTACAAAGTTTAATGTTTGGCAGAAGTGCTTCAAAATGCTCACTTCCTTATGATCAGATAGCATTTTTTGAAGGAATTGTATAGAGCTTTGCAAAATTACAAAGTTCAGAATCATTCCATTCAAAATTTTCTTAAATTTGAATCACGCACTTTCCAAAGGGGTTTCCATATGAGTGAAAAGGGGTGATATTAATACGTTATTCCTACATATACTATAATTCTTACCAGTGGGCTATGTACTATCAAGAATTTTCCATGAACGACTTACTGACAGCAGATATGAACCGATGAACAAAGGAATCTTTGATAATATTGAGACACCAACATGGGCTTTGGAATTATGTCTCTCCTGAGAATGCAAAAGTTATACAACTGTTTTGTCCTGCAACGACAGGGACAATAGTTACAGGGAATTTTCAAGGTAAATAGAAAAGAATCAGCGTTTTTTTCTGAGATTAGGGGGAGTCAAGAATATTGATTATTTTACATAATGAATAACTGTGCCTAATTCTAGAACACTCAATGTAACAAAATGTGGATTGAAGGGCATGGAAGCCAAAAGCACATCTTTCAGGGATACATCGGACATAGCCAAGTGACCATTATTAGCATGCCCAGGTTGTTGGATGAAGAAAGATAACTGAGGAACGTAGTTTCCTAAATTCTAAATGCAACTGTACCCATCACTATATTAATGTTTGTCTTAGAATAATATGTTCCATTTCGATCCTTATTGCTCTAGAATATAAAAAATATAAGAAAAGTATACTTATATTTGTTCACTTATAAAAATTTCAGATCAACTTCTGTGTTCCAAACAAAAAAAAATGGGTAGGAAAAGTTTATGGGTTTGTTTAATCACCTAAATTTGCAACGCTTTTCTCGTCACAATATTTTAAGTGTTCTCAATATTTTAAATGTGTTATGTAATCTGCAGAATTCTGTGACTTCTTCCCATTGCTTGTGGCAGGGAAAAAGTAGATTCTTGCAGGGGTACATACAATATCAACCAAAATTTTTTGGTTTGGGGAGACAATGTGCAGTTTTTAAGATACCATATTTTGTACAGATAATGTGTGATTTATCAGACAACAATACATGCATCATCTGAGAATTATATGGTATATTTCTAAAGTGTTGAAGAAATATTAATGTGTAACTTTGGATTATAATTCAAGACCATTTAAAAAAACACATCCAATGAATGTTTGTTTTCAAATTGTGTGTAATTTGTCCCTCATTTATGGACCCACAACCATTTTTTGGTTCATTTGGCATTCCTGTTCCACAGCATTACTACTGATAAATGGAATAGCCTTTGAAGCATATTTTAGGAATATCTCCCTTCCCAAAAAATATTTATTAGTGGTTAGGAAGAGTTGAAATATTTGACGGCAGAAGAGGAAGTTTCACATGTGAGAATCTTACATTTACAATAGGTGTGAAAATATGAGGGTTTCTGATTTGAGCTTATTTTAGCATGAGGATTTCTCCTGGTTTTCATTTTCAAATGAGTATTGGGATTCGTACAAAAATATTTGAACAAAAATAATTTCAACATTCATTTGTCACCTTTCACTTACAATGTGGTGACAGGGAAACCTGTGTCTTTTCTATGTTTTTAGGAATGTCAAGAGAACAAAATTATTTTCATATGTGTGTATATGTAATAAAAACTCACCGACTTATGTATCTATGTGTAAATTTATGAGAATTGCAGTGTATATCAATACTTTTTAAAAATAGAATCTTGACAAGGTGATGTACAGAGGAATTAGATTTACATATGTAAGACAGTGATTGAGTACTTTTCTCATATGTTCTTGCTTTATTGTTCCCACACTGTGCTTCAGCATAAAATCTCCACTTCTTCCCACTAGGTGTAATGTGTATTTCCAAGGTATTATTTTGTTGGGATTGTTCTTATTTTGTTCGCCCTCTCTCCTTGGTCTCAGGTTCCCTTTCCCATGCCTAATTCTGATTAAATTAAATGTATACACAGTGTTCCAAAACCAAATACAATGACAGCATTGTACAAAACATAGATAAGTAAAGGAAAAATGCTACTAAAAAGAAACAGCTCCACGGATTCCTTTTAAAAAAATCAAGAAAGAAAAACCAATTTATTTTGTATCTAGAATTCATTTTGGTTAGCCTAACCTTCTATGGCCTTATGTATATTATTATTAAGATATTGTGTTCCTCCTTTAGGACAAAATGGACATATACCAGATTTTACAAGTAAGAGAAACCATGGACCATAGATTTGTTTGGGTCTGGATTTCTTCAATTCCAAGGGTTTTTTTTTTCTTTTTTCTTTCCTTGTCGTGACAAATGGGACTATGCCATTTATTTCTAGTGGAAAATCGAATTCCATTGTGTATATACATTTTCTTGATCCATTTATCTACTCTCAGACATCTGGGGTGATTTCTTATTTTCCCTATGGTAAATAATGTTGCAATGAACATGACTTTGCCATTTTAATAGAATGTGTTGCAAACTCAATGTTGACTTGATTTCTATTGATTTTATTGTCAGATATGTTGAGCATTTCTCTAAAGGTCCTTTGGTCATTCTCAATTCTCCATCACAAGTCTCTCTTTAAATATTTAGACTTCTTGACATAGAGTGTCATTATCGATCAGATTTTTTTTGGGGGGGAGCAGGGAGATTTGGTTAAAATTTCATTATATTTCAGCACTAAGACCATTTTCTATTTCTTGGCTTCTGAAGATATTCTCCAAGTATTCTGGCTTTGTATTTATTTTACCTGTGTCCTTTGACATGAAGAAACTCTGCATCTTCAAACAACTTTGTCTATCTTTCCTTTGACGATGTAATTATGTGTCTGCAATCAGAAAGTTGCAACCTGCTCTAATGAGCCCTAGTATTTCTGTATTCCTGCCATTCACAATATTTTTCATTACCTTGACGTCCGAGATTCATGTTTAACTTGTTCTGATGGAGGGTGATATAACTTTTAAGTTTTTATAGACTTTAACCAGTTTTACAAAACTAATTATTCAATATTTCTTTGTCATTTTTCTGCATTTATCCTGCTTCCATTTCAATTTACCTAGTGAGGGGCCATAATTTTTTCTTTAGAAGTGATATTTAAAATATAGGTGCCCTGTTTTCTCTTTTTGTATTCATTGTTATATGTCCTGTTTCATCCTGGAAGAGAACTGAAAGATCTTAATTGCTATCACATATGAACAAGATTAGGGTAAGCAAAATGAACACCAACATACCAAAACAGGAAGTTTGTCATTGTTGAAGTTTTTGTTTTAATATACTATGAAAACTATTTCCTTTTTTCTTGCATTTTATTCTTTATTATTATAGGGATTCTACCTTGTCAATATATGTGATTTTGGTAGCCTTTGGATTGTATAAATTTAAATCTGAATAGGACAAAGAAGAAACACAACAACATATAGAGATGGAGGACAAATGCCACAACATTCCTCACAAGATAACATATTGGAAATGTCATTTACTTCTGGGTCAGAGGAGATTCGAAGCAGAATAAAATGTAAGAAAAATGAGAGATAGGGTAACATTAGAAAAGACAGTGGGTTCCAGGAAGATGGAAGAGGAGAAGATGGAGGCTAAATGAACTCTCGCATAGAAAGCAGTTTTAGTGTTCCATTGAACAGTCATAGACCAGAAAATTACACCAAGTGTGACATCACAGTACAGAGAGTTTGGTCATAGAGGAAAAATATAGGCAAGGAGACAGATCTGAACAGTTGCCGGCACCTGCGGCTATGGTGGATGCAGCAGCAGCAATAGCTGTCAGAACTAAAACACAGAGAGTCCAGGACAAAGTGCCATATGCAGCTGGTGAAAAGATTCTACTCAACAACAGCAGGAACTGACAAGTAGCCGATAACTTCATCCTGCAGATCCCAGACCAGAGACGACCCAGGAACCAACACTCTGGCATGAGTAGAACCCTGATGAGGGAAGACCACCCCTCCCCTCCAATACCAGAGATCTCCATCTTTACTACTGACAAAGGCCCAGGTAGTCTGCTATCTCCAACTCAGTCTCTGGAAGAAATCAGGAGAGACATTTAACAGGTCACAGGAAACTGCCCTGACCTGCCAGACTTATGTCCAGCCAGGGGAAAAGCACCCTGCCAAGGCAGAGTTAGCACCACCCCCAGAGGAGTGGTTTCTTCACTGGGTAAACAGAGTCAGAGGCTGCCCCTTCCTACAGCAGCCTAGAAAATCAGTTGAAATTCAGTAAGCAAAAACTGTGAGAATGGCTCCAGGCTGGGCTCTGTGAGTGTCTCAGAAGCTGGCCAGTCAGGGAAAAGCTACTGTTTGCTGAAAGTGCTCAACTCTACCCAAACCCTTATCTCATCACAGCATCTCCAAACTAGAGGAAACAGCCATCTCCCTCTTTTGTTATACTCAAAGCAGATCTCCCTCCCACTGAACTAAACTGGGAGGAGGATCACAAATTCCTGGGTATAGCAGAGAATTTTTTCTGTCTGCCCAAACAAACTGACTTAAGAAAACATCAAGCCACAGGAAAACCAACAAGACATGCACACCAGAGACTCCACCAAGCTACTGGTTAGGACACAAGGAAGACATAGGATCTTCCCATCCACCCTCCCCCACCCTGCAAAGAAATCAAAGAACTATTTTTCTTTTTTAATTTTTAATTCAAAATTGATTTCTATTAATATTTTTATTCCTCTTATGACTTTTATTTTAGGTGTATATGTTATGTGTGTGTGTGTGTGTGTTGTTTTTAATCTCTACTGACCTTTTGGTCCTATTTTTCTTAGCTTTCTTATTCTTTTTGCTTTTTCTTTTTTTCTCTCCTTTTTTGCATGAATTAATTGCTGTTATGCTGATCCTCAGATATACCCATCATAGATTATTAGACCTTATACCACACTAAGTGTAGACACTTACTCCAGAAATGTTATTACTCAATTCAAACCCCTTATACTTAAATTCCTTAATAGCAGTATTATCTCTTTACACCTATACAATATTTTAAGTATTTTTATTTTTTAGTTTTTGATGTCTCCTTTCTATCCCTTCCCTCCTCTCATCCTATACCGTTCTTCTCTCAAAATTACTTCTTTATACTTGTATAACTTTTAAGTGTTTAAGTGTTTCTCTTTTTAAATTTAAATTTTTGTTATCCCATTTTTTGTCTCTTTTTGTTCTTCTCTCTCTCCCATCATTCTGTCCAATCCATTCCCCTCTTTGAGATAAATACTTGGTTAATTTCACTCTCCTTTTACCTTTCCACATGCCTCTAACCCTATTTTTTCCACACATTTCTCCCTATACCTAATAATTTCTGGTGTACAAAATTCTTCTTTGCTGTTCTTAGCCAATAAATACATAGTTGTTTGATATTGAATAAAGTGTATCTATTGAACGAGATTGTATCTGCAGACTTTTGTTTATGGAACTACATAACTTTGGTTGATGCTTGCCTTAAAATAGTGTTCTAGCACAAAACGTGTTACTTTCATCCCATATGGGCAAAACAAGTTGGAAAACACAAGAAAAATGGCAAGTCCTAGTGTCTCAACTTTCATTCATGATAATCAAGTAAAAATTCAAGGCCAAATAAAAACCTTCCATAGCAGAGAAAAACTGAAACAATATATCTCCAACAAATCAGGCTTATAAAAGATGTTCAAGATATCCTTCACATAGAAAACCAAGAAGACCACAAAAAAGGGCAAGAAACTGCATCCAAACTGAGAATCAAGTACCATAGGAAGTACCCAGTTGTGGAAGTCACCAAGAAGTTGAAAACATGGCAAGAACTACCAAACTCCTCTCAATCATAACTCTCAACATTAACAGATTTAACTCTCCAATAAAAAGACATAGACTGTCTAGTTGGATTAGAACACATGTTCCGTCTATTTGTTGCCTTCAGGAGTCACACATTGACCATAAAAACAAACACATTTTTGAAATTGAAAATCTGAAACAAAATCTACCAAGTAAACAGCCCCCATAAAGAGAGAGCAGTTGTAATCCTAATCTCAGATAAAATAGACTTCAAATTAAAATTAGTGAGAGGAGACAAAGAAGGTCACTACATACTAATTCAGGGATCTCTCCTTCAGGAGGGAGGATATTACAATTTTAAATATCTATTCGCCAAACAACAGAGCAGCCAAATTTATCCAAGAAACACTTTTTTACTTCAACTCTCACATAGATCCAAAGACATTAATTCTGGGGGATATTAACATACAACTACCCCTAATAGATCAACTCGAGCAAATCTCCACAGAGAAAGTGCAGATTTAAACAACTGCATAGATCAACTAGATTTAACACACATCTACCGAATATTTTATCCAGAAGCATCAGAATACACGTGTTTGTCAACAGCACACAGGGCATTTTCCAAAATAGACCACATTTTAGTTCACAAAGCAAACTTGGCCAAATTCAGAAACATTGAAGTTATACCTTGCATTCTCTCAGACCAGAAGGGAATAAAAGTAGAACTCTTCACCAAAATAATCAAGGAAATACTGTAAAATATGGAGACAGAAAAACACACTGTGGAATCAGCAGTGGGTCATAGAAGAGATTAGAAAGGAAATTCAAATGTTCATGATATTCAACACAAATGAGCCCAAAAATTATCAGCTCCTCTGGGACACAGCAAAAGCAGTACTTAGAGGCAAATTTATAACTCTGCTACATCAACAAATTGAAGAGATCTGAAACCAATAATTTTTTTTATTGTGAAAATACTGTAAAGAGGGGTTATAATTACATAGGCATGATAATGAGTACATCTTATCAAGCATTGTAGCCTCCTCCTTTTTTCCCCTTACCAAACTTTCGCATGCTCCCCTCACTCCCCCCACCCAATCCTCCCGACTCCCCCACCTTGTACGAAAGGTGTAAAGTTCGTTTTCCACATAACGACATGTACATCTCATTGTTGCAATAGGTCCACCTATATCGCTATTTAAACGATTTGTTTTTACCGTTCCCCTCCACAAATTATACCGAAATCAAATACAGTGAAAGCAGGGGTTATACTGTGGGGGAGGGACATAAAAAGCAACAAAGAAATAATCTTATAAATGCGTTAGAACAATCGTATGAAAGAAAAAAGAAACATGTGAGTACATATCTTAGGGTTCATTTCCCTAACATCACCTTATCTGACCTTTTCTGCTTGACTAGATATTGCAAATAAAGGAGGCAAACCAAAGGTCAATACAGGAAAAGATTGAAAAACTACAAAGGACTCTGTATGAGCGTGATATGGAGAGAGAGGTGGAAAACCAAAGGTTAATACAGGAATATCATGAGCGTGAGGAAGCGACTCAAAAACTGATGCAGGAATTGTGTGAAACCAATGATTTAATGAGACATCTGAACCTCCTTGAAGAAGAGAAGCAAGCTAAACCCCAATCCCGTAAAAGGAAATAAATTATTAAAGTTATATCAGAATTGAGTAAATTATAATCCAAAACAAAAAATGGAATAAACAAAAGAGCTGATTCTTGGAAAAAAACAACAAAATTGACAAACTCTTAATCTAATCAGAAAAAGAAGAGAGCAAACCCAAATAAACAAAGAGATGAGAATTGAAACATCATCTCAGACACAATCATGATTCAGAACATTATAAGGGATTACTTCTCATTTTATTCTAATAAGTTTGAAAACTTGGCAGAATTGGACCTCTTCCTTGCAAATATCAACATTCCGAAACTAAGCCAAGATGAGTTAAACCATTTAACAGGCACATCTCAAGCATTGAAATAGAAACAGCAATAAGAGACCTCCAATCTAAGAAAAGCCCAGAATCAGATGGTTTTACAGAGGATTTCTACAAGGTCTTCAAAGCAGAGCTCACCCCAAATACTCCTCCAACTCTTCAATGAAATTGAAAGAGGAAGTTCACTACAAAACTTTTCTATGAAGCCATCATAACCTTCATCCAAAGACTCTTAAAGAAACAAAATTATGGACCCCTGTCTTTGATGAACATTAATGCAAAACTTCTCAACAAAACTTTGGCGAATCGACTTCAACAATTCATCCAAAAAAATCATACACCACGATCAAACAGGTTTCATTTCAGGGATGCAAAGCTGGTTCAATATATGCAGATCAATTACAATAAATAATCACATGGTTAACCACATGGTTAACTCAATAGATGCAGAAAAAGCATTTCAAAAGATCCAACACCCCTTTATGATAAAGGTTCTGGAAAAATTAGGAATCCATGGAACATTCCTCAATACACTAAAGGCTGTATATGACAAGCCTACAGCCAGCATTACACTTAATGGTTAAAAACTAAGGCTATTTCCTCTTAACTCAGGAACAAGACAAGGATGCCCACTCTCTCCACTTCTCTTCAATCCAGTATTAGAATGCCTATCTACAGTAATAAGATGAAATGCATACATGAAGGGGATGCAAATAGGGAAAGATGAACCAAAACTCTCCCTCCTTTTAGAAAACATGATCTTGTATTTAAAGTATCCCATGGATTCCACCCCCAAATTACTCAAGCAGATTCAAAACTTTGGCAAATAGCAGGGTATAAAATTAACCCTCAAAAATGAATGGCTTTTTGTATGCCAACAATGAGAAAAGGGTGGCTGAAATTAGAAAAGCAACTCCATTCATAATAGCCCCATAAAAAATAAAATACCTAGGAATTAGCTTAACCAAAGAAGTGAAGAACTTCTATGATGAAAACATAAAAACCTGAAAAAGGAAATCAAAATAGAATTTAGAAACTGTAAAACCTCCCGTGCTCCTGGCTTGGAAGAATCAACATCGTGAAACTGGCAATATTTCCCAAGGCTTTCTACAAATTCAGTGGAATACCTATCAATATTCAAATTTCATTCTTCAAGGAAATAGGAGAGGCAATCCAAAAAATTCATATGGAACAATAAAAGACCCCGAATAGCAAAAACGATTCTTAACAGGAAAAACACTGCTGGAGGAATATCAATACCAAATTTCAAACTCTAATATAAAGCCATTGTAATCAAAACAGCTTGGTACTGGCAGAAGAAGAGAATTCAGTACCAATGAAATAGAATTGAACAAACCAGAAATGAAACTACAGACCTATAGCCATTTTCAATCAGGGAGCTAGAAAAATAGAATGGAAGTAAGACCGCCTCTGTAGTAATTTGTGCTGGCAAAATTAGCTAACGACTTGTAGAAAAATACGCTAGATCCTTATATATCGCATTGCACTAGAATCAACTCCAAATGGATCAGAAACCTTGGAATTAAAACAAACACTCTGAAAACATTAAAGTATGGAATAGGAGAAACCCTAGGTCTCCTTGGCACAGGCCGAAATTTTCTTAATAGAGACTCAGAAACAGAACAAATGAAAGAAAGTTTGGAAAAATGGGATTGTATGAACTTGCAGAGCATCTGCATGGCAAAGGACATAGCTAGCAAGATCAAGAGAAAGCCCAAGAATTGGGAGAACATCTTCACTAGCCATTAAAAGGACAAGGGTCTCACATCTAAAATATACCTGGAACTCAAAAAATTAAAGCCCCCAACAACAAATCCTCAAAGAAACAACTGCCCAATAAATAAGGGGGCTAAAATCTTAAAGAGAAAATTCTCTGAAGAGGAAAGAAGGATGGTCAATAGACACATGAAGAAATGCTCAACTTTCCTAGCCACAAAAGAAATGCAAAGCAAAATAACATTGAGATACTACCTCACCCCATTTAGAATGGCTATAATTGAGAATCTTATAACAATGATGCTGGAGGGGATGTGGACAGAAGGGAACTGCATTGTTGGTGGGAGTGTAAATTTGTTCAACCACTTTGGAAAATAATGTGAAGGTTCCTCAAAAGATTTCACATAGAGCTTCCCTGTAACCCAGCAATCCCACTTGTTCGCATTCAAACAAATTATCACAAATAAGACCATACTAAATCTACCAGCAAAGCTATGTTTATAGCAGCATGATTTACCATAGTTAAGGTATGAAACCAACCCAGGTGCCTCTCAGTAGATGAATGGATCAAGAAAATGTGGTATGGCTGGGAAGGTTGTTCAGTGGTAGAGGGCTTGCCTTGCATACCTGAGGCCCTGGGTTTGATTTCCCAGCACCACATAAGCAAAAAAAAAAAAAGAAGTGGTGCTGTGGCTCAAGTGGTAGAACACTAGCCTTGAGCTGAAGAGCTGAGGGACAGCACCCAGGCCCAGAGTTCAGGCCCCATGACCGGACCCAAAAAAAGAAAAAAAAAGAAAAAAAAAAGAAAAAGAAAAAGAAAATGTGATATATATATATATATATATATATATATATATATACATATATATATTTATATATATATGTATATATATATATATATTTACACATACAATGGAATCCTATACCTCAATCAGAAAAAAGTGCCATTGCTCCATTGTTAGGAAATGGAAAGTCTTGGAAAAAAATATATTAAGTGAAGTAAGCCACGCCCAAAGAAACATAGGTAACATGGTTTCCCTTATTTGCATTAACTAGTATATGTCTGAGACAAGCAGAAAAGGTCAGATCAGTTCATGTTAGGTGAAATGAACCCCAAGATAATTATTCAAATATTGTTTTTCTTTCATGTGATTGTTTCTAAAATATTTGTAAGATGAGTTCTTTGTTGTTTTTTATTTCCTTCCCCCATGATATAACCCCTTCTTTCACTGTATTTGATGTTGGTATAATTCGTGTAGGGGAAGGGAATAACCAATCGTTTAAATAGGTATACAGCGGGACCTATTGCAACAATGAAATGTACAAGTCCTTACTTTGAAAAATGAACTTTACAATGGCTGGGGGGATGGAGGGGAGATGGGGGTAGAGATGGGAAGAGATAGGAAGGGTAAACAATGGAGGAGGCAATAATAATTGATAAATATACTCATCATTTTGCCATGTAATTGTAATCCTTTGTATGGTATTTTCATAATAAAAAGGAAAAACGGAAAAGAGTTCCAGGAAGATGGCAGAGGAGAAGCTGGAATCTGAAAAAGCTCTCCCATAGAAAGCAGTTTTAGAGTTCCAGTGAACAGTCCTAAGCCAGAGAATCACACCAAGTGTGCCATCACAGGACAGAGAGTTAGACAAGAGAGGGGAAGCCAAGACAAGGAGACACATCTGAGCGCCTGACAGCAGCCGCCGCGGCGGCGGCAGGGTCGCCTCGGCGACTGCAGCTGCGGCCATACCTGAGCGCTCACACAGAGAGTCCGGGAGATGGAGCCAGACGCAGTGGGCGAGAGGATTCTACTCAACACCAGCAAGAGCAGACATCTTCATCCTGCAGTTTGCAGACCAGAGACGACCCAGGATCCAAGACTCGGCGTGAGTACAAGCCCGATGTCCTCACTCCTTCTCAGGGAGCAGAGGAGGGAAGGCCACCCCTCACCCCCCAGCACCAGTGATCTCCATCTTGGATACTGACAAAGCTCGGAGGAGCTGCTAGCTCCAACTCAGGCCTTGGAATGAAACGAGTCATTTAGCAGGTCACAAGAACTTAACAGAGAAGTGACCTGCCAGACTCAACTCCATCCAGGGAAAAGTCACCCAGCTCAGGCACCAGCTCTAGGAGTGGCTTTCCTCACTGGGTAACCAGAGCCCGAGGCTGCCCCTCCCTCTAGCAGCCTCAACAATCAATTGAAAAATAGAAACCCTGAGAATGGCTCCAGGCTGGGCTCTGAGAGTTTTTCACAAAATAGCCCCAGGGAAAAGCTACTGTTTGTTGAAAGGCCTCAACTCTACCAGAACCTAGCCTCATCACCCCTCTTTTGTGATTCTCAAAGCAGATCACCCTCCCATTAACCTAACCTGGGAGGGGGATCTCAAAATCTTGGGTAAAGCAGAGAATTTTTCTGACTGTTCAAACAAACTGACTTAAGAAACCAATCAAGCCACAGGACCTCAAGCTGACCACAGACTCCAACAAGAGGCTGGTTACAGACAAAAGGGAGATACAGAAAATCCCACCTCTCCCAAAAAAATCAAAAAAAAATCAAAGAACTTTTTTTTCTTCCTCTTCTTTTCTTTTTTCTGTTTTTCTTTTTTTTTCTTGATACCTTATACATATAAAAATTTTTTCCTTTTCTAAAACTTTTATTAATCTTTAATTTTTGCCTTTTTTGAAAAAATAATTGTTTTCCAGTAACACTTTTCCCTCTCTTATTATTTTTATTTTAGGAATACGTGAATGTGCATTTTCCTTTCTTTTCTTGTCTTCTGTCTCTTTTTCTTTCTTTCTTATCTTTTTGTTTTTTGTCTAGATGTACTGAACTTCTGATCTTTTTTTCTCCCTTTCTTGCCTTTTTCACCTTTTCCTCTCTGTTGTTGTTCTGTATGTGACGTAACGCTTGTCCTGCATGTCCTCAGATAAACCCATAGTTAACTAGTAGACCTTATCCCCCATTGTGTACACACTTAATCCACAAATTTATTACTCAATCCAAAACCTCTGATACTTAAATTCCTTAATAGCAGTACTACCTCTTTATACCTATATAATATTATAAGCATTTTTAAAAGTTTTTCACAACTCCTATCTCCCTCCTGTTTTCTCAATATATTCACATTCGTCTCTAAATAGATGGTCTTTCAATCTCCATAACTATATTACTTTTTACGTTTCTATTTTTTTCTGGTCTCTTTTCATTTCCCTTTCCCTTTCTTCTTTCTCTCTTTCTCTCTAGTTGCATCCTCCCCAACCTATTTCCTGCATTGATATTAGGAATTAGTTCACTCTCCCTGTGCCTCCCCACACCAATCTATTCCTATTTTTTACCCACATATCTTCCTAACCCTAAAAATTTCTGGTTTTCCAAATTCTTCTCTGCGGTTCGAAGCCCATTAACATATAGTTGTTTGATGTTGAATAGATGTATCTGTTGAACGAGATTGTATCTGTAGACTATTGACTGTAAAAATGCAAACATTGGGTGGTGGTTGCCTTAAGATAGTGTTCTAGCACAAAACTGGTGCTATTTTCATCTCAAATGGGCAGAGTAAGCTGGAAAAACACAAGAAAAATGGCAAATCCGGGTATCTCAATTCCCAATAGTGATAATAAGTGGTCAGATCAGATAATGAACAATCCAGAGGAGAGTTCCCAAATAGCTCTACAAACACTGGTGGCAAACAGGATAAATGAGAAATTTCACAACTTACAAAGGACTTTGTGTGAGCGTGATCAGGAGAGAGAGGAGGCATCCCAAAAGATTATACAGGAATATCATAAGCGTGAGGAAGCTACTCAAAAACTGATACAGTATTTGCGTGAACAACTTGAGAATACTCAAAGAGAAAGGGAGGAATGGCACCAGCAGGCTGAGAACACCTAAAGAAAACTGCAGGAATCCCACGAATGGGAGGAAAGAGAACTGCAGGAATCCGACAAACGAGAGGAAGCTAATCAAAGAGCAATTCAGGAATTGAGAGACCACGTAGAGAATACACAAAGATCACTAAAGGCATTCATGGAATCCATTAAAAAAGAGCTGAAGGTAGTAAGGGATACCATAAAGGGAATGCTGAATGGAACCCAACAGAAGGAATGGGAGTCCAAAGAAACCATAACCAATCAACTAAGTGATTTGAGAACAAACACTGAACACCAAATTAAGGAAGTAAAGAAATTCATACAAGACCTAAAACAGAGCTTCAACAAAGAACTTGAAGCCATCAATGCTGACCAGTTAGAAGGAAAAGAGATAAAAAACAAAGTAGAGAGTCTTGACAGTAGGTTAGACCATGCAGAAGATCGAATCTCAGGGATTGAAGACAGCCTAGATATTATAGAGAAAGAACATACAACCATCCAAGACAAGTCCAAGAAATATGATAGATCTATACAACACCTGGAAGACACCATCACAAGGCCTAATCTAAGGATAATGGGTTTAGAGGAGCACCGAGAAACAGAAGTTAATGGTCTAGGAAATTTGTTTAACAGGATCCTAGCAGAGAACTTCCCAAACATACAAAAAGCTAGGCCTATTCAGATACAAGAAGCTTTTAGAACCCGAAATAGACCAGACGGGAATATGATATCCCACCATCACATTATAATCCACACAGGATCAACTCAGACCAAAGAAAAGATCCTTAAAGCTGTCAAGGAGAAAAGGTTAATCACCCATAAAGAGAAACCAATTAGAATCACCTCAGATTTCTCAGCAGAGACAATCAAAACAAGAAGAGCCTGGAATGACATATGCCATGCCCTAAAAACAAATAACTATCAACCATGAATACTGTACCCAGCTAAACTCTCCTTCATAACTGAAGGCCAAATAAAAAACTTCCATAGCAAAGAAAAATTGAAACAATACATCTCCACCAAACCAGCCCTACAAAAGATTCTTAAATATGTCCTACACATAGAAAACCAACAAGACTGCAACAAAGGCCAAGAAACTGCACCCAAACTGAGAATCCAAGAACCATAGGAAGAACCCAGTTTGTACAGCCCCCAAGAACATGGATAACATGGCAGGAACTCCCAAATACCTCTCAGTCCTATCTCTTAACGTTAATGGACTGAACTCTCCAATTAAGCGATATAGACTGTCTAGTTGGATTTTAAAAAAAGACCCTTCTATGTGCTGCCTGCAGGAGTCACATCTTGCCCGTAAAAACAAACACATTTTCAATGTTAAAGGCTGGAACAAAATCTACCAAGCAAACGGCCCCCATAAACAGGCGAGAGTTGCAATCCTAATATCAGATAAAATAGACTTCAAATTAAAATTTGTGAGAAGAGATAAAGAAGGTCGCTACATACTAATTAAAGGATATCTCCTTCAGGAGGATATTACAATTCTAAATATCTATTCGCCAAACAATGGAGCACCCAAATTTATCAAAGAAACACTACTTTCCCTCAAATCCTATATAGATCAAAAGACATTAATTGTTGGGGATTTTAACACACCACTCACCCCACTAGATAGATCAACTCGGCAAAAACTCAACAGAGAAACCGCAGATCTAAACAGCTGCATAGATCAACTAGACTTAAAAGACATCTACAGAACATTTCACCCAGCAGCATCAGAATACACGTTTTTCTCAGCAGCACATGGAACATTTTCTAAAATAGACCACATTTTAGGCCACAAAGCAAACTTGTCTAAATTCAGAACATTGAAGTTATACCTTGCATTCTCTCTGACCACACGGGAATAAAATTAGTACTCAAGACCAAAAGCCACCAAAGAAAGTCCGGTATCACATGGAGGGCGAACAACACACTGCTGAATCAAGAGTGGGTCATGGAAGAGATTAGAAAGGAAATTCAAATATTCATGCTATTCAACAAAAATGAACACACAAATTACCAGCTCCTCTGGGACACAGCAAAGGCAGTACTCAGAAGCAAGTTTATAGCTTTGAGCTCCTACATCAACAAATTGGAGAGATCTGAAACTAGCAATTTAATGACACATCTAAACCTCCTTGAAAAAGAGCAGCAAGAGAAACCCCAATCCAGTAGATGGAAAGAAATAATCAAAATTAAATCAGAATTATATGAATTAGAATCCAAAAAAACTATAGAAAGAATCAACAAAACAAAGAGTTGGTTATTCGAAAAACTTAAAAAAATTGACAGACCCTTAGCAAATCTTATCAGAAAAAGAATAGAACACACCCAAATTAATAAACTCAGAGATGAGCATGGAAACATCACCATGGAAACAACCAAGATTCAGAACATTATAAGGGAATACTTCTCAAAACTGTATGCTAATAAGTTTGAGAACTTGACAGAAATGGACCTTTTCCTAGCAAATATTGACATGCCATAACTAAACCAAAATGAGTTAAACCATTTTAACAGGCCCATATCAAACATTGAAATTGAAACAGCAATAAGAGACCTCCCAGCTAAGAAAAGTCCAGGACCCGATGGTTTTACAGCGGAATTCTACAAGGCCTTCAAAGGAGACCTCATACCAATACTCCTCCAATCTTCAATGAAATTGAAAGAGAAAGCTCACTACCAAACACATTCTATGAAGCCTTCATAACCCTCATCCCAAAACCAGGCAGGGACTCGTCAAAGAAAGAGAACTATAGACCCATTTCTCTGATGAACATTGATGCAAAACTTCTCAACAAAATTTTGGCCAATCGACTTCATCAATTCATCCCAGAAATCATTCATCATGACCAAACAGGATTCATTTCAGGGATGCAAAGCTGGTTCAATATATGCAAATCAATTAGTATTATTCATCACATCAACAGGAGCAAGAATAAGAATCACATGGTTATCTCAATAGATGCAGAAAAAGCATTCGACAAGATCCAACACCCCTTTATGATGAAGGTTTTGGAAAAATTAGGAATCCATGGAACATTCCTCAATACAATAAAGGCTGTATATGACAAACCTACAGCCAGCATTATACTCAATGGTGAAAAACTAAAGCCATTTCCTCTTAACTCAGGAACAAGACAAGGATGCCCACTCTCTCCACTTCTCTTCAATCTAGTATTAGAATGCCTAGCTACAGCAATAAGACAAGATGCAGGCATAAAGGGGATCCAAATAGGGAAAGAAGAAATAAAACTCTCCCTCTTTGCAGATGACATGATCTTGTATTTAAAGAATCCCATAGACTCCACTCCCAAATTACTCAAGCTGATTCAAAACTTTGGCAAAATAGCAGGTTATAAAATTAACCCCCCAAAATCAATGGCTTTTCTGTATGCCAACAATGAGAAAAGTGTGGCTGAAATTAGTAAAGCAACTCCATTTGTAATAGCCCCACAACAAATAAAATACCTAGGAATTAACTTAACCAAAGAAGTGAAGGACCTCTATGATGAAAACTTTAAAATCTTGAAAAAGGAAATCAACCCAGAACTTAAAAAATGGCAAAACCTCCCATGCTCCTGGATTGGCAAGATTAACATCGTGAAAATGGCAATACTTCCCAAGGTTATCTACGAATTCAACGCAATACCTATCAAAATTCCAACCTCATTCTTCAAGGAAATAAAAGAGGCAATCCAAAAATTCATATGGAACAATAAAAGACCCCGGATAGCAAAAACGTTCCTCAATGGAAAAAACACTGCTGGAGGAATATCAATACCAAATTTCAAACTCTACTATAAAGCCATAGTAATCAAAACAGCTTGGAATTGGCATAAGAACAGACCTCAGGACCAATGGAATAGATTTGAAAACCCAGAAATGAACCTACAGACCTATAGCCATCTAATCTTCGATAAGGAAGCTAAAACAATAGAATGGAAGAAAGACAACCTCTTCAGTAAATGGTGCTGGCAAAATTGGTTAACTACATATAGAAAACTTAAGCTAGATCCTTATCTATCACCCTGCACCAGAATCAACTCCAAATGGATCAAAGACCTTGAAGTCAAAGCAGACACTCTGAAAACATTACAGGATGGAATAGGAGAAACCCTAGGTCTCCTTGGATCAGGCCGAAATTTTCTGAACAGATACCTGGAAACACAACAAATCAAAGAAAGGTTGGACAAAGGGGATTGCATAAAGTTGCAGAGCTTCTGCAGGGCAAATGGCATAGCTAGCTAGATCAATAGAAAGCCCACGGTTTGGGAGAAGATCTTTACTAGCCATACAACATACAAGGTTCTCATATCTAAAATATACTTGGAACTCAAAAAATTAAACCCCCAAGAACAAATCCTCAAAGTAACAACTGCCCAATAAATAAGTGGGCGAAAGACTTAAAGAGAAACTTCTCTGAAGAAGAAAAAAGAATGGCCCATAGACACATGAAGAAATGTTCAACATCCCTAGCCATAAAAGAAATGCAAATCAAAACAATATTGAGATATCACCTCACTCCAGTTAGAACGGCAAAAATCAAGAACTCTAACAACAACAGATGCTGGAGGGGATGTGGACAGAAAGGAACCTTACTTCATTTTTGGTGGGAATGTAAACTTGTTCAACCACTTTGGAAAGCAGTATGGAGGTTCCTCAAAAGACTTCACATAGAACTCCCCTATGACCCACCAATCCCACTTTTGGGCATTTACCCAAATGTTTACAAACAAGACCACACTAAAGCTACCAGCACAACTATGTTTATTGCAGCATTATTTACCATAGCTAAGATATGGAACAAACCCAGATGCCCCTCAGTAGATGAATGGATCAAGAAAATGTGGTATATATACACAATGGAATTCTATGTCTCCATCAGAAAGAATGACATTGCCCCATTTGTTAGGAAATGGAAAAACTTGGAAAAAATTATATTAAGTGAAGTAAGCCAGGCCCTAAGAAACATAGGTCCCATGGTTTCCCTTATTTGTAATATCTAGTATATGTATGAATCAAGCAGAACAGGTCAGATAATGTGATGTCAGGACAATGATCCCTTAGATGTGTATTTTAATGTTTTTTTCTTTCATGTATGTGTTTCTAACGCATTTATAAGATTATCTCTTTATTGCTTTTTATGTCCCTCCCCCACAGTATAACCCCTGCTTTCACTATATTTGATGTCAGTATAACTTGTGGAGGAGATGGGGAAAAACCAGTTGTTTAAGGATACAGGTAGACCTGTTACAACAATGAGAAGTACAAATTGTCATGTCCAAAACGAGCTTTACAACGTTGGTGCGGGAGGAGGGGGAAGGAGAAGAATTGGGATTGGGGGGAGGGGGGATGCTGGGTAGGGATGTGAAGGGTAAACAAAGGAGGAGGCTGCAATGCTTGGTAAGAAATGTACGCATTATCCTGCCCACGTAATTGTAACTCCTCTTTACAATATGTTCACAAATAAAATAAAATAAAATTTAATAATAATAATATAAAAGGAAAAACGTGATTATAATTATTCTGTACACCAACTAGACAAGTTGAATTGAAGAGTAGAGTATTGATACACTTATTTTAATTCTCATAACTTGACACATGGATATTTTTGTAGGTTGGTTTGCAGTGTATATTCAGACATGTGTTAATAGATCTGCTCTCTTAACATTCTGACCAATGTAGAAAAGCACAAGTTTTCCTGAATCTCCAGATTCCAAGGGAGCCCTCACAAATTAATATTGAATTCATTCCTGCTCTTTAGTTCTTCAGGAACACCAAGAAATATTTGAAATCACACAGTAGGCACAAATATGCCCATAAACAGAAACTGTTCCATTTCACCACCAATAATAAAAACCTCTAACTTCCTCATTTATACCCAAGTATTTCGACTGTATTGAAACTATATTGCATAGGAATCTAATCAAGAATTATTGACAAGGTGGATCTTTCTACTCTATGCTTCAGACTATTCCATTTTGCATCAAGAATGTTTTAGACCGAAGTGCCAAATCATCTATATATATTTTTGGGGAAAGTTATATGGGGCAAATTACACACCAGTTGAAAATTAACATAGTCACCAAACACGGTTTCATGAAAGGGTTTTTTTTGTTATACTCGACAGTTACAGTCCACTCTTCTTGAAACATTTTAGAAATACATTGATATATTTCCAAAAGATGCATATCCTCTTGCCTGAAAAATATACTTTCTTCACAAAATCATATTATCTTCACAAATTGCATTTTCCAACCTCAAAAGAGTACGTTTTGAATGATATTTTGTGTACACAGAAGAACGTGGCTTTTCCTTGCCACAGGTTTTGGAAAGAACCACTAGAATACTTGTTCAGATGAAATTACACTTAGAAATTATTTAGATGGATGAGACACTTGTATAGTAAGAAATTTTCATGGTCTTTCAGTACAGAATAAATAATTGTAAATTTGTATAAGAAGTCGAATATCATTAAAGTTTTCTTATGTATTTCTTAAGCTCTACAATTATAACAATATATGTAATGGAAGATGATACTCATAAGGAAACTTAAGGACAGTGAAAAATGAAGAGCACATCATCAGTTATTTTCAAAAAAAAATCATGCTTGCGCTTCTACTTCCATATCCATTCAAACATTCATTGTATATAAACATTTTCACAAATTATGCTTAGCCACTCTCTGTCTCAACACATTCAAAGTTAGTCGAACATTTGTAGTGTGACCCCAGTAAATCTATTACTATAATTATTTTGGTTCAGTTTTTCAAATCTTTCCCTAATGTCCTTCTTTCACACTCAGCTATGACTTGGCAGAAGTTCTGAAATATGTCTCTTTCAAAATATTCATGAATGTATCATACATCCAGGAAAATAAGAAAAAAGCGTTCACATGGTTGAATAGAATAGAAAACCCACAGTGGATTTTCTATATAATGTTATTGCAATGAATTTAAACCAACATGATATTTTGATCTCCATTTCAATATTTGTAGAGGGATACTTAAAGTCAAAGCACCAAGACTGATTATTTCATGGGATATATCCTATCAAAGGATACATGCTGTATGGTAGGCAAGTAAATATGAAGGGGTACCATGCAAATAACTTCAGTTAAAATTACAAAAAAATGTAATAAAAAATAAAATGTTTTCCCGTTATTGTGTATGGAGACAACAAATTCTCTTTAAAGTGACAATCACATGTGTATATATATATATACATCAGTCCAGAAAAATAACTAACCTTTAAGAAACATATCCATGTCACCGTTCAGTTTGAAGAGTTAAATATTGGACTTTGAAATGAATATAAAATTTCAATTAACTAGGTTAATATTTCTACATTAAAATTACTTTCTCAAATATATATGGTTTGAGAATTCCATGCCAGAAGCACACCAAGTTTTGGAATGCATGGCTGGGTTCGAGCCCAGGGTCAGATGCTTGATTATCAATATCCGAATTATAGATTCACTTCTCATTACCAAAAAAGTCATATAAGGAAAATATTCCTGGACAACCTGTGATTAATGTTTATCATGAATGAGTAAAATCAAGAATTGAAGGCAGGCAAAAATATCCTCAGTTTTCAATTCCAAAAATTATAGTAATATGCTCTATTTCACCTTACAGGTGTTGAAACAGATTAGTGAAAAATTGTAGCACCATTTTAGTTTGCACACAAACACACACACATACACATACATACACAAAGATTTGCATCTACAAATGGACAGGACAGGTAACAGAAATATCAGATCACACACACAAATTTCCTCACATATAATGAAAAAAAAACTTTAAAAGACAAATGAGAGACTAACATGGTCTCCTACATATTCACACATTCTCCTAATCAATTCACAGGTTCTCTAGTATCATCCATCTTTAAAAAGCCAGAAAAAGTATGATTCCATAAGTAAGACATATTATCATAATGGAATGGGATCGATAATACATGGAGTCATAATAAATGGTAATAACAAAAGAAGTTAAGGAAAAATCACTGTATGACACACTATTCTGAATTGCAGAGAGAAAATGTAATTTAGTACGACTAGGGAGTGAATAAAAGCTAACTGGCTCTTATCTGGATGAATGTTTTTCCAAGATTTTGGAAATACCAGTGAGTAAACCAGAAATACCAGTGATGAATATTGCATTAAAGTTCTGTCTTTGGTTCTTGTTGTTCGTCATTGGGCTTGAAATCTGAGGTTGGGCAAAGTCACTGAGCTCTTTATAGTTCTAATGCTCTACCACAATGCCACTTCCAGTTATGAGGTGATGAGAGTGTGACAAAGGTTCCTTTTGGACTGCCTTGAAAACTATTCTAAGATCTCAGCCTCCTACATGTCCCTAAGCAATTAGTACTAGGCTTCTTTTCTCTGTTATCCAGAGAGTGTTGATGACTTTTCTGTTTCTTTCTTTCCTACATTCATTCACACTGCAGGTCCAGGAGTAACCGTGATTTTCTTTAGATGTAGTGCTCTACAGTATTCCATTGTGAGGAGATTAATTCCAGGAATGAATCTGAAAATACTCCTTGACTTTATTAATCTGTAATAAGCCTCCTGTGTAAAACATAAGAGATGCTAGAATTAATAACATTATCACCTGGCCTGGCTCAAATGTGGTTTTCGACCTGAAAAATCATTTCCCATGACATATTCTGTTCCTCTGCATGACAGAGGATGAGAAACTCCCTAACCACAAGAAGAAACATATTCTATTGATCAAATATTGAATTGATCCTTTCAGTGTGAAAGCAGTATGAGTTTTAGTCCTCTCTATAATATTCAGATGAAAATTGTCATCTGATGCAAGGGTGAACTTGTCTATTCCCATTAGTCTACCTCAGTTAACACTTCATTCACTATATAAACTGCCAATTCTTCTGCACATAACATTGTAATATCTCTTACATACAGCAGACAATTGAATACCAATTCCTAATATGCTTATTACCTTTTCACAGGAAGAATATATGAGGCCTGACCGTGATGAGAGGCTCATGTAAATACAACTTGGTCTTAAATGAAATACACTTGTTTTTTAAACAGAACTGATCAGAGAAGAGAATTGTTGACAATATCAGTACATCTAGAATTCATTGTCTTACTTATAAAAAGGTTGATATCTCCTATTGGCAAACAACACAAATTACCTGATTCCACATGTAATAAATGCTTAGGAACAAGTCCATGTAAGGCCAATTACTGTTCATTTGTTCCTTTATTTGTCACCTTATCATTTCCGGAAGAGAGAATTTTTCTGACAACCTATAAAATCAAAAATACAATTTATTTTGTGACCTTGGAAGGACAAGTTCATTCTAACAATTACAATTCTTTAATCAATCTCATAAATACTCAATAAGGTACAATAACTTTTGTAGTTACACATTTTATTTTGATTATCCTATCCATACCATATCCAATGTGTTTTCATATTTTATTTAGGAATGATAAATGTGAAATCCGTGTATGTACTGCTGATTAAAATTAGCTTTAAATACATACATACATATATATATATATATATATATATATATATATATATGCAAAGTTCAAATTGTAAGTCATATCAAGAATCTCCTCAAATAATGCAAGAAGACAATTCAAACCGGGTAGTTATTTTGCAATAATAATCAATTTCAAAATAAAGGCATGATACCCACATACAATCGTATACATTGATCAATTTCCAGTTGAAACTTCTCCCTTTTACACTTTCATAATTGATGAGATGAGTGAATCCTGAAACCATAAAAATGGGGGAAAAGGATTGGTTAAAAATATCAGTGTTATCGATGCATTCCCTGATTGAAATTGATCGCAAGAGAATAAGAAAAATTTTCAGATAAGGTAATTCTAATCTGCACCAATGTGGATGATTGAATTACTCACAGGTCTTAATGAAACTATACTTGAGTTTTACCATCAGGAAACCAGGTCAGAGAGTAATCCAAAACTTCGTTTGTAGTGAGCAAATTGTGTGTTTATGCAGAACAGAAAATTTGTTATTCATAAATCCTATTATTTCAACTTCAATTTTGACAGAAAGTAGTGCATCATAAGAAAACAGAATTTTCTTTACCTGTTGTTGCCAGAGGATTTGATTGTGCCCCAAACAAAACTTGGGATAGTATCTTCTAACAATTCTTCGAACCATAGGAATACATACTTAGTTGAGGAACTACACTAAATTTCCTTTAACCTTATCGATATAAAAACAATAACAAGGTAAACAGCCTGAAGAGCCTTACAAGAAACATTTAGGTGAATAATAACCATTGAAAAGAACAAATTATTTTAGAAATAAGTTAGAAGCAATAGCAAGAAAAAAAACATTTGTGTTTGACATGGTTTTTGATCACTTAGGACTGCATGTATTCATATACATTATTGATATCAGTATATGAGACAAACCAAGTTGAGCAAAAAATTTTAATTTCACGCCTAAAGGAACAAATCATACATAAGCAGCATGTAAGTTGAGATTAAATCACGGAAAACTCAGAAAAAAACAACAAATTGTTTACCTTTATCTCACACTTCCTCTAGGAAACGTACTGCCATCTATTTTCAGAACTCTTGTCTTCTTTCTGGTTCCAAGTTATGTTGACTACAAGCAAAGAGAAATGTATCATCAGAATAGGATCTTGGTGCAATTGGACTACATTGATTTGGATTGCCTACATCATCTTCAAGGGAAGTTTTCTCCATACAAGTTGTAATATATTTACTATGTTGATCTCTCAGAACCAGGTGGCGAGTATTGAAGGGAAAAGTAGCAAAGTTGACAGCAATATCAGCATGATTCTGTGTAACAAAAGTTGTGAAAAAATATTCGTTTGTGAAAAAAATGTTCAAATTTTCTCTTGTTAGATTTTTTTGGGCATGATACCTATCATGGGGCTTGACACCACGATTTGGTAGGTATGCTAGTTCATCCTTTTGCAGAGGGCTAGAGTTCTGCAATTTTAGCCATAGCACCTCTTCTCTCTGTTGTCATCTGATAGTAGAGATAAGATTCTCTATGACTCCCCTGCTTGGGCTGGCATCAAGAAATAACAGAAATCTCAATCTCTCAGATTGATATGATTTCATTAGGAGGAATCAGTGCCAGGCTCCAAAAAATTGTATTATGAACTTTAGAAATGTACATTTACTTAATTTTGGCCTTCATTTTCTCAAATATGGATTATTTATGAACAATTTATAAACTCATAGAAAGGATGATTGAAAGTATATTTGAAATTATCCAAAATGGAACATCATCATGTCTTCTTTACAAACTAAACGCAGAAGCTGTGTTTCCCCTGCAGCTCTGGAAATTACTGTAGCAGTGTTACATTCAGAAAAAAAACTCTATTCTGACAAACTTCAAGCATTCTGAAATTTTTGATACAAATAAAAGAGCAATTTTGTACTCAATATGCTAAATATAGAAAAGAGAAACATCTCCCATGTTAATACCTGTTGAACAGGTTCTGAAAACTAAAGTATCCAAACTGAATTCTAGGCCATATGACAATAACGTATGTGTCTTAACAAAATATTTAGTGTTTACGAATGACATTACTTTATATTTTGGCCATTAGGCAATGTGAAGGAAAAGGAAACCACCTCTAATATTTGTGAAACATGGCATACACAGTTTGATATAATTGCCCACACAAAACATTTTACCTATGTTTTGTTTTGAATGGAGATCTAGAAATACAACAGGAGAAGTACAGAAGTTGGGCTTCCATTGTCTTACATTCTATTATGTACTGTGGAGATTTCAGAAGGAGTACAAATATCTTTCCATGACATTTCTGCCACACACATTGTCTCACATGTTTCAACATATACTTCCAACAATTTATCTTAAAAATAATCAAATTTATACATGAACTAAAGAAGATATATAATATCTACATGTTCCAATGAAACATTACCTTACTACATTTCACCACATCTTATGGGAAACTGCATGATCTGATTTTTTATTTTTATCATAGGGACACTGCAATAACCTCTCTGTATCTACAGATTCATCTGAAAATGAAAAATACCTCAGAAAAAATCAGTATATTGGGGAAAATACAAATCTTCACTGTTATTTCTCTTATGAAATATACCATAACTCAGGAATCCCTATTTGGAGAGTGTAGATTCAAAATATGACAGAGTATTACTCTGGAATTAACTTCTGCTGTTCCTATTAGGTGGTACTTACTCTTTAGTATTATGAAAAATATTCCTTCCAGTGAAATAGTTATTGCTTTAAGACAAATGAAACTGTTAGCTTGTGTTATCTTGTGAGAACACACTTCCAATGAGGGGCGCTGATTTATTTGCATTCTTACATTTGAATGTAAGTGCCTATAATTTACATACTTTTTTAACCTTTCAAACTACAATATCAAAAGTTCTAGTTCTCATTACCAGCATATCTAATACTTGAGACACAATCAGGACAAATCCCACTATCCTTTTCTCTCTGTTCCTTTGAGTCTACCTTCTGTGATTCCCAAAAATAACGAGAACTAGACCATTTAACATAATTTCCCAAAAGAAATGGGTACAGGTTTCCCTTCCTCCATTTTGACAGACAGGTAAATATCAACAAGTTCTGCAGATAGAAAAATTCTCTGAGGGAAAACATAACTACATATCTCAAAATTACATGTCTTATATAATGTGATTTCCTCCGTTATATGATGAACAACCTCGTATAATGGAATCATCTCTAATACTTTTTTATGCTAGAAACAAGTGAAATGAAAAACATTGACGTGCTTGTCTACTTCACAGATTAGGGTTATTTATAACAGTAGAAATATATAACTTTTGAACTCAATAAATTGCATATTTTTCAGGCATTAATTTCTCCATCTAGCCAAACAATTAGAGGATGACATGTCATGACAATTTTTGAGCGAATTTGGAAAAGTTTTTTTAATGGCTGTCTACATTAACATATTTCAAATCCTTTTTACAAATATGCAATACAGATTGAAAATATATAGTGATCTTAAGGCGAATTGCCACTTTACATATATGTCTTTATGTCTCTTCAGATTATAAGGTGAGTAGGGATTATTATTCAGGAAATTGCTTCTTAGAGAAGTTGTGCATTGCAGAGGAAAGGAATCATTGAGACTATTGAGAATCAAAGTTCGAGATTGGGGCTGTGGTTCAATAGGTCTATACGTAGTAAATTTCAGTAGTCCGGTGTCTAGTGGCCATGAAGCAGAGCGAGAAGGCAGTAAGCATATGATTGCTCTGACCGACTTAAAAGTGACGGGAATAGAAGTTAGTTTTAAGTTCGCCAGAATGAAAATAGTTTTTTTTTTGAAGTCTGAGGAAAAAAATTGCATTCTTTTACCCATGGAACAATACAGCATAGTTGGAGAAAATTATAAGACCTACATCTTGGGATGTCAAGTAAAAGGCGAGAAATATGTTCCAGTCACATACAAGAACCAAAAAGATAATTTACATGTATAAGACAGAAGAAGTAAAAGACGATAAAGGAGTGTTATCTGTTTCCTTCAGTTAAATGGATTCTTCCAACAATTCAGGATCTCTTCCTCCCTACAGCAACAACTGGGTAGGTTTTCCACAACATCTACATCTGTATAGTGGCTTCCCTGGGTCTGGCCACTGTTATTATGATGTATCCCATAAGTCTGACTTCCATTTTGCGAACTGAAGAAACAGAGACAATATGACTAAGGAAGTGCTCACTTCTAGACTAAACCCAGAAAACAAAGAAGCACTTCAATTTAGTAAGCATTGGGGAAAATAATTCAGGAGAAAAGAAATGTGTGAGTATTCAGTAAAGGAATACTGTGAATGGATGTCAAACACATTTCATTTGGACATGAACTACTGATTCTATTTTTTTTTATTATTGTGAAAATACCATAAGAACAGGTTACATTTCCATGAGAAAGGTAATGAGTACATTTCTTATCAAGCATTGTTGCCTGCTCCTTTGCTTCCCTTTCCCATTGCTTCCCATCCAGCTCCCACGCACCTTCACTCCCGCACCCCGCCTGTGGCAAATTTGTAAAGTTCGGTTTTAGACTTAATGTCTTGTTCATCTCATTGTTGCAAAGGGTCCACCTGTGTCCCTATTTAAACAATTTCTTTTTTTCCTGTGACTTCCACAAATTATACCAACATCAAGTGAAAACAGGGAATATGCAAAGCAAAAAAGAACTCATCTTATGACTATGTTAGAAACAATAGCAAGAAAGAAAAAAAAAAACATTTGAGTCCTTATCTTGTTGTCATTTCGACTACCATCGACTTATCTGACCGTTTCTGCTTGTCTCAGGCATATACTAGTTAATGCAAATAAGGGAAACCATGGGACCTATGTTTCTTTGGCCCTGGTTTACTTCACTTAATATAATTTTTTCCAAGTGTTTCCATTTCCATACCACATTTTCTTGATCCATTCATCTACTGAGGAACATCTGAATTGGTTCCATACCTTTAGCTATGATAAATAATGCTGCAATAAACATAGTTAGGCTGGGAGCTTTAGTATGGTCTTGTATGTGATCATTTGGGTAAATGCCTAAGAGTGGAATTGCTGAGTCATAGAGAAGCTTTATGTGTAGTCTTTTGAGGAACCTCAATACTACTTTCCAAAGTGGTTGAACAAGTTTACGCTCCCACCAACAATGCAGTAAGGTTCCCTTCTGTCCACATCCCGTCAAGAATCTGTTGTTATTAGAGTTCTTGATTATAGCCATTCTAACTTGGGTGAGGTGTTATCTCAATGATTTTTTGACTTGCATTTCTTTTATGGCTAGGGAGGTTGAGCAATTCTTCATGTACCTATTGGCCATCCTCCTTTGCTTTGCTCTTCAGAGAAGTTTCTCTCTAATTCTTTAGCCCACCTATTAACTGGACAGTTGTTTCTTTGAGGATTTGTTGTTGGGGATTTAATTTTTTGATTTCCACCTAGATTTTAGATATGAGACCCTTGTCCATTGTATGGATAGTGAAGATTTTCTCCCAATCCTTGGTCTTTCTATTGCTCTTGCTTGTTATGTCCTTTGCCATGCAGAAGCTCTGCAATTTCATGCAATCCCATTTGTCCAACATTTCTTGGATATGTTGTTTCTGGGTCTGCATTAAGAAAATTTAGGCCTGTGTCAAGGAGAACTACGGTTTCTCCTGTTCCATCCTGTAATGTTTTCAGGGTGTCTGCTTTGAGATCTTTGATCCATTTGGAGTTGATTCTGGTGCAGGTGAAATATAAGGTTCCAATTTTAGTTTTCTACATGTAATTACAATTTTGACAGGGCCATTTACTTAAGAAACTGTCTTTCTTCCATTCTATTTTTTTAGCTCCCTTATAGAAGAATTGATGCCTACAGGTTTGTGGGTTCATTTCTGGGTTTTGGATTCTGTTCCATTGGTCCCGAGGTCTGTTCTAGTGCCAGTACAAGGTGTTTTAATTACTATGTCTTGTAGTAGAGTTTGAAATTTGGTATCGATATTCCTCCAGCACTGTTCTTTCTGTTGAGGATCGTTTCTGCTATTAAGGGTCTTTTATTGTTCCATATGAATTTTTGTATTGCCGCTTCCATTTTCTTGAAGAAAAAGGTTGGAATATCTATAGGTATCTAATTGAATTTGTATATAGCCTTGGGAAGTATTGTCATTTTCACAATGGTGATCCTTCCAATCAGTAGCATGGGAGGTTTTCCATTTTCTAAGTTCTGTTTTGATTTGCTTTTTCAGGTTTTTAAATTTTTCATCATCGAGGTCCTTCACTTATTTGTTTAATTTAATTCCTAGCTATTTTATTGTTTGTGTTATTTTATATTTTTATTACGAATGGAGTTGCTTCCCTGATTTCAGGCAAGCTTTCCTTGTTGTTGGCATACAGAAAAGCAACTGATTTTTGAGGGTTAACTTTATGCCCTGCAACTTTGTCAAAGTTTTGAATCAGCTTGAGTTATTTGGGTGTGGAGTCCATGGGTTTCTTTAAATACAAAATCATGTAAATCTGCAAAGAGGGAGAGTTTTGGTTCATCTTTCCCTCTTTGGATCCCTTTTATGTTTGCATCTTCTCTTATTGCTGTAGGTAGGCATTCTAGTACTACAATGAAGAGAAGTGGAGAGAGTGGACATCCTTGTCTTGTTCCTGAGTTAAGAGGAAATGGCTTTAGTATTGACCATTATGTTTAATACTGGCCGTATGTTTGTCTTATACAGACTTTATTGTATTGAGGAATGTTCCCCGGATTCCTAGTTTTTCCAGAACTTTCTTCAAAAAGGTGTGTTGGTTCTATTAAATGCGTTTCTGCATCAATTGAGAGAACTATGTTGTTCTTATCCTTACTCTTTTGACGTGACGCATTATATTAATTGATTATCATTGATTCAGGTTTGCATCTTTGAAGAGAATAGTTTCATCGTGGTGTATGATATTTTGGATGAATTGTTGAAGGCTACTAGCCAAAATTTTGTTGATAAGTTTTGCATCAAAGTTCATCAAAGAAATAGGTCTATAGTATTGTTTCTTTGATGAGTCTCTTCCAGGTTTTGGGATGAGGGGTATGATGGCTTCATAAAATGAGTTTGGTAGTAAACATTCTCTTTCAAATTCATTGAAGAGTTGGAGGAGTATTGTGTGAGCTCTGGTTTAAAGGCCTATAGAATTCCGCTGTAAAACCATCGAGTCCTGGGTTTTTCTTAGATTGGAAGTCTCTTATTGATGTTGCTATTTCAGTGCTTGATATAGCCAGTTAAAATGGTTTAACTCATCTTAGCTTAGTGTTGACATGTCAGTATTTGCTAGGAAAAGGTCTATTTCTGCCAAATTCTCAAAATTATGAGCATAAAGGTTTAAGTAGTATTCCCTTGTAATGTTCTGAATCTTTTTTGTTTCTGTGATGATGTTTCCATTCTCATCCCTGAGTTTTTATTTGGATGTGTTCTCTTCTTTTTCTAATAAGATTTACTAAGGGTCTGTCATGTTGTTAATTTTTTTGAAAAACGAACTCGTGGTTTTGTTGATACTTTCTCTGTTTTTTCTTTGGCATCTAAGTCACTCGATTCTGATTTAATTTTAATTATTAATTTTCATTTATTGGATTGGGGTTTATCTTGATGCTCTTTTTCAAGGTAGTTCACATGTCTCATTAAATTGTTGGTTTCAGATATCTCCTATTTGTTGGTGTAGGAACTCAGAGCTATAAACTTGCTTCTGAGTACTGTCTTTGCTGTGTCCTAGAGAAGCTGGTAATTTGTGTGTTCATTTTGGTTGAATATCATGAACATTTGAATTTCCTTTCTAATCTCTTCCATGACCACTGATACTTCAGCAGGGTGTTGTTCACTCTCAATGTGTTACAGGACTTTCCTTGATGGATTTTGGTGTTGAGTTCTGATTTTATTCCCTTGTGGTCTGAGAGAATGCAAGGTATAACTTCAATGTTTCTTAATGTGGACAAATTTGCTTTGTAACCTAAAATGTGCTCTATTTTGGAAAATAGAAAAATGTATATTCTTAGAAAATCGTATATTCTGATGCTACTTGTGAAATATTCTGTAGATGTCTGTAAAATCTAATTGATCTATGCAGTTGTTTAGATTTGCACTTTCTCTGTTTAGTTTTTGCTGAGTTGACCTATCCATTGGGGGTTAGTGGCGTGTTAATGTCCCCAACAATTAATGTCTTTGGATCTATGTGAGATTTGAAGGAAAGTAGTGTTTATTGCATAAATTTTTGTGCTCCGTTGTTTGGCAAATAGCTATTTGGAATTCTAATATCCTCCTGAAGGAGAGATCCCTTAGCAACCTTCTTTATCTCTAACTATTTTTAATTTGAAGTCTATTTTATCTGATATTAGGTTTGCAGCTCCTGCCTGTTGATGGGGGCCGTTTGCTTGGTAGATTTTGTTCCAGCTTTTCACTTTCAAACTATGTTTGTTTTTATTGGCAATGTGTAACTCCTGAAAGCAGTAGGTAGACAGATCTTGCTTTCTAATCCAACTAGACAGTCCATGTCTTTTAATTGGAGAGTTAAATCTGTTAATGTTGAGAGTTAGAACTGAGATGTGTTTGGTAGTACCTGCCATGTTATCAAGTTTTGGGGGCTTCCAGAAGTGGGATCTTCTTTTTTTGGGGAGGGGGGTTCTGGTCGTGGGGCCTGAACTCTGGGCCTGGGCACTGTCCCTCAGCTCTTCAGCTCAAGGCTAGCGCTCTACCACTTGAGCCACAGTGCCACTTCCGGCTTTTTTCTTTTTGCTTATGTGGTGCTGAGGAATTGAACCTGGGGCCTCAGGCATGCAAGGCAAGCACTCTACCACTGAGCCACCTTCCCAGCCCAAGTAGGATCTTCTTATAATTCTTGAATTCTCATTTTTAAATGCAGTTTCTTGGCCTTTTTTGTGATTTTGTTGATTTTTCTATATGTAAGACATCTTTAAGTAATTTTGTAGGTCTTGTTTGGTGGAGATATCACGTTTCAATTTTCTTTTCTTTGTAAGCTTTTTATTTGACCTTTGGTTATGAAGGAGAGTTTCCCTGATTACAGTATTCTTGGCCTATAGTTATTTGTGTTTAAGGAATGGCATATATCATTCCATGCTCTTCTTACTTTAATTGTCTCTGCTGAAAAATCTGAAGTGATTCTAACTGGTTTCCCTTTATAGTTGATTGATCTTTTCTCTTAGGCAGATTAAGGATCATTTCCTTGGTCTGAATTGAATTATACTGTGATGGTGGGAGGTCCAGTTCTTGTCTGGTCTATTTGGGGTTCTAAAAGCTTCTTGTATCTGAATAGGCCTATCTTTTTGCATGTTTGGGAACTTCTTTGTGAGGTTCCTTTTAAATACATTTCCCAAACCATTAACTTCTGTCTGTACATGCTCCTCTACAACCATTATCCACCGACTAGGTGTCTTTCTAATATTGAATGGATCTATCTTATTTCTTGGATTTGTCTTGGGTATTTGTATGTTCTTTCCGTATAATAGCTAGGTTGTCTTCAGTCCCTGAAATTCGATCTTCTGCTTGATCTAACCTACTGTCAAGACTTGATGGCTTCAAATTTTATGTGGGATCTTTGTTTTAGGTATTGTGTGAACTTCTTTACTTCCTTAATTTGGTGTTCAGGTTTATTCTCAAATCACTTAGTTTATTCTCAAATCACTTAGTTGATTTATTATAGTTTTTTTGGACTCCCATTCCTTCTGCTGGACTCCATGCCGTATTCTATGTTGGTCTCCCTGAATTCTTTCAGCTGTCTGTTTATGCATTCCATTAATGCCTCTATTGATTGTTGTATAATCTCATTCCACTCTCCCAATTCCTGTATTACTCTTGGATTTGTTTTCTCATGTTCACGCAATTCCTCTGTTTCTCTTCGACTATGCTCAGCCTGCTCACACAATTCCTGTTTCTCTTTGACTTTTCTCAGCCTGCTCATGCATTTCCTCTATTATTCTTTGATTGTTCTCAACCTGATCATGCCATTCCTGTATTAATCTTTGAGTAGCTTCCTCACATGCATGCGATTCCTGTATTCATTTTTGGGTTGTCTCCTATCATGCCTATCATGCTCACACTGAGTATTTTGCAGGTTTTCAATCTTTTCATACATCGTGTTTACTAGTAGTGTATGTAGAATTTTTTGGGAACTCTCCTGTGGATTAATTATTAACTGTTCTGTCACCAGATTATCAAGAATAGGAGTGGATATTTCTGGACTTGCAATTTTTCTTGTGTTTCTCCAGCTTTTTCTACCCATTTGGAATGAAAATAACACCAATTTTGTGTTTGAGCACTATTTTAAGGCAGGCATCAAGCAGAATCATCTAGTTGCATAGTAAAAATAGCTGCAGATAAAATCTAGTTCAACAGATATAATCTATTCAGCATCAAACAACTATGGATTAATAGGCTAAGAAGAGCAAAGAATGATTTGGCAAACCAGAAATTATTCGGTTTAGGAAGAAATGTAGGGAAAAATAGGATTAGAAGGATGTGGAGAAGTAAAGGAGAGTGAATTTAACCAAGTCCTAACATCAGAGAGGGAAATGTATTGGACAGAATGATAGGAGATAGTTATTTTTTTTACAAAAAGAAAAAAATGGAAAAAAATTGAAATTTAAAAATGAAACACAAAAATTGTGTAAAACTAAATAAATTATATTGAAAGAAGAAAAGGATAGGATGAGTGGAGGGGAGGGATATTAAGGAGAAATGAAAAAACAAAAAATAAAATTTATTGAAATTATTTATTAATTATATTAATTATTATTAATTATATAGGTATAGAGATAATACTACTATTAAAGTAGTGAAGCCTGACAGCTTGTGTATCGAGTAATAAATTTCTGGATTAAATATGAACACAATGGGTGATAGGGTCTAATGTTCAATGATGGGTATACATCTGGCAATGAGCAAAACAATAATTAAGTCACCCAAAAAAGAAAAACAATGAAAAGGAGGAACCAAACGTCAAAAAAGATTAAAAAAAGAAGTATGCATACACCAATATACACCTAAAATAAAAGTTATGAGATAAGGAAACATTACTGGAAAACATTTAATTTAAATTTTAAAAATGTACAAAAGAGAATTCTTTGATTTTTGGGGGGAGGGAATGGGAAGATCGTGTTTCTCCCCTGAGTCCATAACCTGTCTCTTGTAGAGTCTCTGGTCTGCTTGTGGTGTTTGGTTTTCCTTTGGCTTGATTGGTTTCTTAAGTCAGTTTGTTTGAGCAGGCAGAAAAATGCACAGCTTTATCCAGAATTTTGTGATCCTCTTCCTAGGTTACTTAACTGAGAGGGAGATTTGCTTTGAGTATCACAAAAGAGTGAGAGGCTGTTTCCCCTAGTTTGGAGATGCTGTGAAGAAGCTAGGTTGTGGGTAGAGTTAAGGCCTTTCAGTAAACAGCTTTTTCCTGAGGGACTAGCTGCTGAGACACTCACAGAGCCCAGTCTGGAGTAAATCTCAGGGTTTATGTTTACTGAGTTTCAATTGTTTGTCTAGGCTGCTGTAGTGAGGGGCAACCTCTGGCTATGTATACCCACTGAAGAAACTTATTTCTCCAGGGGCAGAGTTACCTATGCCTGGGCGGGGTAACTTTCCCCTAGGTGGAGATTCTCCTGCATGTCAGGTCAGGTTCTTGTGACCTGCTAAATGACTCTTTTGTTTTCTACCAAGGTCTGAGTTGGAGCTAGATGCCCAGCTAGGTCTTTGTATCAATGATGGAGTTCTCTGATGATGGGGGAAAGGGTGGCTTTCCCTCCTCTGCTCCCTGAGAAGCAGTGAGAATGTCAGGGTTCTACTCACTCCAGATTCTTGGTTCCTGGGACATCTATGGTCTGTGATCTGCAGGATGAAAATATCTGCTTCTTGTCAGTTCTTGCTGGTGTTGAGTATAATCTAATCCCCTGCTGTGTCTAGCACCTTTGTCCCCAACTCTGTTGTTGGTATGGAGGTTATAGCTGCAGCCGCTGCCCATGCTGCTGCTGCCACAGCCAGGGCTACCAGCAAGTGCTCCGATCTGTCTCCTTGCCTGGATTTTTCCTCTCTGGCCAACCTCTGTACTGTGATGGCACACTTGGTGTGATTCTCTAGCCTAGGACTGTTCACTGGAAGACAAAAACTGATTTCTATGAAAGAGCTGGTTTAGCCTCCAGCTTCTCCTCCGCCATCTTCCTCTCCCTCCTAGGCAGTTGTTTCTTTGAGGATTTGTTCTTATAGAATTGACATTGTCCAGTTCTAATTATATTTTATATATGAGGCCTTTGTCCATTGTATAGCTAGTGAAAACTTTCTCCTAATTCGTGGGCTTTCTTCTGATCTTGCTAACTGTCCTTTGTCATGCACAAGCTCTGCAGCTTCATGAAATTCCATTTGTCCATCTATTCTTTGATTTGTTGTTTTTCTAGGTCTCTATTAAAATTTCGATCTGTATAAAGGAGACCTAGCGTTTTTCCAATTGCTTGCTGTAAAGTTTTCAGGGTGTCTGCTTTGACTTGGAGGTCTTTGATCCACCTGGAGGTGATTCTGGTTATTAACCAATTTTGGCAGCAATTTACAGAGGAAGCTGTCTTTCTTACATTCTGTTCTTTTGGTTCCCTTATCAAAGATTAGCGGCTATAGGTTTTTTGGGTTCATTTCTGTGATTTCAATTTTATTCCTTTAGTCATTACGTCTGTTCTTGTGAAAGTAATAAGCTGTGTTGATTACTATGAGTTTGTAGTAGAGTTTGAAATTTGGTATTGATATTCGTCCAGCACAGTTCTTTCTCTTAAAGATTGTTTTTGCTATTCAGGATCTTTTATTGTTTCATAAAAAATTTTAAATTGCTTCTTCTATTTCATTGAAGAATGAAGTTGGAATATTGATAAGTATCACAATGAATTTATAGATCGCCATGGAAAGTATTGTCATTTTCATGATGTTGATCCTTCAAATCCAGGAGCATGGGAGATTTTACACTTCCTAAGTTCTCCTTTGATATACTTTTTCAGATAATTTAAGTTTTCATTGTAGAGATACTTCACTACTTTAGTTAACTCCTAAATATCTTATTTTTGTGACGGTATTACAAAAGAAGTTGCTTTATTGATTTCAGCTGTACTCTTCTCATTGATGACATACAGAAAAGCCATTGATTTTTGAAGGTTAATTTTATGCACTGCTACTTTGGCAAAGTTCCAGATCAGCTTAAATAACCTGTGAAGGGAGTCCGTGGGATTTTTAAATAGAAGATTATGTCATCCACAAAGGGGAAAGTCACTTCATCTTTCTCTGTTTGGTTCCCTATTACATGTGCATCTTGTCTCATTGCTGTTACAAGGCAATCTAATACTAAATTAAAGAGAAGTGGAGAGAGTAGACATCCTTGACTCAATCCTGATTTTAGGGGAAATGCCTTTAGTTTTACACCAATAAGTAAA
Source organism: Dipodomys merriami (assembly GCF_024711535.1). Taxonomy (NCBI): domain Eukaryota; kingdom Metazoa; phylum Chordata; class Mammalia; order Rodentia; family Heteromyidae; genus Dipodomys; species Dipodomys merriami. The sequence goes on along the minus strand of NW_027203159.1, from coordinate 9,576,593 downwards.
ACGTTGGCTGTAGGCTTGTAATATACAGCCTTTATTGCATTGAGGAATGTTGCATGGATTTCTAATTTTTCCAAAACCTTCATCATAAACGGGTGTTGAATCTTGTCAAATGCTTTTTCTGCATGTATTCAGATAACCATGTGATTCTTATCCTCGATCTTGTTGATTTGATTAATTATATTATTTGATTTGCATATATTGAACCAGATTTGCATCCAGGAAGATAGGCCTGTTTGATTGTGATTTGTTTGATGGGCTGTTGAAATCGATTAGCCCAAATTGTGTTTAGAAGTTTTGTGTCAATGTTCATCAAACAAATAGTTGTATAATTCTCTTTCTTGAATGATTACCTGCCTGGTGTGGGGATGAGGGCCACCATCGCTTCACTGAAAGAGTTCAGTAGTGAACTTTTTCTTTTAATTTCATTGAAGTGTGGGGGAGTGTTGGTTTGAGCTCTGCTTTCAAGGCCTTGTAATATATTCCGCTGTAAAGCCATCCAGTCCTGGACTTTTCTTAGATGAAAGGTCTCTTATTGCTATTCCTCTTTTGATCTTTGATATAGGTCTGTTAAGTTGCTTTAACTCGTCTTGGTGTAGTTTTGGCAAGTCGATATTTGCTAGGAAATGTTCCATTCCTTCCAGGTTCCCAAATATATTAGCATAAAAGTCTGAGAAGTACTCCCTTATAATTTTATGAATCTTGATTGTTTCTGTATTGATATTTTCATTCTCAGCTGTGAATTTGTTTATTTGGCAGTGTTCTCTTCTTTTTCTGATAAGATTTGCTAAGAGTCTATCAATTTTGTTAATTTTGTCTAAATACCAACTGTTTGTGTTGTTGATTGTTTCTATGATTATTTTTATTCTAATTCATCCAATTTTGATGTAATTTTAACTATTTGTTTCCATTTAGTGGATTGGGGTTTACTTTGCTGTTCTTTTTCAAGGAGGTTCAGATGTCTCATTAAATTGCTGGTTTCAGATCTCTGCAATTTGTTGATGTAGGAATTCAGAGCTATAAATGAGATTCTGAGTAATGCCTTTGCTGTGTTCTAGAGCAGCTGCTAATTTGTGTGTGCATTTTTGTTGAGTATTATGAACATTTGAATTTCCTTTCTAACCTCTTACATGGGCTACTGGGGATTCACTAGTGTGTTGTACACCCTCCATGTGTGACAAGAGACTTTCTTTGCTGGGTTTTGGTATTGAATTCTATTCCCTCCCCCCCCCCTTGGTATGAGAGAATGCTGGGCATAATTTCAATGTTTGTAAATTTGGACAAGTTTGCTTTGTGACCTAAACTGTGCTCTATTTTGGAAAATGTTCCATATCCTGCCAAGAAGAGTGTATTCTAATTCTGCAGGTGAAATATTCTGTTAAATCTACTCTGTTAAATGCAGTTGTTTAGATCTGCCATTTTTCTGTTCAGTCTTTGCCGAGTTTATATATCTAATGAGGATAGTTATGTGTTAAATTCCCCAACAATTAATGTCTTTGGATCTATGTAAGATTTGAAGGAAAGTAGGATTTATCCAAGGATAAATTTGGGTGCTCTGTTGTTTAATAGATATTTAGAATTTTATTATGTTACTGAAGGAGAGATACCATAATTAGTACATAGGGACATTCTTTAGATCTTCTCACTAATTTTAATTTGAAGTCTATTTCATCTGATATTCGGATTGCAACTCCTACCAGTTTTGGGGGAGGGTTTCCTTTCTAGATTTTATTCCAGCCTTTCAATTTCAGAATATTTTTGTTGTCATGGACATGTTTTGACGTTTGAAAGCAGCAGATAGAAGGATCTTGCTTTTTAATACATCTAGACAGGCTACCACATTTAATTGGAGAGTTAAGTCCATTAATATTGAGAGTTGGAACTCATAGATGTTTGGTAGTTTCTTCCATGTAACTCACATATTCTTGGATATGATAGCTGGGTTCTTCCTGTGGTTCTTTCATTCCCAGTTTGGGTGTGGTTTCTTGACCTTTATTATGAGCTAGATGGTTTTCTATGTGTAGGACATCTTAAGTATCTTTTATAGCACTGGTTTGGTTGCAATACATTGTTTGAGTTTTTCTTTGCTATGGAAGGTTTTTTTTTAAATTCCATTATAAAGGAGAGTTTAGGTGGGTACAGTATTCTTGAGTGATAGTTGTTTGTTTTTAGAGCATGTCATACATCATTCCAGGCTATTTTTGCTTTGATTGACTCTGCTGAGAAATCTGAGGTTATTCTAATTGGTTTTCCTATATAAATGATTGATCTTACTTCTTGACAGCTTTAAGAATTCTTTGCTTTGAATTGATCCTATATATATTATAATGTGTTGGTGGGAGGTCCTGGTCTATTTGGGTTTCTAAAAGCTTCTTGTAGATAAATCGGCCTAGGTTTTTGCATGTTTGGTTAGTTCTTTGCTAGGATCCTGTTAAATAAATTTCATAGACAATTAACTACTGTCTCTATGTGCTCTTCTACATGTATTTTCCTCAAATTTTGCCTTCTGAAGGTGTTTTCGAAATATGGGATAGAGCTATCATATGTCCCGGATTTGTCTTTTGTAGTTGTATGTTCTTTCTCTGTGTTACCAAGTTGTCTTTAATCCTAGGGATGCAGTCTTCTCCTTGGTTAACCTACTGTCTAGACTTTCTATTTTGTGTTTTATTTCCTTTCCTTGTAATTGGTCTGCTTTGAGGACTTTAAATTTTTGTTGGAGCTTTGTTTTTGCTTTTGAATGGACTTCATTACTTTCTTAATTTGGATTTCATTAATGCCTACATTTATATTTGTCTATTCTCATCCAGCTTGCACAATTCCAGTATTATTCTTTGATTTGCTTCCTCATGCTCAATTGTTGTCTATGTCTTTGGCTACTCTCTGCCTCCTCAAGCAATTCGTTTATTAACTTTTGATTAGCATCCTGAAGGTCAGGAGATTTCTATATTACTTTTTGTCATCCACATTATGCTCTCAAAGTTACTGTTTTATTCTTTGGTTAGTCTCTTCTTGCTCCCTATCACACTCACACTGAGTTCTTTTCAGGCTTTCCATCTCAATATTCACCATGTTTCCCAGTAGTGTGTCTAGAGCTTCTGGGCAATTCTCCTCTGGATTATTCATTAACTGTTTTGTCACCAGATATCATGAGTGGGAGTTGAGACACCTGAACTTGCCTTTTTTTTTTGTTTCAGGCTTGTTCTGCCCATTTGTTATGAACATAACACCAATTTAGCACTAGATCTATTTTAAGGCAAACATCAACCGAGTCCTGTGGTTGTACAGATTGATTGATGCAGTCAAAATGGCTGCAGATACAATCTATTTCAACACATACAATCTAATTCAACATCAAACTACTATGGATTATTGGGCTAAGAACATCAAAGACATATTCAGCAGACCAGAAATTAATAGATTTATGGAGAAACATGGGAAAAATAGTATTAGAGTAATATAAATAATATATATATATATAAAATAAAAAAGAAAGATTGTTATTCTTCAGAAAGAGTTAAAGGACACACATGCTCTGATAGTGAATGCCTGGGAAACGGAAAGAACATTAAACAGCAAAACACTACAGCTACACACACAGTTCAAAGATCTGTCACAAAATTACACTGAAGTGAAAAACAAGAAAAAAAGTACTAAAGGAAAAATTTTAACAGACTATTGAGATCCTCACCTCAAATGTAATGCCGAAGTATCATTTCGCAGTGCAAAATGTGAAGGTGTGAAAAAAACTCTAAATAGCAGCATTGAGAAATTCAAGGAGAAGCTGAAAGCAAAGGACGTGTGAGAGATAGTAGTAGTTGAACAGCCAAAGGAAATCTGTGATGCAAAAAGCACACTTGAAAGTTAAGGAGGACTTTGAGAAGGAGATTGGGATCATGAAAGGGAGCTTTCAAGAGAGTAAAGGAGGAGGAGAAAAGGGGAGAAGTCTCCAAGTTCCAGACTGAGTTTAAGTATACTAAGCAAGATTTAAAGGAACTAGAGTCCCCTTATGTTCAGGGAAACTACTGAGTTGATTATGTAGGTCAGTAGACCACACTAAAACTAGTAAACATTGAAAGAAGAAACAAAAATTGGTAATAAGGGTATAAATGTGGAGACACATGTGTTGTAACTAATGTGAAATTCTAACAAAATTACAAGGTCATAACGTGACAAAATGGTAAAAATGTTTGGCAGTATGATATTACAATGGTCATGATGTCACAGTGTATTTCTGATGTCACTTGTCATACCTGAAATATGAGGTCCAGAATAGATTATGTGCTCATGAAGATCTTAAGATATCACAATGTTAGTATATCAGAGACGTTTTGAGGACAGGAGAGGTTTGCGATGTCTCAGTGAGTTAGTGATGTCATAATGGAAATGCGATGTCACAATGTTTATGAGATCACAATGAGTTTCGCATATCAACAAACATGGCACATTTGAAATAGAATGGAATTGCAGAATATGCATTCACAATGTGTCTATGACCTCACAATGACATTGTGATATCATAATTCTATGATGTCTTTGTATTTTTATGATATCACAATGAATTGATTTTGTCATAATGACAATGTGATTTTACACTGGTAATAATGTCAAGGGATTTGTGATGTTCCAATAGCATATCATTTCAATTGTCTTTTGTTAATAATGAGGACATAGATACACATGTGGCTTTTCAAAATTGCTAAGATATCATAGTAGGATTGGGATGTCACAATGTGATCATGATCTCAGAACCTCACTGCAATTTTACAATGGTTTTGTGATTTCACAGTGGTTATGAAGTTAAAATGAAGTTTATAATGTCACTACACGTTTGTAATATCACAATGACATGTCCAGTTTCTATTGCTGATTTTATACAATGAGGATACAACTCCACCGAAAGACCTTGAAATCCCAAATGCCAAGAATTTTCTAAAGTATTATGAGGTAATACTATGTTTGTAACAACACAATGGGACAGTGATCTCACTATGACAATGTTATGTCACAATATCATATCTTAATGTTTGTTTTATTTTTTATTGTGATAAAGTACTTAGCTACATTTCACACATTTTACGGTATTGTGAGTTAATACTACCTAAAATCCAAAAGAATTTTTACCTTCATGACAATTTGCATTGTCATAATCATGGTTTACAAAGTTTGTGATTTCTCTGGGCTATTTCTTCCATTTCGAGTGATATGTACATTTCTTTCCTTTTGCTTGATGTTAGCTATTCCCTCTATCCCTCTCATTCCCTCACTCCCATTGCTGCCTTTGAGTTGCTTAGTTCATTTTCATCAGTGTCCACTGCATCTGATACGCCCCTCTGTTGTATGATTTTCCCAGTTTAAATCTGATTCGGTGTATTGCTCCTAGTTTCTCTCAGAAGTGCACATATATGCCATATATTCGGTGAGCAGAATTGGGTCATTTTGTAATGATATAACAAGATGAGGGGAAGTCTTTGGTTCTTGAGACCTGATTACTTTGTCATATCCCCTTATGTTTTCTATATTACATTCATATATCAGTTACACCATACCATTTCTCTCTTTACTCTTGCTTACCTCCATCAAAATAATTTTTTACTAATTCCACGCATTTTGCTGCAAATTCCATTATTTTTTCCTTTCTAATAACTGTAATATTCTACTGTATACAAGTGCTATAATTTTTTGATTCATTATAATATTGGCTATTGATCTGTCATATATAGATTTATTATTTTATTATTTTATTTAATGTTTCTTCTATACCTATATTCTCAAGATCTTTTAACATGAATGGATATTGTATTTTATCCAAAGCCTTTTCCATGTCACTGTAGATAATTATGTCATACTTGAGCTTGAATCTGTTGGTATGATGGATTACATTTATTGATTTATGATCTTAAATCATACCATCATTTCTGGGATGAAGCCTAGTTGATCATAATGTATGATTTTTTAATATGTTTCTGAATTCTTTTGGCTAATTTTTTGAGATCTTTGAATCTGTGTTCATCAGGAGATTTTTCTGTAGTTCTCTTTTTTCTTGGGTCTTTGCCTGGTTTGGGGATGAATGTGATATTGCCTTCATAGAATGAGTTTGGGATAGCTCCCTTGGTTTCTATTTTAAAAAGGATTTGAATGTGGGTATTAATTTCTCTTTAAAGGTCTTACTGTTTTCCTTACTTTTCCTTGTTGGAAGACTTCTGATTTCATTCTCTATTTCATGGTAAGTTATTGGCTTATTTTAATTGATTTATTTCTTCTATGTTCAATATTGGCAATTTGTATTTCTGTAAAATTTCATCCATTTCTGATAAGTTTTTTTCTCTTACAGAATTTAGATTCTGGAAATAATTCTTTATAATTGAAGGGCGGGTATTTGTTATACTTTGCCCATGGCATCTGTGATCTTTTTGATTTTGATTTCCTCTCTTATTTTTAATCTTGCCAGCGTTTTTTCAGGTGATCATCTTTTTGTATTCTAATTTTATTTATAGTTTTCTTAGTCTCCATTTTTCTAATTTCAGCTCTTATTCTAGTTATCTCATTCCATTTGGTAATTTTAGGTTCAATTTGTTCATTCTTTGATAGTTTTAGTTGCAACATGACACTATCTACTTGATCTGCCTTTATTTTTTTGATGGATGCACTGAGAGGAAGATTTTGCCCCTCAACCCTTCTTTTACTGTGTCCCACAAGTTTGTTTGTGATTTGTATTCATTTTCATTGAATTTTAGAAACTTTTACTTCCTTCTCTAATTTCTCCTGTTACACAGCGGTTGCTAAGAAGTGCGTGTTCATTTTTCATATACTTGATTAATTTCTGTTCTGAAATATAATCCTTTTGTTTTTAACACCTCCTGTTTTTCTCTGGGAGTTCATCATTTTGCTGTAGATTTTTTTTGTGTGTAAACAGTTGGAACTTGAACTCTATTTGGTTGGAGAGAGATGGAGAGATGTGGTGATTCATGACTGTTCTGTTGCCATCTTGGCCCTCCTTCCATAATAATATTTTGATGTCACAATTAGTTGGTGATGCAAAATTCCTTATTAGGTCACAGACGTTTGTGATGTTTCCATGGGTTTATGATGGCAGAAAGACACGCCAAATCTCAATTATCATTAACTGAAAATTAGTATATTGCAGGGCACATGGGCAACAAAAATTGGCACTGAGGGAGAGTAGAGTGGGCTGAGCCCAATTTACCTTATGTTCAGTGTTTAACCAGCCCATGATTGCTTAGGTGCATAATAGGGTGTGACCTTGACAGTGATTGGTTCCTCTTCCTCTCCTGCCTTGCCACCTGCTCCTTTTTACTTTAAAAAGGACTGCTCTGTGTTAATAAATGAGTTTTCTTGCTGCTTGACTTTGCTGCCTGCTGTGTCTGATTGTCTCCCGGGCTGAGGGTGGATGGGGAACGGGCGAGCACCACACCTCCCTTTCCTCAGACCCTGTCTGTCTTTTGTGGGATGGACAAAGACCCAACATCTGGCACCCAACATGGGGCTCAAAAGGAAAAGTTACCGGCCGAGGCTAAGCAGTCTCTTGGGGTAAGTCAAAGCCTTAGTATGGGTAAAGCTATATCACAGAAGAAGAAGAAGGAGGCAACATTAGGCCTAGAAGGAGTATAGGAGTACTTGGGATGTGAGAAGGAAAAGGAACTGGTTAAATTCGACCAAGAACACACTGAAATATGCACAGTGGAAGTCAAAATGAGGGTGAAAGTTACTCCTTCTGACTCAGATGCCCCTGACAGTCATAGGATCCCTCCCTGTTCCCCTGATTGGAAAGGCGGTATGGTGCAGTATGAAACCTGCAAGAGGGACTCGCAAGACCCAGACCCCTACCAACCTTCCATGGAGGGGCTGAGATCTGGAGAAGTAACCTACTTGGAGACCTACCCTGGAAAAGAAAGGCCACCTGAGAGCCCAGACTCAAGGCCACAGGATTCACTTCCCCAAGCATATCCATTCAATCTGGCACCAGGGGCTATCAGGCTCTTGGAATGGTATTGATGTGAAACTAAGGATCTTAAAGAGCTCTGTAAAGCGGTGGCAGAGGATGGCCCAAAATATCCTTGGGCCCAGACCCTATTACACGACATTGCTTATCACCCATGTGTGCCTAAGGACTGGCTGGATATGGCCAAAGCCATCCTTATTAGTTGTCAATTTATTAAATGGTGTGCTTTCTTTAACGAGTAATGCAGAGTGTGAGCAGAGAATAACCGGCAGGCTCAACCCGCGATACCTATTACTTATACCACGTTAACACTGATGGGAATAGGGTACTCCACTGGTGTCCAACAGGCCACAATACCTGGCCAGTACTGTGACCAGGTGAGGCAGGCAGGACTTGCCACATGGTACAAACTGGATGATGGGCCTACTGAGTCCCCCATAGCAGGAGTGAGACCAAAACCGGGTGAGGCTCTACATGATTTCATAGACCAAGTCCAACAGAGCGTTCACTGCAATCTGCCAGCAGGGACCCTCTGATATCAGTTTGTAAAGCTGCTGGTCTGGGAAGGGATGAATGCAGACCACCTCAGGGCCTGAGTGGGATTGAGAGAGAGTTCCCTGGGCAGATGGGTGGTGGACTCACAGAATGTGGGAACACAACAGCACCAATTCCAATCACTAGATTTAGCTTTACAGGCTCAGACTTCTGAAATGACTGAGGCTATTACTCAGGCTCTGGCAGCCCAGGGCCAAGGAACCCCAAGACCATCGGGAAGAGGGACTTGTTTTAAATGCAGGCAGGAGGAGCACTTTAAGTGAGACTGCTTACAACAATACCCAGCCAACTGGCCTGGGAGTAAACCACCCCCTACACCCTGCCAAAGGGGCAGGGAGGGATACAAGTTTGATTTAGATGGGAAGCCTTTAAACTAGGGGAGGGACATCCTCCAGCCCCCCTAACTCAAGGAGGAACTCCCTCTGCTCTTGGCAGCTTCATGACAGGGTGACTCAGGCCCATTGAACTGTCCCCCTGGTGGACTCATTTTAGGACTCCGCCCTAAAATGAGTATTCACATAGGTGGAAAGAGGTTTCACTGTTTAATTGACACTGGGGCAGATCAAATCATACTCAGGGAGGAGGAAGTACCCTTGGATAGGAAGCTTGCCTGGGCACCTGATATTGGGGGTAGGTGACAACTCTCAGTCCAAAGAGATGGTTGCCCTTATGACATGGACTAGCCCAGATGGAGAACAGGGAAAGATATGCCCTTAAGTGGCAAAGAATGTCACTGCCAATTTACTAGGGAAGACATGCTAAGACAAGTGGATGCTGTGGTCACTACAGACCAGGAACATCCAATGATGATATCCTGGATGGGGGAGAAGCACAAAGGCTTAAAGAGGATCCAAAAGGAGTTAAGGAAAAGGATTTTTTAACTTTCATAATTATAGAGAAGAACATAGGGGACCCGCTCAGGTCACACCCAATCCTAAAGGCCACTGCCGCCCCCCCCAGTACCTCCCATTAGGTGAAAGCCGGGAAGCCCAATCTGGGTGGAGCAGTGGCCATTGACCGAACTGAAACTTGTAGCCCTCCAACTTCTGGTGGAGGAACAGATAAACTTTGGGCATATGCGCTCTTCTTTGAGTTCTTGGACCACAACCGTATTTGTTATTCAAAAAGCCTTCGGGGTTTGGGGTATGCTCCAAAATCTACATAAGTTAAATGAAACGATGGGAGAGCTAGTAGGAACGCCCCTAAGACGCATACCCTAGATATACCTTGGTTGTTATTGATATTAAAGATTGTTTTTTTCTAACATTTAAATTTTTCCAAAGGGGCAACTAAATTCAGATTTTGGAAGCACTGGGGAAAACTAAACCCTAAACCCCAAGTGAAAGTCAAGTGGAAGGACCCCCTGACATTACAATGGGGAGGACCTGACCCCCTAGTTACTATGGGCAGAGGATTTGGATTCATTTTTCCCATAGGGAAACAGCTCCCATTTGGATCCCTGCCAGGAACCTTAAGTTTTTACCCATCTCCTCTATACAGGAGGATGCCCAAGGATAAACTAACCAACAAGGAAAGAAAAATGGCTGTAGTGGCCAAGGCTTGAGTGTAAAAGAGAAAAGCCAGAAAGATAACTACTAACCATCCCCAAAGGCAACCAGCCCTTGAGAAAATCTTATGTTCTCTAACAATTGCAGCTGGCGATACTCCAGCTGTTGGCTGTCCTGACCCTACCAATCCTGGCAATGGATCTACAGTGTCTGCATCAACCTCAACGAGTGACCTGGGCAGTGATCAATGCTGGCAATGCAGAAATCGTCAATAGCACCACAAGAGAAGCGTTCCCTTCGACCTAGTGGACTGATCTTCATTTTGATCACCACCCTATGTCATTACTAATTGCTTGTATAGGGGCATTGAATCCATACTATGGTTAAACAACCACCTTTTGTTATGCTTCCAGTTTATTTCTTCTCCAATTCCACAAGCAAATAGCTGGATTAGAACAAGCCCCACGTCTGGACTCTGAAGTGCCAAAGACTGCAATCCCATCCTTTACTAATGTTAAAGGACTGGTAATGACTTTTCCTGGCCTGGTAATGGTTTTGCTGATGGTTTTTCTATGCCTTCCTTGCATTATGTGTGCACTGCAAAACTCTTATGAGCTTAGCTAGCCAGTTACATAAGATCAAGCTCCAATGAAGGAATTCCCCCCCGCAAGAGGAATCGCAGCCAGAGACGGGTAAGAAGGGGTGTCAGTCTGACCAACCTAAGACAGGCTCTTCAGTTTTGCTCTAAAGAAGTTCCCGGAAAGTTCCGGGAAGATGGCAGAGGAGAAGCTGAAATCTGAACAAGCTCTCCCATAGAAAGCAGTGTTCCAGTGAACAGTCCTAAGCCAGAGAATCAACAACAAGGGTGCCATCACAGAACAGAGAGACAGGACAGAAAGGGAAAATCTAGGCAAGGAGACACATCTGAGCACTTGCCAGAAGCTGCCGTGGGGGTGGCAGCTGTAGTGGCAGCGACCTCAGGGCACCATACCTGAGCCACAGAGAATCCAGGATGAAGGAGCCAGACACAGCTGGCGAGTGGATTCTACTTAACACCAGCAAGTATCGACAAGGAGCAGACATCTTCATCCTGCAGTTTGCAGACCAGAGATGACCCAGGAACCAAGACGTGGTGTGAATAGAAGCCTGGCGTCCTCACTCCTTCTCAGGGAACAGAGGAGGGAAGGCCACCCCTTCTCCCCCAGTACCGAAGATCTCCATCTTGGATACCGACAAAGCTCAGTGGAGCTGCTAGCTCCAACTCAGGCCTTGGAATAAAACAAGTCATTTAGCAGGTCACAATAACTTAAAGGCAGCGTGACCTGCGAGACTCAGCTCCACCCAGGGAAAAGTCACCCAGCTAGGGCACCAGCCCTAGAAGTGGCTTTCTTCACTGCATAATCAGAGCCAGAGGCTGCCCCTCCCTCTAGCAGCCTCCACAATCAATTGAAATTCAGTAAACAGAAACCCTGAGATTGGCTCCAGGCTGGGCTCTGTGAGTTTTTCACAAAATAGCACCAGGGAAAAGCTACTGTTTGTTGAAAGGCCGCAACTTGACCAAGAACCTAGCCTCATCACTATCCTCCACCTCTTTTGTGATTCTCAAAGCAGATCAGCCTCCCATTAAACTAACCTGGGAGGAGGATCTCAAAATCCTGGTTAAAGCATTTTTCGGCCTGTTCAAACAAACTGACTTAAGAAACCAACCAATCCACAAGACCACAAGCATACTAGAGATTCAAATAAGAGGCTGGTTACAGACACAATGGAGATACAGGATTTTTCCCACCCCTCCCCCAAAAAATCAAAGAACTCTTTTCTTCTTCTTCTTCTTCTTCTTCTTCTTCTTCTTCTTCTTCTTCTTCTTCTTCTTCTTCTTCTTCTTCTTCTTCTTCTTCTTCTTCTTCTTCTTCTTCTTCTTTTTGGTACCTTATATAAAAAATTTTTTTTCTTTTCTAAAACTTTTTTTAATCTTTAATTTTTACCTTTTTTTGAAAAAAAAATGTTTTCCAGTAACTTTTTTTCTCCTCTTATAATTTTTATTTTAGGGATATATGAATGTGCGTTTTTCTTTCTTTTTTTTTTTGTCTTCTTTCTCTTTTTTTCTTTTTTAATTATCTTTTTGTTTTTTGTTTAGCTCTACTGAACTTCTCATCTTTTTATCTTCGTTTCTTATCCTCTTCACCTTTTCCTCTCTTTTGTTCTTCTTTATGTGACTTAACTCTTGTCCTGCACATCCTCAGATAAACCCGTAGTTAACTACTAGACCCTATCCCCCATTGATTACAAACTTCATCCACAAATTTATTACTCAATTCAAAACCTCTAAGACTTAAATTCCTTAATAGGAGTACTACTTCTTTATACCTATATAATATTTTAAGCATTTTTATTTTTAAGTTTTTCACATCTCCTCTATGTCCCTCCCCTTCTCTCAATATATTCACGTTCTTCTCTAAATAGATTGTTTTTGAACCTCCATAATATTTTTAATTTGTACTTTTCTATTTTTTATGGTCTCTTTTCTTTTCCCTTTCCTTTCTTCTCATTTTCTTTCTCTCTACTTTCATCCTACCCAACCTATTTCCTGCATTGAGATTAGGAATTAGTTAACTCTCCCTGTGCCTCCCCACACCAAGCTATTCTTATTTTTTACCCACATCTCTCCCTAACCCTAATAATTTCTGGTCTTCCAAATTCTTCTTTGCAGTTCGTAGCCCATTAACATATAGTTGTTTGATGTTGAATAGATGTATCTGTTGAACTGGATTGTATCTGTACACTATTGACTGTACAAATTCATACTTTGGTTGATGGTTGCCTTAAGACAGTGTTCGAGGACAAAACTGGTGCTAATTTCATCGAAAAATGGGTAGAGTAAACCGGAAAAACACAAGAAAAATGGCAAATCCGGGTATCTCAATTCCCAATCTTGATAATCAGGGGAAAGAACAGATAATGAATAATCCAGAGGAGAGTTCCCAAATAGCTCTACAAACACTACTAGCAAACATGATAAATGAAAATATAGAAAACATACAAAGGACTCTGTATGACCATGATAGGGAGAGAGAGGAGGCAATCCAAAAGTTTGTACAGGATTATCATAAGCATGAGGAAGCTACTCAAAAACTGATACAGGATTTGCATGAGCAGCTTGAGAATATTCAAAGAGAAAGGCAGAAATGGTGTGACCAGGCTGAGAACATTCAAAGAGAACTGCAGGAATCCCACGAACGGAGGAAGCTAATCAAAGAGTAATTCAGGAATTGAGAGAGCAGGAAGAGAATACACAAAGATCACTAAAGGCATTCATGGAATCCATTAACAAAGAGCTGAAGGAAGTCAGGAAGACCACAAAGGGAATGCTGAATGGAACCCAAAGAAGGAATGGGAGTCCATGGAAACCATAACCGATCAACTAAGTGATTTGAGAATAAACACTGAACACCAAATTAAGGAAGTAAAGAAATTCATACAAGATCTAAAACAGAACTTCAACAAAGAATTTGAAGCCATCAAAGCTGACCAGTTAGAAGGAAAAGAGATAAAAAAAACAAAGTTGAAAGACTTGACAACAGGTTAGACCATGCAGAAGATCGAATCTCAGGGATTGAAGACAGCCTAGATATTATAGAGAAAGAAAATATATCCATCCAAGACAAGTCCAAGAAACATGATAGATCTATCCAATACTTGGAAGACACCATCAGAAGGCCTAAACTAAGGATAATGGGTGTAGAGAAGCACCTAGAAACAGAAGTTAATGGCCTAGGAAATTTGTTTAACAGGATCCTAGTAGAGAACTTCCCAAACATACAAAAAGATAGGCCTATTCAGATACAAGAAGCTTTTAGAAGTCCAAATAGACCAGACCAGAATAGGACATCCACTGCCACATTATAATCCACACAGGATCAACTCAGACCAAGGAAAAGATCCTTAATGCTGTCGAGGAGAAAAGATGAATCACCTATAAAGGGAAACCAATTAGAATCACCTCAGATTTCTCAGCAGAGACAATCAAAGCAAGAAGAGCCTGGAATGATGTAGGCCATGCCCTAAAACAAACAACTATCAGACAAGAATACTGTACCCAGCTAAACTCTCCTTCGTAACTGAAGGCCAAATAAAAACCTTCCATAGCAAAGAAAAACTTGAAACAATACATCTCCACCAAACCAGCCCTATAAAAGATTCTTAAAGATGTCCTACCCATAGAAAACCAACAAGACCACAACAAAGGCCAAGAAACGGCAGCTAAACTGAGAATCCAAGAAACATAGGAAGAACCGAGTATTTGCAGCCCCCAAGAAGGTGGATAACATGGCAGGAACTCCCAAATACCTCTCAGTCCTATCTCTTAACATTAACGGACTGAACTCTCCAATTAAGCTACATAGACTGTCTATTTGGATTAAAAAACAAGACCATTCTATCTGCTATCTTCAGGAGTCACAACTTGCCTGTAAAAACAAACACATTTTCAATGTTAAAGGCTGGAACAAAATCTACCAAGCAAACGGCCCCCATAAACAGGCGGGAGTTGCATTCCTAATATCAGACAAAATAGACTTCAAATTAAAATTCGTGAGAAGAGATAAAGAAGGTAGCTACATACTAATCAAGGGATTTCTCCTTCAGGAGGATATTACAATTCTAAATATCTATTCGCCAAACAATGGAGCACCCAAATTTATCCAAGAAACATTACTTTCCCTCAAATCCCATATAGATCAAAAGACATTAATTGTTGGGGATTTTAACACACCACTCTCCCCACAAGATAGATCAACTTGGCAAAACTCAATAGAGAAACCACAGATCTAAACAGCTGCATAGATCAACTAGACTTAATAGACATCTACCGAACATTTCACTCAGTAACATCAGAATGCACGTTTTTCTCAGCAGCACATGGAACATTTTCTAAAATAGACCACATTTTAGGCTACAAAGGAAACTTGTCTAAAATCAGAAACATTGAATTTATACCTTGCATTCTCTCTGACCACAAGGGAATAAAATTAGGACTCAACACCAAAATAGACCAAAGAAAGTCCGGTATCACATGGAGGCTGAACAACACCCATCTGAATCATGAGTGGGTCATGGAAGGGATTAGAAAGGAAATTCAAATGTTCATACTATTCAACAAAAATGAACACACAAACTTCAAGCTCCTCTCGGACACAGCAAAGGCAGTTCCTGGAGGCAAGTTCATAGCTCTGATCTCCTACATCAACAAATTGGAGAGATCTGAATCCAACAATTTAATGACACATCTAAACCTCCTTGAAAAAGAGCAGCAAGATAAACCCAAATCCAGTAGACGGAAAGAAATAATCAAAATTAAATCAGAGTTAAATGAATTAGAATCCAAAAAATCTATAGAAAGAATCAACAAAACAAAGAGTTGGTTCTTCGAAAAACTTAACAAAATTGACAGACCCTTAGAAAATCTTATCAGATATGATATTTTGTACTTCTCATTGTTGCAACATGTCCACCTGAATTCTTAAACGACTTGTTTGTCCCCATCTCCTCCACATGTTATACTGACATCAAATATAGTGAAAGCGGGGGTTACACTGTGGGGGAGGGACATACAAAGCAACAAAGAAAAAATCTTATAAATGCGTTAGAAACACATGCATGAAAGAAACGAAAACTTTAAAATACATATTTAAGGGTTCATTTTTCTAACATCATATTATCTGACCTTTTCTGCTTGACTCATACCTATACTAGATATTGCAAATAAGGGAAACCATGGGACCTATGTTTCTTTGGGCCTGACTTACTTCACTTAATATAATTTTTTCCAAACCTTTCCATTTCCTAAGAAATGGGGAAATGTCATTCTTTCTGATGGAGGCATAGAATTCCATTGTGTATATATACCACATTTTCTTGATCCAGTATGTTCTCAAACAAAATAAAATTAAATTAAAAAAAAAGAAAAACTTATCAGAAAAAGAAGAGAACACACCCAAATTAATATAATCAGATATGAGAATGGAAACATCACCACAGAAACAACTAAGATCCAGAACATTATAAGGGAATAGTTCTCAAAACTTTATGCCAATAAGTTTGAGAATTTGACAGAAATGGACCTTTTCCAAGCAAATATTGACATGCCAAAACTTCACCAAGATGAGATAAACCATCTAACAGGCCCATATCACGCATTGAAATATAAACAGCAATAAGAGACCTCCCAGCTAAGAAAAGTCCAGGACCAGATGGTTTTACAGCGGAATTTTACAAGGTCTTCAAATCAGAGCTCACACCAATACTCTTCCAACTATTCAATGAAATTGAAAGAGAAAGTTCATTCTATGAAACCATCATAACCCTCATCCCAAAACCAGACAGGGACTCGTCAAAGAAAGAGAACTATGGACCCATTTCTTTGATAAACATTGATGCAAAACTTCTCAACAAAATTTTGGCCAATCGACCTCAACAATTCATCCCAGAAATCATACACCATGATCAAACAGGATTCATTTCAGGGATGCAAAGCTGGTTCAATATATGCAAATCAATTAGTATTATTCATCACATCAACAGGAGCAAGAATAAGAACCACACCTCTTTATGATGAAGGTTTTGGAAAAATTAGGAATCCATGGAAAATTCCTCAATACAATAATGGCTGTATATGACAAACCTACAGCCAGCATTACATTTAATTGTGAAAAACTAAAGCCATTTTCTCTTAACTCAGGAACAAGACAAGGATGTCCACTCTCTTCACTTCCCTTCAGTCTAGTATTAGAATGCCTAGCTACAGCAATAAGACAAGATGCAAACATAAAGGGTGTCCAAATATGGAAAGAAGAAATAAAACTCTCCCTCTTTGCAGATGACATGATCGTGTATTTAAAGAATCCCATAGACTCCACTCACAAATTACTCAAGCTGATTCAAAATTTTGGCAAAGTAGCAGGGTTTAAAATTAACCCCCCAAAATCAATGGCTTTTCTGTATGCCAACAATGAGAAAAGTGTGACTGAAATTAGGAAAGCAACTTCATTTGTAATAGCCCCACAAAAATAAAATACCTAGGAATTAACTTAACAAAGGAGAGAAGGAACTCTATGATGAAAACTTTAAAATCTTGAAAAAGGAAATCAACACAGAACTTAAATAATGGCAAAACCTCCCATGCGCCTGGATTGGAAAATTACCATCTTGAAAATGGCAATACTTCCCATGGCTATCTACAAATTCAAGGTGATACCTATCAAAATTTCAACGTCATTTTTCAAGGAAATTGAAGAGGCAATCCAAAAATTCATCTGGAACAAAAAAAAACCCGAATAGCAAAAACACCCCGCGACCAACCGAATGAACACTGCTGGAGAAATATCAATACCAAATTTCAAACTCTACTATAAAGCCATAATAATCAAAACAGCTTGGTATTGGCAGTAGAACAGACCTCAGGACCAATGGAATAGAATTGAAAACCCAGAAATTACAGACCTTTACAGACCTATAGCCCTCTAATCTTCGATAAGGAAGCTTAAACAATAGAATGGAAGAAAGACAGCCTCTTCAGTAAATGGTGCTGGCAAAATTAGTTAAGTTGTAGAAAAAAAATTAGATCCTTATATATCACCCTGCACCAGAATCAACTCCAAATGGATCAAAGACCTTGGAGTCAAAGCAGACACTCTGAAAACATAACAGGATGGAATAGGAGAAACCCTAGGTGTCCTTGGCTCAGGCCAAAATTTTCTGAATAGAAACCCAGAAACACAATAAATCAAAGAAAGGTTGGACAAATGGGATTGCATGAATTTGCAGAACTTTCATGGCAAAGGACATAGATAGCAAGATCAATAGAAAGCCCACGGATTGGGAGAAGATCTTTACTATCTATACAATGGACAAGGGTCTCATATCTAAAATATAATTGGAACTCAAAATATTCAATCCCCCAACAACAAATCCTCAAAGAAACAATTGCCCAATAAATAAGTGGGCTAAAGTCTTAAAGAGAAACTTCTCTGAAGAAGAAAGAAGGATGGCCAATAGACACATGAAGATATGTTCAACATCCCTAGTCATAAAAGAAATGCAAATCAAAACAACATTGAGATATCACCTCACTCCAGTTAGAACAGCAAAAATCAAGAACTCTAACAACAATAGATGCTGGAGGGGATGTGGACAGAAAGGAACCTTACTTCATTGTTGGTGGGAATGTAAACTTGTTCAACCACTATGGAAAGCAGTATGGAGGTTCCTCGAAAGACTTCACATAGATCTCCCCTATGATCCAGCAATCCCACTTTTGGGCATTTACCCAAATGTTTACAAACAAGACCACACTAAAGCTACCAGCACAACTATGTTTATTGCAGCATTATTTACCATATGGAACCAACCCAGATGCCCCTCAGTAGATGAATGGATCAAGAAAATGTGGTATATATACACAATGGAATTCTATGCTTCCATCAGAAAGAATGATATTTCCCCATTTGTTAGGAAATGGAAAGGCTTGGAAAAAATTATATTAAGTGAAGTAAGCCAGGCCCAAAGAAACACAGGTCCCATGGTTTCCCTTATTTGCAATATCTAATATAGGTATGAGTCAAGCGGAAAAGGTCAGATAATTTGATGTTAGGAAAACGAACCCTTAAATATGTATTTTAATGTTTTCCTTTCTTTCATGCATGTGTTTCTAACGCATTTATAAGATTATTTCTTTGTTGCTTTGTATGTCCCTCCCCCACAGTGTAACCCCCGCTTTCACTATATTTGATGTCAATATAACATGTGGAGGAGATGGGGACAAACAAGTCGTTTAAGGATTTAGGTGGAACTGTTGCAACAATGAGAAGTACATAATGTCATGTGAAAACCAGCTTTACAATGTCGGTGTGGGGGGGAGGGGGTATGATTGGGTGGGGGGTAGGGGGGATGCTGGGAAGGGAGGTGAAGGGTAAACAAAGAGGAGGCTGCAATACTTGGTAAGAAATGTATGCATTATCCTGCCCATGTAATTGTAACCCCTCTGTACAGTATGTTCTCAAATAAAATAAAATTAAATTTAAAAAAAAAGAAAGGCAAATCAAAACAGCATTGAGATACCACCTCACTCCAATTAGAATGGTAAAAATCAAGAACTCTAACAACAACAGATGCTGGAGGGGATGTGGACAGTAGGGAACCTTACTTCATTGTTGGTGGGAATGTAAACTTGTTCAACCACTTTGGAAAGCAATATTGAGTTTCCTCAAAAGAATTCACATAGGGCTGGGAAGGTGGCTCAGTGGTAGAGCGCTTGCCTTGCATGCCAGAGGCCCTGGGTTCGATTCCTCAGCACCATATAAGCAAAGAGAAAGAAGCCGGAAGTGGTGCTATGGCTCAATTGGTAGAGCTCTAGCCTTGAGCTGAAGAGCTGAGGGACAGCGCTCAGTCCCAGAGTTCAGTTCCCGGGACCGGATCCAAAAAATAAAAAATAAAAAAAGGAAAAGAAAAGACTTCACATGGAGTTCCCCTATGACCCAGCAATCCCAATTTTTTGGCATTTACCCAAATGTTTACAAACAAGACCACACTAAAGGTACCAGCACAACTATGTTTATTGCAGCATTATTTACCATAGCTAAGATATGGAACAGCCCATATGCCCCTCAGTAGATGAATGGATAAAGAAAATGTGTATGTATACACAATGGAATTCTATGCCTCCATCCGAAAGAATGACATTGCTCCATTTGTTAGGAAATGGAAAAACTTGGAAAAAATTATATTAAGTGAAGTAAGCCAGGCCGAAAAAAACATAGGTCCCATGGTTTCCCTTATTTGCAATATCTAGTATATGTATGAGTCAAGCAGAACAGGTCAGATAATGTGATGTTAGGAAAATGAACCCGTAGATATGTATTTTAATGTTTTTTTCTTTCATGCATTGGTTTCTAACCCATTTATAAGATTATTTCTTTGTTACTTTGTATGTCCCTCCCCCGCAGTATAACCCCTGCTTTCACTATATTTGATGTCAGTATAACTTGTGGAGGAGATGGGGAAAACAAGTCGTTTATAGATACAGGTGGACCTGTTGCAACAAGGAGAAGTACAAGTTGTCATGATGAAAACGAGGTTTACAATGTCTGTGGGGTGGGGGGAGGATTGTAAAGGGTGGAGGGCGGAGGCTGGGAAGGGATCTGAAGGGTAAACAAAGGAGGAGGCTGCAATTTTTCGTAAGAAATGTATGCATTATCCTGACCATGTAATTGTAACCCCTCTGTACAGTATGTTCACAAATTAAATTAAATGAAATTAAATTGAAAAAAGAAAAGGTGTTCCCGATGATGGGTAAGGCAGATAAGGCAATCCACTCAACCAAAGACAGGTGGGTTCGCTTCTTTAAACAAAGACGGGGGATATGTGAGATGTGTGGAACATTTGGGAACTGACAGTAAAGCTCAAAGGTAATCTAGACCCCTGTGCTAGCTTAAAGGAATGTACAAGGAGCTGGCTTACTTAAAAGACACCAGGTGCCCAGGATTGCTTTGCTATGTCTGAAGTTTGTTTTAAATCCTTGTTTTTCTGGACTATAGTAGAATGGACTGAGTGTGGAGGCCCACGAGGATGCACCGTGCTCTATGTGTGGAAGTCCCAATACCCAGGCTGCTCCCATGTTCTAAAGAGGAAGACCTTATGAGATACTGATACTGACTTTTATATATGCTCAGGATTTAATTGAACTGCTAAGACATTTCTAACTGTGGTGGGACTGCAGTTTATTATTGTGCTAGGTGGGGATGTGAGGTAAGTGCGATGGGCTCTTGGATAATGCACAAGTGTCCTCCCTATCCTTGTCTGGTGAATCTCGACACCCAGTCTTGGCTCGAATCCCCTGCGTGGCCAATGCTATTCTTACCAGTGTAATCCTGTTAAAAAAAACGGGGGTGGGGGTGAATCTGCAGGGCACATGGGCAGCAAAGATGGCACTGAGAGAGAGTAGAGTGGGCTGAGCCCAATTTACCATATGTTCAGTGTGTAACCAGCCTGTGAAAACTTAGGTGCATGATAGAGTGTGACCTTGACAGTGATTGGTTCCTCTTCCAACCCTGCCATGCCATCCATTCCTTTTTTGCTTTAACAAGGGCTACTCTGTGTTAATAAATGAGTTTTCTTCCTGCTTGACATGGGCCCCCACTGTGTCTGATTGTCTCCCGTGCTGAGGGAGGGTGGGGAACGGGCAAGCACAGCACTTTACCTTTCCTTGGACCCTGTCCGAGGGATGGATGAAGACCCAACAGTATATTAGTTCACAAAGGGAATAGGATGTCTCCAAACACAAATGTGATGATGTCCCAAAAGGTTTGTGAGATCCCAATGGGACACAATGGGTCATGATATCTGGACATATGAGGTTGAAAAGAGACTATGAGCTCACCAAAGGCCTAAGATATCATGATTACAGCAGGCCACAATGTTTTGAGAACAGGACAGATTTATGAAGTTACATAGTGATAGTCATATCACCACAGCAATGTGAACTCACAAATGCATTGTGATATCACAATGGTTATGAGGTCACAATTTGTTTCTGATATCAATACATATGCCACATTTGAAGTACAATGAGAATCACACAATAGGCGTTCTCAATGTATGTATGATATCACAATGACAATGTGATGTCATAATGTTATGGTGCCATTGCTATTTTATGATGTTACAATGAGCTGATAGTGTCATCATGACAATGAGATGTCATAGTTGACATGATGTAAAAAAGGGCTTGTGATATTACAATGGCATGTGTGGTCTCAGTTTTCATTTCACAATGAGGATATGGATAAGGATTTTGATGTCACAAAGCCACAATGGACATGTGTTTTTTAAAAGGTGCTAAGTCATATGTTTGAGATGACACGTGATCATGATGTCACAACAGAAATCTGATGTCACAATGAGTTTGTAATCTTGCAGTGGTGAGGTTACAAAGCTTTTGGGATATCACTATGGTTATTATATCACAATGATATCTCCAATTTCAATTGCTACTATTTAACGATGAAGATATGAATTCACAGAGGGAGCTTGAAGTCCCAAGGCAATGAATTACTTAAAATGTTATGAAGCCACACTATGCTTGAGAAAATACGAGACAAGGATATCACAATGTCAATGTTAAGTAACATCATCATGTGATAATACTGTTTTAGTGTCACAATTAGTTTGTGATGCCATAATGGTGAAGAGGTCATAATAGGTTCGTGATGTCACAATAAGTTGGTGGTGTCACAATGGCATTCTGAAACACAAAAAATCGTTAACTCACAATGAGCACATGAGTTCACAAAGAGACTGTGATGTCTACAGAGATAAGTGTTGTAACAAATGTAAGGAAGTCCTAGCTGTTTTGTGATGTTACTAACCTTTGATGCAATATCACAATATGGCACAATGGTCATGAAATCTGGCAGTGGCAAGTCTTAGAGGTCATAATATCACAGTTCATTTATGATATCGTATGTCATAACTGAAATGTTAAGAGGTCCAGAACAGATTATGAGTTCACAAACGTCCTAAGATATCACAATGGCAGCATGCCACTAAAGTTATGAGAACAGGACAGGGTTATGTCACAGTGGGTTTTTGATATCAGAATGGTAATGTGATATCACAGGGGTTTGTGATGTCACAACAAGTTTGTAATATAGCAACTACATGTTCACGTTCAATTTTACTAGTTCACAATGAGAATGTGAGTTCTCAGCAGAACCTCCAGGTCTCAAAATCCATGAATATTCTAAATTATTATGAGGTCATAATAGGTTTGTGAAACCACAATGGTACAGAGATATCACAATGTCATTATGATTTCAAAATATCACATCATAGTAAGGTATTTATGTTACAATTAGGTGGTGATGACATATTGGTGATAAGGTCAAATTAAATTTCTGAGGTCACATTCAGTTGGGTTTGTCAGAATGGAATTACTGATATGAAAGATCATTAATTCACAATCAGTATATTAATTCACAGAGACCAAGATGTTTCCTTGGACATGTGTTGTCACAAATGTAATGAATTTTCCTAACAATGTGCTGATGTCACAGTGTGATACAAGGTTCACGAAGGCTGGCAGTGTGATGTCACAATGGTCATGATATCAAGTGGATTTCTGATATCACATGTCATATATGATATATTATGAGGTCAAAACAGATTATGAGTCACAAATAGACTTAGACATCACTATGGCAGCATATGAGAACAGGACAGATTTGTGATGTCACAGTGAGTTAGTGATATTGCAATGGCCATGTGATTTCACAGAGTGATTGTAAGGTCACAATGGTTATTATGTCACATGGATTTCTGATGTTAACCCAATTTGATATAAAATAAAACCAATGGATAGGCATTTAGAATGTGTGTATGATAGCACAAAGACAATGGGAAAACCTAATGCTTTCATGTCATTGTACTTTGCTGATGTCCCATGAATGGATGGTCTCACAAAGAAAATTTGATATCACATGTGATGATGTCACAAAGTGTTGTGATATTGTAATAGCATATCTGATCACAATTGTCATTATTAGATCACAATGAAGATATGGGTACACAAAGAGTCTGTGATGTCACAAAGGCCATGTGTTTATTCAAAGGTGCTAAAAGGTCATAATAGGTTTGGGAAATGACAATGTGATAGTGTTATAACAGCAATATCATGTCACAGAATCACATCATAATCTTGTTTTGATGCCACAATTAGTTCGCGATGCCATAATGGAGCTGAGGTCACAATAGTTTTGTGATGTCAAAATGGGTTTTAATGTTAAAATGGCATTCATGATATCAATTTTCATTTACTTACAATGACTATTTGAATTCACAAAAGGACTGTGATATCTCCAGTCCTGTGTTGTCACAAATGTGATGACGTCCTAACAGGTTTGTGAAGTCACAATGTGACACAAGAGTCATGATCTCTGGCAGTTTGATGACACAGTTTTCATGATGTCACTGTATTTCTGATATCACATATCATACCTGAAATATTATGAGCTCAAAAACATGAGTTCACAAAGGGCCTAAGATATCCCAATGGCTCCATGTCACAAAAGTTATGAGGACAGGTTTGTGATGTCTCAGGTTAGTGATATCACCATGGCAATGTGATGTCACAAAGCGATTGTGACTTCACAATGGTAATGAGATCAAAATGGGCTTTTGACATCAATCCAAATGCGACAATGGCATTTGACATCAAGTCCCATGACATTTGATAGAATAAAATCACAGAATAGGCATGCACACTGTTTCTATGTAGTCACAGTGTCAATGGGATTTCACAATCCTAAAATGCAAAGGTAGTTTTGTGATGTCAATAATGAGTTGAGAGTGTCATAGTGACAATTTGGTGTCATACTGGTGATGATGTCAAAAAGCGTTTGTGATGTTACAATGACATATCTGAACTCAATTGTCATGAGGTCACAATGAGAATATGGGAAACAAAGGGACTGTGATATCAAAAAGGCCATTTGTTTTTTTTTTGAAAGAAGCTAAAAGTTCATAATAGTTTGGTGATGTCTCAATGTGGTCATGATATCAAAACAGCAATGTGATAACAATGGGTTTGTGATAAGAGTAATGATGTCTCTTTGGGTTTGTGATATCACAAAAATTTTGTAATATAACAGTCACGTGTACAATTGCAATGGCTTCTAGTTCAAAATGACGATAGGAGTTCAGAGAATGAGTGTAAATCCCAAAGGCCATGACTTTTCTAAACTGTTGTAATGTATAATTAGGTTTGTGAAAAAATAATGGGACAGTGATATCACAATGTCAATATGATGTCACAATATCACCTCATGATACAATTTTGAAGCCACAGTTGGTTATGCCATACTGCTGATAAGGACATTATAGTTTTGTGATATAACAATGGGTTGATGGTGTCACAATGGCATTCCAGATCTCAATTCTCATTGACACACAATGAGTATATGAGCTCACAAGAGACTGTGATGTCTCCAAAGGCACGTGTGGTCACAAATATGATGAAGTCCTAGCAGGTTTTTGATGTCACAATGTGACACAATAGTCATCACAAGGTGATGCACAGGGATCTTAAAGTCAAGGTCGATTTCTGATATCACATTCCATACTTGTTATATATTGAGGTCTAAAACCGATAATCATCTCACGAGGTCTATAATATATCACAATGGCAGCATGTCACAATTCATTAGTTGAGGACAGGCAGGTGATGTCACAATGGGTTAGTGATATCACAATGTCAATGTGATGTCACAAAGGATTGTTATGTCACAATAGTTATGCGGTCACCATGGGTTTTGGTTACAAACCTTCAAGCCACATTTCAAGTAGAATGAAATCATAGAATAGTCGTTTATATTGTTTCTGTGACATCTCAAAGACAAGGTAATGACTTAATGCTATGATGTCATTGAAATTTGTTTAAGTCACAAAGAACTGATGGTGTTATATTGAAAATTTGATGACACAGTGGAGATGATGTCACTAAGTATTGATTTTTTTCTATTTAGATTTTTTATTGTGAAAATACTGCACAGAACGGTTACAATTACATGAGCAAGGTAATGAATACATTCCTTATCAAGCATTATCATGGCATGTCTGATCTAAATTGTCCTTATTTCACATCAACCATATAGGTACACAAAGGTACTGTGATATCTCAACCTAGATGCCCCCAGTAGATGAATGGGTCAAAAAAATGTGGTATATATACACAATGGAATTCTATGCCTCCATCAGAAAGAATAGCATTGCCAATTTGTTAGGAAATGGAAAGATTTGGAAAGCATTATATGAAGTGAAGTAAGCAAGGCCCCAAAAATATAGGTCCCATGGTTTCTCTTATTTGCAATAACTAATATATCTCTGTCACAAGCAGAAAATTTCTGATAATTTCATGTTAGGTGAAATGAACCCCAACATAAGGATTCAAATGTTTTTTCTTTCTTGCGATAGTTTCTAACATTTATAAGATGATTTTCTTGTTGCTTTGTATGTTCCTCTCCCACGGTATAACCCCTGCTTTCACTGTATTTTTTTAATTTTTTTATTGTGAAAATACCATGGAGAGGGGTTACAATTACATCACAAGGTAATGATGTTTCTGATCAAGCATTGTTGCCTCCTCCTTTTTTGCCCCTTTCTATCCCTTCATATCTACCACCCTCCCACTCCTTCAGCCCCACCTCTCTGCCCCCAGCCAAAGTTGTACAATTTGTTTTTTGACATAAGGACTTATACAGCTCATTGTAACAATGGGTCCATCTGTATCCCTATTTAAACGGTTTGTTTTTGCTCTTCCCCTCCACAAGTTATACCAACATCAAATACAATGAAAGCAGGGGTTATACCATGTGGGAGGGACATACAAAGCAACATAGAAATCATATTATAAATATGTTAGAAAGTTTAGTGTTGTTATAATTTGTTGAGCGGAAGGTAATAAACAAATGGTTTAAATAGGGATACAGGGGGATCCTTGCAACAATGAGATTTACAAGTCATTATGTCGAAAAATGATCTTTAAAACTTTGGCCAGAAGTGGGAGGTGGGGGCGTGGGAGGGGTAGGAGGGAGATGGAAAGGGATGGGAAGGGAAAACAAAGGAAGAATGCTTGTAGCTTTAGATAACAAAATTTTGGGAGTGAGTGGTTTGCAGACCAATTAACAAAGGGAGAGGCTGCCCATTGGAGGTCTGAGGTTTGGTGGTCCAGGCTGTTCTTGGCTCTGGGTATCCAGGCCAGGACAAGGTAGTTGCAGGCTCCTTTCTAGTGTAAATAATTTTGTTATCATAAATATGCCTCGATGGATTGTCTCGTGCTTTAGAGGGAATAATTTTGGATGCCCCTGCAAAATAATCCATCTGAATGTCAACGGGACTTGGCCCTGGGAAATCACCTTTGAAGGTGAGTGTCTTGACTCTCAGGGTTCACATCGTCCTTCATACCTTTGTTTTCTGAGGACGAGTGTGCACATGAATCATGTGGGATTCTTGGGGTGTGTCTAAGGAAAGCTTGCCAGATAGTTTTGGGGAACCTCCCTGGAGGTCTTCTGGGGTTTCCTTGGGAAGCCATCTAGGACCTCCTTGTGAAGTCATCTGGTGCTTCCTTGAGAAGCCACCTCCTCCGGAGTTGATCTACATTCTTTGAGCAGGCCTCTGGGACCTACTTGAAAGGTCATTTGATACCACCAATGGAGGTCATTTAGGACATTTTCTGCAGTTCATATTGGGCCTCCTCATGAGGCCATCTGGGACCTCTTCCAGAGATCATATGGGTCTTCCTCCATAGGTCATCTGGGACCTCTTCAAGGGGTCATCTATGTCTCCTCAAGTGGCGAACAGGGACCTCCTTCACAGGTCATCTTGGGCCTCCTCAGTAGGTCATCTGCAATCTCCTCGAATGGACACTCTTGAGAGATTCGGTAAATGTGGGTTGTCTGTGGCTATTCATCTCTGTGTGTTTACAATCTATATGTTTTCTATCTAGGTCTTATCAAAACGTCTGTTTACTCCTTTGTACCAGGATGAAAGAAAAATGTCCTCAAGTTCTAATAACTAAAACTCTTTTTTTTCTTGTGTTACAGGATCCCCCAGAGGAAGACCCACTGCTGTATTATCTTACCTATTCTGTGCCATGAGCACCTCTGATGTTAAGTCCTCCCCATACCAGAAATCCTTCATTGTATCAGCCTTAGGTCTACATGGTGGTACAGTCCCATTATTAACCTTGAGACAGGCACAGGGGGAGATGGTGGGCAGGACCCCTTTCTAATGTGTGTTCTCTTTATATCTAGTGACCTGTATAACTAGAAACAGCAAAATCTGTCCTTTTCTGAAAAACCCAATGGGCTCATCTCTTTATTAGAGTTAGTATTTTTCACACATCAGCCCATCTGTAATGATTTGTCAGCAATGTTTTTCTTTTTTTGGTCATGGGGCTTGAACTCTAGACTTGGATGCTGTCGCAGCACATTTCAGCTCTTGGCTAGTGCTCTACTCCTTGAGCTACAATGCCACTTCTGTTTTTCTAGTGGTTTATTGAAGATAAGAATCTCCTGGACTTTCCTGCCTGGGCTGGCTTTGAATCGTGAGATCTTCAGATCTCAGACTTCTGAGTAGCTAGGATTACAAGAGTGAGCCATCATCTACTAGCAATTTGTTAGTAACTTTTATAGCTGCTTTTCACCTAGGAGGAAAAGGAGCAAATCTGGCTTAATGCCTTGAAGTTGGTCCTTGACCCAGCTGGTTGCTCCAATGATGACCCAGTACATTTAGAGCAAGCATTTACTCAATCTTGCCCAAAAGCAATGGAGATGAAAGGCACATACCAATTAACAACACACTCTGTTATCAGGGATACACTGATCTAGTCGTAGAGGTTCACTCCTGCCATTTGCAAATGAATTCTCTTCTCATCACTGAGGGTTTCTTGATCCAAGTCCTGTTGCCACTTCTGAAACTCAAACCCCCTTCATATTCAGTTCTTCTTCTAGGTTATCTCTTTTGTCAAACACCCACTGGATAACCTCTACCAAATCAGATAACACCGTTCCCTTCAAATCCTTTAACTTTCAAATCTTTCTTCTAATTCTGGGGCTAACTGGGTAACAAAGGCCATAATTAGGATTCTTCTCATTTCCTTGGCCTCAGGATCTATAGACATATAACTCATACAGGCCTCTACCAGCTGTTCCAGGAAAGAAATAGGGGACTGACTGTGCAGCTGTACAATCTCACTCACCTTAGATTAATGAATTGGCTTCCTAAGCATTGCCTATAATAACAGAATCTGGTCCTAATAACAGAATCTGCTGCTAATTGGTAAACACTTCCTTACCTCGATTGCTGTTGTAGTCCCAGCTTGGGTTAATCAAGGGAAAGACTTATTCCAAATGGACATGTAAACCAGTGGGGTTATGATAACCAGGGGGCCTCCAATAATCATCATGGCCCATTCTGCTGGAGTGGATAGGATGGATGGATCTGAATGGGGCATGTCACACTGCTGAAAGGGCTATCAAGAAGGGACTGGACAGTTTTGGAAGTGATGGTTGCAAACTATGAGGCAGTAGATCCTTTGGAGTGGGGGAGGGGTACAGAGGATATATAAGCTGTCTGTTCAGAGCCATGGAATAGGAGAGAAAGGAGAAAGTCCTAGAATGAAAGAAGTGGTGAGATAGCAGGAGGGCAAACCCTGGAAGAGAGGAACTACAGGGAGAGCAAGAGGAGAAAGTGAGTAACTGGCCACTGGGGCAGACCAGAGAAAGCCTGTGGAGAATGAAGATGCCTAAAGAGAAGGAGGACCTAGTGGAAGAGAAAAAGAGAAAGACCTGGAAGAAACGGCAGGTTGTAGAGTAGAAGAGAGGAAGGGAAAAGGACAAAGCCTTGCTCTTTGAACTTTGGAACTTTGGAGAACATAATTTTGGGGTTGGTGATTTACAGTCCAATTAACAAATTACTGGGCTGCCCATTGGTGGACTGAGGTTTGGTGGTCGAAACTGCTGTTGGCTCTTGGTATCCAGCCTTGGACACGGAAGATGTAGGCCCCCTTCTAGTGTAAATAAATTTGTTTATTATCATAAATATACCTCAATGGAATGTCTTGTTTTTTATGGGCATAAGTTTACAAGTTCAACAAAGAGCTTGATGTCCCAAAGGCCATTTATTTTCCAAATTGTTATGAGGTCATATTAGGTTTGTGAAAAACAAATGGAACAGTGATATCACAATTGCAATGTGATGTCACAATATCATGTCAATAATATTTATGATGCCATATTTACTTAGTGATATCATACTGGTGATGAGGTGACAATAGGTTTGTGATGTCACAATGGCTTTGGGTTATAACAATGGCATGGTAGATATCAATTTTCATTAACTCTCTCTGAATATATGCATTCACAAAGGGCCTGTGATGTCTCCAAAGGCAGTGTGATATCACAATGTTTACAAATAGAAAATGGGTTTCTCTTATTACATGTCATACCTGGAATATTATGAAGTCAAAAACAGATTATGAGCCCACAAGGGGTCCAAAATATCACAGTAGCATTATGTCACAAAGTTACCAAGACCGGAGAGGTTTTTGATAACAGAGAGTTAGTGATATCACTATGTCAGTGTGATGTCACAAAGGCTTTATAATGTCACAATAGTTACAGGGTCACAATGGATTTCTGATATCAACCCAAATGCTACAATGTAAATAGAATGAAATAACAGAATAGGCACTCACAATCTGTCTATGATGTGTCTATGACTATGTGCTTTCATAATGCTATGATGTCATTGTAGTTTTCTGATGTCTTAATGAGCTTAACGTCAATGGGATGTCACGCTGATGATGATGTCACAAAAGGTTTCTGAGGTTACAATGGAAATATCCAATCTCAATTGTCATTAGCTCACAATGACAGTATGTATACACAAAGGGATTGTCATGTCACAAAAACCATGTTTGTTTCAAAAGGTCTAAGAGGCCATAATAGGTTTTGGATGTCATTTTGTGATCGTGGTGTCACTAGGGCAATGTGATGTTACAGTGGTCATGATGTTACAGCAGATTTCTTATATGACATGTCATACCTGAAATATTAAGTCAGAAAAAGATTATGAACTCACAAAGGGACTAAGATATCACAATGGCAGGATATCACAAAAGTTATGATAGAACAGGTTTGTGATAGCACAGTGGGTTTAGTTAGATGGCAATGGCAATATGATGTCACAAAGGTATTGTGATGTCATTATGGTAATTAGATCCCAATTGATTTCTGATATGAATTCACATACCACATGTGAAATAGAATGAAACAGCAAATAGGCTTTCACATTGTGTCTACAATGTCATAGTGACAATGTGATGCCATAATGCTATTGCTTTATTTTAGTTTTGTGATGTCAGAATGCTCTAATTGTGTCATGGCCACAATGTGATGCAACACTGGAAATGATGTCTCAAATGGCATATGATGTTACAATGGCAGGTCTGATCTCAGTTGTCAGTTCACAGTGAGGATATGGGTACAAAAAGGGACTATGATGTCACAAAGGCCATGTATTTTTTCAAAGTTTCTAAGAAGTCATAAGAGTTCTGGTATATCATATGGATTCATGATATCATAATGACAATGTGATGTCACAATGAGTTTTTTTATGTAATGGTGATGAGGTCACAATGGGTTTGTGTTGTCACAATGTGTTGTAATATCACAAGAATAAGTCCAATATCAATTGCTGGTACTTCACAACGATGATACCAGTTCACAAAAGGACCTTGAAGTCCTAAATGCCATGAATTTTCTAAAATGATAGGAGGTCATAAGAGGTTTTTGAAAACACAGAGACAGTGGTATCAGTATGGCATTGTGATGTTACAACCGCATGTCATTAATAATGTTTTGATGTCATGATTAGTTGATAAGTTCAAAATACCATGCCAGATCTCAATTGTCAATAACTCATAATGAGTATATGAGTTCGACGTTATGTGTTGTAACAAATGTGATTAAGTTCTATCAGATTTGTGATGTCACATGTGATACAATTGTCACAACATCTGGCAGTGTTATCATGATGCCACATCAGATTTCTGATGTCACAATCATACCTAGAATATTATGAGTTCAAAAACACATTATGAACTAACAAAGAGAGTAAGATATCTCAATGGCAGTATGTCTCAAAAGTTTATGAGGACAGGAATGGTTTGTGATGTTACAGTGGATTACTTATATCACAACAGAAATATGATGTCCCATATGAATTATGATGTTACAATGGTTATTATGTCATATGTGTTTGATATCAACACACAGGCCACATTTGAAATAGAATTAAATAACAGCATACTCACTCTAAATGGGACTTTGATTTCAAATTAACAATGTGATGTCATAATGCTCTTGTGTCAGTGGAGTTATGTGATGTCACAATAAAGTGATATTGTCAAAATGACAATGAGATGTCACATTGGTGATGATATCACAAAGGGCTTTTGATGTTACAATGGCATGTCTGATCCCAATTGTCATTACTTCACAAAATGTATACAGGTATACAAATTGTGATGTTACAAAGACCACGTGTTTTATCAAGTGTGCTGAGAGGTCATTAGAGGTTTGGGATGAGACAATGTGATGGTGAATTTGCAATGATAATGTGATATCAAATTGGGTTTGTGTTGTCACAGTGGTGATTAGGTCATATTGTGTTTGGCCAAACCAGATTGTAATATCACAATCACATATCCAGAGTATGAGTTCTAAATGCCCTAAGATATCACAATGGTAGCATGTCACTAAAGTTATGAGGAGAGGACAACTTTGTGATACACAATGTTTTAGTGATATCAAAATGGCAATGTGATATCTCAATGGTTCTGAAGTGTCTTTAGGTTTCTGATATTCGCACACATGCCAGTTTTTAAATAGAAAGAAATCATGGAATAGACAGTTAAAATGTGACTATGATGTCACCCTAAAAATTTGATGTCATGTTTTGATGTAGTTCAGAAATGTCACAATGAGTTTATGGTGTCATTATGATTATATGATGTCACACTGGTGAAGATGTCATGAAGTGTATGTGATGTTATGAAGACTATGAGGCCAAAATGGTTTCTGATATCCACACATGCTACATTTGGAATAGAATGTAATCACAAAACAGACTTTCACGAAGTGTCTATGACACCACAAAGACAATGTGATGACATAATCCTATGAAGTTATTGTAATTTGGTGGTGTAATAATTAGCTGTTTGTCATAATGACAATGTGATGTCATATAGTGATGATGTCACAAAAGGTATGTGATGGTCAAATGTAATGTCTGATCTCATGTCCTTAGTTCACAATGACATATGCTTATACAATGGGACTGTGACATCACAAGGGACGTGTTTTTTCATAGGTGCTAAGTGGTCATCTAATATTTCAGATGTCACAATATGTTCCTGACGTCACAAAGGCAATGTGTTGTCAAAATGGGTTAGTAATGTCACTGGTGCTGAGGTCCCACATGATTTGTGACTTTACAATGAGTTTGTAACATCACAATTACATGTAAAATTTCACTTGCTTCTCGTTCATATTGAGGATAGGAATTCGTAGATGGAACCTGAAATCCTAAAGCCATGAATTTTCTAAAAGTTATGAGATCATAATAGGTTTGTGAAAATTAATACAATGGAATAGTGATAGGACAACGGCAATGTGATGTCAAAATAATAGATCATAATAGTGTTTTGGTGTCACAATTGGAGATGCCTTCTGGGGAGGTAATAGGTTTGAGATAGTTTGATGATGACACAATGGCATGCCAGACTTCAAATATTATTAATTCACTGTGAGTATATGTTCAAATAGGGACTCATGTATCCAAAGGCATGTGTTTTCACAAATGTGATGAAGTCTTAAAACATTTGTGATGTCACAATGAAACACAATGGTCATGATGTCTGGCAGTGTGATGTTACAGTGGTCATGATGTCACAGTGATTTCTGATATCACATATCTGAAATCTTATGGGGTCAAAACAGATTATGAGTTTTAAAAAGCCCTAAGTTACCACAATGGCAGCATGTTAAAAATGTTTTGAGGACAAGAGAGGATTCTGATGTCACAGTATTTAGATGATATCTCAATAGCAATGTTATGTCAAAAAGGTATTGAAATGTCACAATTGTGACATTGTGAGTCAATGAAAATTGAAATCTGGCATGCTATTGTAACATCTCCAATATATTGTGACAACTGAAACCTATTATGACCTCATCACCAGTATGGTCTTGTCAACTAATTGTGACACCAAAACATTATGACATGATATTGTGACATCACATTGCCATTGTGATAGCATTAACCCGCTGTGACATTGAAAACCCTTCCTGTCTCAAAACATTTGTGACATACTTCCATTGTTTTAGGAGCATATATGTTTTAGACCTCATAATTTAGGTATGATATGTGCTATGGAAATATACTGTGACCTTATGATAATTGTGACATCACACTCAAGACATCATGACCATTGTGTCAGATTGTGACATCACAAAACTTTTACGACTTCATCACATATGTGACATGATTTTGGAGACCTCAAAATCCTTTTCTGAACTCATATATTCATGAGGAGTTAAAAATTGAGGTCTGGCATACCACTCTGACATCACCAACCCATTGTGACATCACAAAAGATTGAGACCTCAGCACCATTATGACATCACCAACTAATTATGACCTCCAAGCATTATTATGACATGATATTGTGGCATTATATTGTCATATCACTGTCCCATTCTTTTTTTCACAAAACTATCATGAGTTCATAAAATTTTATATAATCCATGGCCTTTGGGACTTCTAGTACCTTCTGTGAACATGTATACTTATGACTTATGAAGCAGAATGCAATCATTGCGGCATATTTAAGACATTAAACAAATTTATTTACACTGGAAAGGGTCCTGTAAATAATTTGTCCTGGACTGGATACCCAGAGCCAAGAGCAACACTGACCACCAAACTTCGGAATTTCCATGGGTGGCCTCAACCTTTGTTAATTTGTCTGCAAACCACCAACTCAAAATTTATGAATTTCCAAGGGCAAGGCTTTGTCCTTTTCTCTTCTTCTTTCCTTCTCTACAGACCTGTCCTTCTTTCCAGGTCTTTTCCTTTTTCCCTTCCACCATTTCGTTCTTCTCTTCAGGCCTCTCCACTATTCACAGGCTTGTCCTGTTTTTTCCTGGTGACCAGTTGCCATCCTTGCCCACCTGCTTTCCCTCAAATTCCTCTCTTCCTAAGTTTTCCCCCTTCTGCTGTCTCTGCACTGCCTTCTTTCTAGGTATTTTCCCTCTTTCTTTCCCCTTCTGTTGCTCTGAATTTGCAGCCTATAGGCTCTCCTGCCAAACAGTTTTCAACCATCATGTCCCAAACATCCCACTGCTCAATTACTTCTGGACAGCTCACATGTGGGGCATGACACTCCAACCGCTCCAGCATCATGTTCATCTCCCTTCAGTGGCATGTCCCATGCTCTCCAGGGCCATGGGGTCATGCTAATTATTGGGGCCCTGCTTGTTTTTACATTCATCACTGATTTTCATAACCAATCAAATCCTTTATCCCTTCTTGACCAAACCTTAAAAGTTCCCTTCTCTCCCTATATTGGACAGGCTTGAAATGCAAATTTTACATATCACAAGGAGGAAACCATAGAAAGACACTTGTTAACACCAATTAACACTTGGCAATTCTTATCTTTAACAGATCCTCTGAGTGTGTCTGAACATTCCATCTTGCAACCTTCCCTGGATATTGTTCCCTGTTGCTTCCACCTGAGAGTAATGGACTCATAGCTGTTTTCCTTCAATATTGATAGCCAACGGTGTAGTTAGCACCACTGAGTAAGTTCCATGCCACTTGGTTTCCAATTCAGAAGCATGTTGCCTTTATAGCCACACCAGCTGTCCAGACAAGAAAGAGTTCGAGTTTCTCTCAGGAGGCCGGTGGGCCTCGGCTACAAAGGATAGACACCTCCAAGAACATGTTGTAAAACTTCAGGCACTGTAAAAGTTTGAGGTTAAACATTTTTGTTAACATAGTTTATTAAGTTTGTGAACCAAAGAGGGTGTTCTATAATAAATTACTTTGAAAGGAGTGAATCCTTTAACATAATGTGTGTATCTTGCTTGAAAGAGAGCAATAGGGTGGAGGCTTAGCCAGTCATGGCCAGTCTCTGTAATTAGTTTAGTTAAAGTTTTCTTTAAGGTCCTAATCAATCTTTCTATTTGCCATGAACTCTGAAGGCTATAAATACAATGGAACTTCCAATGTATTCCTAGTACCTTAGCTAATAGGTGAATAATTGGGCCATGAAACCTGGGCCATTGCTAAGGCTAAGCCAAATCGAGGATTTATTTCATGGAGTAATTTTATAGCTGTTCCCTGAGTGGTTTCGATTTTGTGTGAAAAGCCTCAGCCCTGCCTGCAAAAGTGTCCACTAATACTAACAGAAACTGATATCTATACTCTCCATGCTTTAACTCTGATGTCCATTTCCCTAAATTCATCAGGTGAGGATCCTTGCATAAGAGCCTTCTCCACCTATTCCAGCTTTCCAGTATTTACCTATTGGCAACTTTCTACATACATTACATAGGCTTGTCAGGCTGAGGCCCCACTGGTTTTCAACACCAATTTGGGCAATGATCCAGGATAGTTTTACCAGAGTTCCAAATAACGAGGTATAAACAGACAGAAGGCTTGAGCCTCTATCCATTTTTCACAAGTTTAGTCTCTACATTTGCACACTTGTTACCACTGTTCTGGCTTCTTCCTTTAATCTTAATGACTAGCAGCTCTAGAGACCCCACTGTTTTAAAGTGCTTTCCCATGCTAGTTGATCAGTTTGGTGTTTTTCTGGAACTTCAGTGTACCTAGTTCCTTTAACTACTGTTTAGGACTCGGAACCTCAGTCCAGAGCTTGGAGACTTCTGTTTTATCCTCATCCTTTACTCTCATGCTCACTTTTGTAATTTCAAGCTTCTTCACAGAATGCCTATTCTGTGATTTTATTCTATTTCACATGTTGAATGTGGGTTGATTTAAGAAACCCATTCTGACCTCAAACAAATGTGGTATCACAGTCCCTTTGTGTACACAATCCTCATCCTAATCACAATTGAGGTCAGACATGCCACTGGAACATCACAGACTGTTATCCAATCTCAAGTGTGACATCACATTTCTGTTATGATACCATCAGCTAATTCTGACATTACAATTCCTTTGTGACATCACATTGCCATTGAGATACCTATAACTCACTGTTACATCACAAACCTCTCCTGTCATAAATTTTGTGAAATGCATTCGTTGTAATACTTTAGGCCATTTGTGAGCTCATAATTTATTTTCAATCTCATAGTATTTCAGATATGTCTTGTGATACGAGAAAATCATTGGGATAGCAAGACCATCGTGATATCACATTGCCAGACGTTGTGACCATTGTGTCACCTTGTGACATCAACAACCCATTGGGACATAATAAACCTATTGTGACTTCCTCATGATGATGGCATCATCAAATATTTGTGACACCTTTACATTACTATGACAAGATATTGTGAAATCACATTGACATTGTGATAGCACTGTTCCATAATGTATTCACAAACCTAGTATGACCTCATAATGTTTAAGAAAATTCCTTGTCTTTTGGGTTGAAAGCTCTGTCTGTGAAATCCGATCCTCATTGTGAATTAATAGCAATTGAAATTGGACATGCCACCATGATAATAAAAACTCATTGTCACATCACTAACCTATTGTATCCTCATCACCCCTGTGACATCACAAACATAATGTGACATCTCATTGCTGTTTTGACATCATGATCACATTGTGACATCCCAGACCTATTTGTAAAAATCATTGCCTTTGTGATATCACAGTCCCTTTGTAGACCATTTCCTCACTGTAACTAATGACAATCGACATCAGACATGACATTGTAATATCACACTTCGTGACTTTGTCACCAGTAAGACAACACATTGTTATAATAACACATCAGATCATTGTGACATCACAAATCTGCAATCATATCAAAATATTATGACATCAAATTATTATTGTGACATCATTGACACATTGTAAAAGGCCTACTCTGGAGTTTCAATATATTTCAAATATGCCATGTGGGTTCATATCAGATATCACATTGTTATTGTGCTATTTCTAACCCACTGAGATATCCCAAACCTGTTCTGTCATAAATTTTATGATATGATGCATTCTGATATCTTAGGTCCCTTCTGAGCTCATAATCTGTTTTCAACCATATAATATTTCCAAAGAAACATGTGGTATCAAAAATACCCTGTGACATCATGACCACTATCACATCACACTTCCAGACATTATGATAATTTGCACTCATATGATATCACAAGCTTGTTAGCTCTTCACATCTGTGACAATACATGCATTTGGAGGCATCACACTCCCATTGTGAACTCATGTACTCATTGTGAATAAATGATATTTGCGATCCAGCATGCAATTGTGACATCACCAATTTATAGTCACATCAAAAATTCATTGTGTTATCACATTGGCATTGAGACATCATGATCACATCATGACATTCCAAGGCTATTATGATCTCATAACATTTTAGAAAAAACACATGGCCCTTTTGACCTTCAGTCCATTTGTGTACCCATATCCTCATTGTGAACTAATGACAATTAAGAAAAGACATGCCATTCAATATCACAAAGTCTCTGTGACATCAACAACAATGTGACATCACAATGTCATGCCATTGAGACATCATAGAGACATTCTGTCATTTCTTTTTCAAATGTGGCCTGTGTCCTCACAACCATTGTGACATCACAATGGATTTGTGACCCAATATTGCCCTTGTAATATCACCAACACACTCTGACATCACAAACGTGCTATCCATAGTTCATAATGAGTATATTGGTACACAGAGGAACTGTGATGTCACAGAGGTCATATTTTTTAAGGGTGCTAAAGAGATCACAATCAGTTTGAGATGTCACAATGTGATTGTGATGTCACAATGGTTTTGTGATGTCACAGTTGTGATAAGGTAAAAACTGATTAGTGATGTTATGAGTTTGTAATATCACAACGACATATCCAATGTGAAGGGCTACTAGTTCACAATGAGTATACAATTTCACAGAAGGAGTTTGAAGTCGTAGAGACCATGAATTATCTCAAATGATTTCTGGTCATATTAGGTTTGTGAAAACACAATGATATCATTGGGACAATGATATCATATCATAATAATATTTTGATGTCATATTTACTTGTTGATGCCATTCTGCTGATGGGGGATCACAATAAGTTTGCAATGTCGCAATGGATGGAAAATATCACAATGGTATTTTAGATTTCAATTTTCATTAATCCATAATGAGTAGATGAGTTCACAAAGAGACTGTGTTGTCTATGAAGGCATGAGTTATAACAAGCATGAAGATTCCAAACAGGTTTCTGATGTAACAATGTGAAAATATGGTCATGGTATTTGACAAGGTGATGTCACAGTGGTCATGAGGTCACAGAGTATTTCTTATGTCAGATATTATATGTGAAATTTGATGAAGTCAAAACAGATAGGAGCTCACAAAGGTCCTAATATATCACAATGGCAGCATATCACAAAAGTTATGAGGACAGGACAGGTTTATGATAGCATAGTGGGTTTATGATCTCAAAATGGCAATATGATATCACCATTGTTATGAGGTTGCAATGGGTTTCTAATATCAACCTACATGTCATATTTGAAATAGAATGAAATC
Source organism: Dipodomys merriami (assembly GCF_024711535.1). Taxonomy (NCBI): domain Eukaryota; kingdom Metazoa; phylum Chordata; class Mammalia; order Rodentia; family Heteromyidae; genus Dipodomys; species Dipodomys merriami. The sequence continues at coordinate 9,537,150 of NW_027203159.1, read as the reverse complement.
TTAGAAGTGGTACTCAGAATCTGCCTATGACTTCACAATGACAATGTGATGTCATAATGCTATGATGCCATTGCAGATTTGTTACATCACAATGAGCTGATGGTGCCATAAGGACAATGGGATATCACACTTTGGATGGTGTCAAAATGTGTATATGATGTTACAATTTTATATATTATCTGCAGTGTCATTTGGTCACAATAAGGATATGGTAGGAGCTGGGTGCTATTGGTTTACACCTGTAATACTACTGAGTACAGTAGGTTGAGATCTGGAGTTCGTGGCTCAAAGCCAGCCTGGGCAGCAAAGTCTGTGAGACACTTATCTCCAAAAAGTCACCAGAAAAGTGGAATTGGTGCTGTGGCTCAATTGGTAGAGCACTTGCCTTGAGCTGAAGAGGTCAGGGACAGTGCCCAGGCCCAGGGTTCAAACTCAATGACCAAAAAAAAAAAATAAGTATATGTGTAAACAAAATGTCTGTGATGTCAGAAAGGCCACGTGTATTTTCAAAGGTGCTAATAGGTCACAGCAGGTTTGGGATGGCACAATGTGATTGTGATAGCAAAATGGATTTGTGATATCACAATGGTGATGAGGCCACAATAGGTTGTAATGTTAGTACAAGTTCACAATATCACAATAACATGACCAAGTTCTATAGCTACTAGTTTACCATGATGATCCAAGTTCATAGAAAGAGCTTGAAATCTCAAAGGCCATGAGTTTTCTAAAATATTATGAGGTAATGCCACATTTGTCAAAACCACAAGGGGACAGTGATATCACAATGGCCATGTGATGTCACCATATCATGTCATACAGTTTTCGTTAATTTTTTTATTGTGATTAAATGACCTAAATTTCACAAATTTAGGTGTGTTTTCTTCTATCTCTGATTCTGTGTCCTCCTCTTAATTTCCAAAAGATGTGTGCATATATACTATAAATGTGGTCAGTAGCTTCGGGTCATTTTGTAGAGATACAGCAAGATGAGTGGAAGTATTGTGTTTCTCAAGTCCTGTTTACTTTGTTGTATCTCCTTACATGTTGTATTTAACATGCACATATCGGGGAGATTGTTTGCCATTTGTCTCTTTTGGCTTACCTCACTCTATATTTTTTTTTCAATTTCCATCCATATCCCTGCAAATGCCATTATTTTGTCCTTTCTAATGGTTGCATATTATTAAATTTTTTTGTTACCATGATTTTTGGATCCATTCACCCAATAGGGCATCTGGGTTGTCAATAAACATGGAGGGGCATGTGTCCTTGTATATTGGTTCCTATTGTTCAGCATAAATTCCTGGGAGTAGTATGGCTGGGTCATAGGGGAGATCTATATTTAGTTTTCTGAGGTACTTCCAGACTGCTTTCCCATGTTGTTGTATTAGTGTCCATTCCCAGCAGCAATGCAAGAGTTCCTGTTTCTCTGCATTTGTCATTGGCTCCCTCCAGCCTTTGTCTTTTTTCTGATTTTAGGATGCAGTCCATTCTGAATGAGATAAGATAAGATAATATCTCAGGGTTGTTTTTATTTGCATTTCCTTTGCAGCTATGGGTGACAAACATTTCTTCATGCACTTCTCTGTAATTTTTTTATTTTTTTTTTGTGAACACACTGTACAGAGGGGTTAAAATTATATGGTCAGGTTAATATGTACTTTTCTTATCAAGCATTACAGCCTCATCCTTTGTTTACCCTTCACATCCCTTCCCAGCAACCCCTCCACCCCCACTCTATCCTTCCCGCCTTCCGCCCCCCCCCCGCACCAACATTGTAAAGCTCATTTTCGACATGAAAACTTGCATTTCTCATTGTTGCAACAGGTCCACCTGTATCCTTAATTGACGTGTTTTTCCATATCTCCTCTATAAGTTATACTGACATCAAATATAGTGAAAGCAGGGGTTATGCTGTGGGGGAGGGACATACAAAGCTACAAAGAGATAATCTTATAAATGCTTTAGAAACAAATGCATGAAAGGAAAAAGACATTAAGATACATACTTAAGGGTTCATGTTCCTAACATAACATTATCTGACCTTTTCCGCTTGACTCATACATATACTACATATTGCAAATAAGGGAAACCATGGAACCTACGTTTCTTTGGGCCTGGCTTACTTCACTTAATATAATTTTTTCCAAGTTTTTTTCATTTCCTAACAAATGGGTCAATGTCATTCTTTCTGATGGAGGCATAGAATTCCATATGTATATATACCACATTTTCTTGATCCACTCATCTACTGAGGGGCATCTGGGCTGGTTCCATATCTTAGCTATGGTAAATAATGCTGCAATAAACATAGTTGTGCTGGTAGCATTAGTGTGGTCTTGTTTGTAAACATTTGGGTAAATGCCCAAAAGTGGGATTGCTATGTCATAGGGGAGCTCTATGTGAAGTCTTTTGAGGAACCTCCGTACTGCTTTCCAAAGTGGTTGAACAAGTTTACATTCCCACCAACAATGAAGTAAGGTTCCCATCTGTCCACATCCCCTCCAGCATCTGTTGTTGTTGCAGTTCTTGATTTTTGCCATTCTAACTGGAGTGAGGTGGTATCACAATGTTGTTTTGATTTGCATTTCCTTTATGGCTAGGGATGTTGAGCATTTCTTCATGTGTCTATTGGTCATCATTCTTTCTTCTTCAGAAAAGTTTCTCTTTAAGTTTTTAGCCCACTTATTAATTCAGCAGTTGTTTCTTTGAGGATTTGTTGTTGGGGGATTTATTTTTTGAGTTCCAAGTATATTTTAGATATGAGAGCCTTGTATGTTGTATGGCTAGTGAAGATCTTCTCCCAATTCATGGGCTTTCTATTGATCTTGCAAGCTATGTCCTTTTGCCATGCAGAACTTCTGCAACTTCATGCAATCCCATTTGTCCAACCTTTTTTTGATTTGTTGTGTTTCCGGGTCTCTATTCAGAAAATTTCGGCCTGAGCCAAGGAGACCTAGGGTTTCTCCTATTCAATCTCGCATTGTTTTCAGAGTCTCTGCTTTGATTTCAACGTCTGTGATCCAATTGGAGTTGATTCTAGTGCAGGGTGATATATAAGCATCTAGCTTTAGTTTTCTACAAGTAGTTAACCAATTTTGCCAGCAGCATTTACTGAAGAGGCTGTCTTTCTTCCATTCTATTGTTTTAGCTCCGTTATTGAAGATTAGATGGCTATAGGTCTGTACGTTCATTTCTGGGATTTCTATTCTATTCCATTGGTCCTGAGGTCTGTTCTTATATCAATACCAAGCTGTTTTGATTACTATGGCTTTATAGTAGAATTTGAAATTTGGTATTGATATTCCTCCAGCTGTGTTCTTTCCATTGAGTAGCGTTTTTGCTGTTCGGATTTTTTTTTGTTCCATATGAATTTTTGGATTGCCTCTTCTATTTCCTTGAAGAAAAAGGTTGGAATTTTGATAGGAATCGTGTTCAATTTGTAGATAGCCTTGGGAAGTATTGCCATTTTCACGATGTTAATCTTTCCAAACCAGGAGCATGGGAGGTTTTGCCATTTTTTAAGTTCTGTTTTAATTTCCTGTTTCGAGATTTTAAAGTTTTCATCATAGAGGTTCTTCACTTCTTTGGTTAAGTTAATTCCTAGGTATTTTATTTTTTGTGGGGCTATTACAAACGGAGTTGCTTTCCTAATTTCAGCCACACTTTTCTCATTGTTGGCATACAGAAAAGCCATTGATTTCGTGGGGTTAATTTTATTCCCTGCAACTTTGCCAAAATTTTGAATCAGCTTGAGTAATTTGGGAGTGGAGTCTATGGGATTCTTTAAATACAAGATCATGTCATCTGCAAAGAGGGAGAGTTTTATTTCTTCTTTCCCTATTTGGGTCTCCTTTATGTTTGCATCTTGTCTTACTGCTGTAGCCAGGCATTCTAATACTAGATTGAAGAGAAGTAAAGAGAGTGGATATGCTTGTCTTGTTCCTGAGTTAAGAGGAAATGGCTTTAGTTTTTCACCATTAAGTATAATGCTGCCTGTAGGTTTGTCATTTACAGCCATTACTGTATTGAGGAATGTTCCATGGATTCCTAATTTTTCCAAAGCCTTCATCATAAAGGGGTGTTGGGTGTTGTTGAATGCTTTTTCTGCATCTATTGAGATAACCATGTGATTCTTATTCTTGCTCCTGTTGATGTGATGAATAATATTAATTGATTTGCGTATATTGAATTTGCTTTGCATCCTTGAAATGAATCCTGTTTGATCGTAGTGTATGATTTTTTGGATGAATTGTTGAAATTGATTGGCCATAATTTTGTTGAGAAGTTCTGCATCAATGTTCATCAAAGAAATGTGTCTATAGTTCTCTTTCTTTGATGAGTACCTGCATGGTTTTGCGATGAGGGTTATGATGTCTTCATAGAATGTGTTCGGTAGTGAACTTCCTATTTCAATTTCATTGAAGAGTTGGAGGAGTATTGGTGTGAGCTCTGCTTTGAAGGCCTTCTAAAATTCTGCTGTAACACCCTCTGGTCCTGGACTTTTCTTAGCTGGGAGGTCTCTTATTGCTGTTTCTATTTCAATGTTTGGTATGGGCCTGTTAAGATGGTTTAACTCATCTTGGTTTAGTTTTGACATGTCAATATTTGCTAAGAAAAGGTCCATTTCTGTCAAATTCTCAAACTTATTCCCTTGTAATCTACTAAATCTTAGTTTTTTTCTGTTGTGATGTTTCCATTCTCATATCTGAGATTATTAATTTGGGTGTGTTCTCTTCTTTGTCTGATAAGATTTGCTAAGGGTCTGTCAATTTTGTTAATGTTTTTGAAGAACCAAATCTTTGTTTTGTTGATTCTTTCTATAGTTTTTTTGGATTCGAATTCATATAATTCTGATTTAATTTTAATTATTTCTTTCCTTCTACTGGATAGGGGTTTATTTGCTGCTCTTTTTCAAGGAGGTTTAGATGTGTCATTAAATTGCTAGTTTCAGATCTCTCCAATTTGTTGATGTAGGATCTCAGAGCTAGAAACTTGCCTCTGAGTACTGCCTTTGCTGTGTCCCAGAGGAGCTGGTAATTTGTGTGTTCATTTTTGTTGAATAGAGTGAACATTTGAATTTCTTTTCTAATCTCTTCCATGACCCACTCGTGATTCAGCAGTGTGTTGTTCAGCCTCCATGTGATACCGGACTTTCTTTGGTGGATTTTGGTGTTGAGTTCTAATTTTATTCCCTTGTGGTCAGAGAGAATGCAAGGTATAACTTCAATGTTTCTGAATTTAGACAAGTTTGCTTTGTGGCCTAAAATGCGGTCTATTTTAGAAAACGTTCCTTGTGCTGCTGAGAAAATGGTGTATTCTGATGCTGCTGGGTGAAATGTTCGGTAGATGTCTGTTAAGTCTAGTTGATCTATGCAGCTGTTTAGATCTGTGGTTTCTCTGTTGAGTTTTTGCAGTGTTGATCTATCTAGTGGGGAGAGTGATGTATTAAAATCTCCAACAATTAATATCTTTGGATCTATATGGGATTTGAGGGAATGTAGTGTTTCTGGGATAAATTTGGTTGCTTCATTGTTTGGCGAGTAGATATTTAGAGTTGTAATATCTTCCTGAAAGAGTGTTCTCAGCTGCTCACACCATTCTTGCCTTTCTCTTTGAGTATTCTCAAGCTGCTCACGCAAATCCTGTAGCTTCCTCACGCTTATGATATTCACGCTTATGATAAACTTTTGGATTGCCTCCTCTCTCTCCCTATCACGCTCATACAGAGTCCTTTGTATGCTTTCAATCTTTTCATTTATCATGTTTGCCAGCAGTGTTTTTAGAGCTCTTTGGGAATTCTCCTCTGGATTATTCATTATCTGTTTTGTCCCCTGATTATCCAGATTTGGAATTGAGATACCCGAATTTGCCATTTTTCTTGTGTTTTTCCGGCTTACTCTGCCCATTTGAGATGAAAATAGCACCAGTTTTGGGCTAGAACACTATCTTAAAGCAAGCATCAACCAAAGTCTGAATTTGCACAAATAGTCTACAGATACAATCTAGTTCAACAGATACAACATCAAACAACTATATGTTAATGGGCTATGAACCTCAAAGAAGAATTTGGAATACCCTAAATTATTAGGATTAGGGAAAGATGTGGGTAAAAAATAGGAATAGTTTGATGTGGGGAGGCACAGGGAGAGTTAACTAAATCCTTATCTCAATGCAGGAAATAGGTTGGATAGGATGAAAGTAGAGAGGGATGAAAGTAGAGAGAGAGAGAAAAAGAAGAAAGAGAAAGGGAAAAGAAAAGAGACCCGAAAAAGTAGAAAAGTGAAAAATAATAAAGTTATGTAGAATCGATAACAATCTATTTAGAGAAGAACATGAATATATTGAGAGAAGGGGAGGGATATAAAGGAGATGTGAAAAACTTAAAAATAAAAATGCTTAAAATATTATATATGTATAAAGAGCTAATACTGCTATTAAGGAATTTAAGTCTCAGAGATTTTGAATTGAGTAATAAATTTGTGGATTAAGTGTGTACACAATGGGGGATAGGGTCTAATGTTCAACTACAGGTTTATCTGAGGATGTGCAGGACAAGAATTAAGTCACATAAAGAAGAACGAAAGAGAGGAAAATGTGAAAAGGATAAGAAACGAAGATAAAAACATGAGAAGTTCAGTAGAGCTAAACAAAAAACAAAAAGATAATTAAAGAAGAATAAAAAACATAAAGAAAACAGAAAAAAGAAAGAAAAACGCACACTCACGTTTCCCTAAAGTAAAAATTATAAGAGGAAAAAAAAGTTTCTGGAAAACAATTTTTTTTCAAATATTAAAAAAAGTTTTAGAAAGAAAAAAAAATTTATATAAGGTACCAAAAGAAGAAGAAGAAGAAGAAGAAGAAGATGAAGAAGACGAAGAAGAAGAAGAAGAAGAAGAAGAAGAAGAAGAAGAAGAAGAAGAAGAAGAAGAAGAAGAAGAAGAAGAAGAAGAAGAAGAAGAAGAAGAAGAAGAAAAAGAAGAAGAAGAAGAAAAGTTCTTTGATTTTTGGGGGGAGGGGTGGGAAAAATCCTGTATCTCCCTTGTATCAGTAACCAGCCCCTTGTTGGAGTCTCTGGTCTGCTTGTGGTCCTGTGGCTTGGTTGGTTTCTTAAGTCAGTTTGTTGGAACAGGCAGAAAAATGCTCTGCTTTACTCAGGATTTGGTGCTCCTCCTCCCAGGCTAGTTTATTGGGAGGCTGATCTGCTTTGAGTATTACAAAAGAGGGGATGAAGTGATGAGGCTAGGGTCTGGGTAGAGTTGAGGCCTTTCAACAGACAGTAGCTTTTCATGGGGGCTAGTTTGTGAAAAACTCCCAGAGCCCAGCCTGGAGCCATTCTCGGGGTTTTTGTTTACTGATTTTCAATTGATTGTTGAGGCTGCTAGAGGGAGGGGCAGCCTCTGGCTCTGCTTACCCAGTGAAGAAAGACACTCCTAGGGCTGGTGCCTGAGCTGGGTGACTTTTTCCTGGGTGACTTTTCCCTGGGTGGAGCTGAGTCTGGCAGGTCACGCCACCATTCAGTTCTTGTGACCTGCTAAATGACTTGTTTTATTCCAAGGCCTGAGTTGGAGCTAGCAGCTCTGTCGAGCTTTGTCAGTATCCAAGATGAAGGTCTCCCGTGCTGGAGGGGGGAGGGGTGGCCTTCCCTCCTCTGCTCCCTGAGAAGGAGTGAGGACGTCAGGCTTCTACTCATGCCGAGTCTTGGTTCCTGGGTCGTCTCTGGTCTGGGAACTGCAGGATGAAGATGTCTGCTCCTTGTGGGTTCTTGCTGGTGTTGAGTAGAATCCGCTTGTCTGCTGCATCTGTCTTCTCTGCAATTTTTATCTCTTATGGAAAGTTATTAGTTCCATTGACCATTGTGAATGGAGGTGTGATTGTGAATGGAGTTGTTTCCTTGATTTTCTTTTCTTCTTGTTTGTTGTTGGTGTGCATACAGAAAACTGATTTTTGTGGGTTAATTTTGTATCCTGCTATTTTGCCAAAGTTGGGGTTGGAGTTTTTAGTATCACTTAAGTATAATATCATGTCATCTGCAAAAAGGGATAGTTTCACTTTTTCCTTCTCTATGCAGATCCCTTTAATGTTTTTTTTTTTCTTGCCTTATTGCTCTGCCAAAGATTCCAGGACTATATTGAAGAGGAGTGGTTACAGTGGGCATATTTGCCTTGTTCTTAATCTTAGGAGAATTTGTTGTAGTTTCTCCCCATTATGTATAATATTGTATATTGCTCTCTCATACATGGCTTCCATAGTTTTAAGGAATGTTCCTCGTACTCCTATTTTCTTCAGAGCATTTCACATGAATGAATTTGTATTTTATCACAAGCCTTTTCCACATCAACGAAGAGTGCTCTATCACTTGAGCCACAGCACCAATTCTGTGATACCATTTTTCTGTGGTACTTTTTTTTGTCTGTTATAGGGCCTGAACTGTGGGCCTGGGTGTTGTCCCTCAGATCTTCAGCTCAAGGATAGCACTCTACCACTTGAGCAACATTTCCACATCTGGCTTTTTCTGCTTATGTGGTGCTGAGGAATTGAGCCAGGGCCTCATTCATGCAAGGCAAGCACTTTACCACCTGAGCCATCTTCCCTGCCCATTCCTGACTATAATTAGGTGCTGTTGGCCGGTTCTGTTCCATACCCAGTCTGGAATTCACAGGTTAGGTTCTGATATTGGGCTCCCTTCACACACACAGATCTTTTGCTGTCATGTGTTTGTTCCTGAGGGCTGCTGTACCTTGTTTTCAGCCTCTTCTGAAGCTTGCCCTTAGCTTCTGACTTCAATCAGGAGAGGTGGTTTATGCAGCTCAGTCATCACGTCCCCATGCCTGGTCCTGTCTTTCTGTCCCCATCCTGGGACACACAGTTTGGGCTCATATGGAGCCTGTGCTGCTGGGTTTCCCATCCAGTATACGCAGTTTGGATTTCTTCTTCTCCTGGCTCCTGTGGCACCTTGGTGTTCTTCCCAGCTTGAGCATTTAAGCTCCCTTTCTGTTGTGCTTTTTTAAAGCCTTGTGGGCTGGGTGTGCTCCATAGGCTGATGGGGTGCTTGCACAGTTTTAATGGAACTTGTAGTCCAGGTGGTAGGGGGAAGTGTCTGGGTCAAGTTCTGGATGTTATTGCCAGCACTGGTCTCTCTTGGAGTGGGGTGAGGCTGTCCCTGGTAGTGTCTTACCTAGAACTGGTTGAGAGCTGTCCAGTGTTGCTGTCACAGATTGTTCTCTCTGTTCACTGTAGATTGCTGGTTGCAACCAGGGTTAGCATTCTATTGAGATGACTGTGGACTTGGCTGGATGATGGTGGTAGCTCCAGGCCTGTGTTTTACACCAACGCTGACTCTGTTTATGCTGTCCTAGTAAGCACCATGGGCGTTTTTGCAGTGGATTCCTATGGGCCACTGTTTTTCTGGGGGGCAAAAGGGTTTTGGCTGGATGGCATCGCATCGAACCACTTTGCCAGTGAGGTATCCAATAGGATCTTTCTGCATGTTCTGAGCTCCAATGTTTCTGTCTCTATTAATTTCTGTCTCTACTTGTCAGCACAGGCACCTGGGATCTCCTGCCCTGGCCTGCTGTGGATGGACCCCTGTAGTTTTGGGATTCCCCCCACAGTGGGGAGGCCTGAGGAATTCGGTGGGATTCTGAAAATTTGCTCCACCCATGAGGGGTTGGTGAAGGTTCTTTTTGGAGGTTCCAAGCTCTGAGGTTGCTTTTTAAACAGCCATTGTGCCTGAAACCAGCACTTTGGGTATCTTCTTTGCGGGCACTCTGCAGATGTCCTACTGTGGTTCTGGGGGCTCTGGGCTCTCTGGTTTAGCAGAGTTTACAAGGACATCAATGGTTGGGGAAGGGTCTTCGTGCTTTTCCCATGCTAAATTTTTTTCCTTTACTTTTATTGCACTTCTTTTTATCTGGATGATCATGTTTTCACTGTCATGGGGAAACAGAGCTTTGGAACTCTCCCTTTATATTTGGAGAGAGCTGTCGTGTTTCCCTGCAATTTTACCATCTTGGTCCCCCCTTCCATAATAATGATTGATGTCAAAATTGGTTATACCACAGTGTTGATGAGCTCAGTATAGATTATGTAATATCACTATGGGTTGTTGATGTCACAATGGCATGGAGGATCTCAATTGTCATTAACTCACAATGATTATGAATTCTCAAAGGGAGTATGATGTCTCCAAATTTGTACTGTAACAATAGGTGACAGGCTACTGATGTCAAATGTAACACATTGATCAATGACATATTGCTGTATGATGTCACAGTGGTCATGATGCCCGAGTGCATATGATAACATACATCCCTGAAATATTATCATGTGAAAAACAGATTATGAACTCACATAGAGCCTAAGATGTCAAAATGGAAATATGTTACAATACTTATGAGGACAGGACCAATTTGTGATGTCATAATATGTTAATGATATCACAATGGCAATGCGATGTCACAAAGGGATTGTCATGTCACAATGGTTATGGACTCAAAATGGGATTCTGATATCAAACATCTGCCACATTTGAAATAAAATAAAATTACAACATAGACATTCACAATGTGTTTATGTCACATTGGCTATGATATGATGTCGTAATGCTTGATGCCATTGTAGTTTGGTGATATCACAATAAACTGATGGTGTCATCATGACAATGTGATTTCACATTTATGGTGTCATAAATGTTTTGTGGTATTACAATAGCATATCTGTCGCAGTAGTCATTAGTTCACAATGAAAATATGGATAAAATATGGAACTGTGATATCACAAAGATGATCTGTTTTTTCAAACGTGCTAAGAGGCAATAATAGATTTGGGATATCACAATGTTATTGTGATGTCACAACAGCAATGTGATGTCTCAATAGGATTGTGTTGTCACAGATATGATTAGGTGATTTCACAGTGAGTTAGTAATATCACAATTATATATTCTATTTCAATTGCTTCTAGTTAGAAATGAAGATATAGGTCCACAGAAGGAGCTTGAAGTCACAAAAGCCATGCTTTTGAAAAATGTAATGAAGTCATAGTTTTTTGAAAACACAATGGGACAGTTATTTACCAAACATGATATGCTGTCAACTGGTTAATACATCATAAGGGTTTCTGCTATCAACCAACAGTGCATATTTGAAATAGAATGAAATCAGAGAGTAGGTATCCACAATCTGCCTATGACATCACAATGACAATGTGAAGTAATAATGTTATGGTGACATTGTAGGTTGGTGATGTCACAATGAGCTGATAATGTCATTATGGATGACAATGTTATGGTGTTACGGTGATGATCTCAGAAAGGCTTTATGATAATATAATAACATGTCTGAACTCAATTGTCATAGTACACAATGAGGACATGGGTACACAAAGGGACTGTGATGTCACAAAGGCCATATGTTTTTTTTCAGTGATTGTAAGTGGTCATAAAGTTTTGTGATGTCAAAATATAATCATGGCTCACAATAGCAATGTGATGTTACAATGCGTGAGTGATGTCATATCAGTGATGAGATCACAATTTGTTGGTGATGTGATAATGAGTTTGTAATATCACAACATGTTCAATTTCAATTGGTACTTGTTATCAAAGAGGATACTGTAATAAGCACCTGAGTCCCAATCATTTGTAGGACCTAATCATAATCGTGCCCCTATGGCCTGCTCTATGTTAGAGGGTGGTTCATGCTTCTAAAGGAGTTGAGCTGTCATGGTCCACGTGGAGATATGTCAAGAAGTAATTGGGCATTGTGCAGTTTGAGAAGTGACAATTGAAAACTGTTAGGCAAGAGATTTGTTGGAGTGTTGGAGGTGTACAGCCCTTTTATAGGCTTTGTTTATAACAAAGGAAGGGGAGAGAAAAGGGAAAAGACCCGAAGGGAAGGAATTGGTGAGACAGTAAGAAGGGAGACCAGAGAATAAAGGAAGTTCAGTGAGAGCAGGAGGGTAAGGCTGACATGTCACCAATGGAGCAGAGCAGCACAGTCCTATGGAAAGTAGGGAGGCCTGAAAAGAAGAAGGAACTGGTGGAAGGGGAGTAGGGAAAGAACTGCAAGGAAGGACAGGTCTGTAGAGGAGTGAGTAATGGAAAAGGAAAAAGCTTGTCTTTTGAAGTTTGGAGCTTAGGGATCATAATTGGTTTTGGTGATTTACAAAGGGCATTGCTGCCCATTGGATGTCTGAGGTTTGGTGTTCGATGCTATTCTTGGGCTGATTATCCAGCCCAGGACAAGATAAACAGAGGCCACTTTCTAATATAAATAATTTGTTTATTATCTTCATCGTGCCTTGATGGATTATTTCATTTTTGACTTAAACTTTGGAGGCCCCACTGAGATAATCCATATGGATAAACTAGGCCTTGGCCCCTGCGAAAACCTCCTTTTATGTTTCTCATCTCTCAGGGGTAAAGGCCTCCCTAGATTTTTTGTTTCCTGTGGACCAACAGGGATATGAATCATTTCAGGTTTGGGAAGTTAGCTCAGTGGTAGAGTGCTTGGCTTGCAGGCATGAGGCCCCAGGTTTCATTTCGCAAAAACCACATAAGTAGAAAAAGCTGGAAGTGGCACTGTGGCACAAGTGGTAGAGCGCCAGTCTTGAGCTGAAGAGCTGAGGGACAGGGCCCAGGCTAAGAGTTCAGGCCCCACGACCAGCCAAAAGAAAAAAAAGAGTCATTTCAGAACCATCTAGTGGTGAGACTCAGCAAGCTTGTTAGACTGATTTTGAAACCTTTTCTGGAGCTCATTTGTGGCATCCTCAAGAGGACATTTGGACCTCTTCTGGAAGACATCTTGGGTAATCTGAAGAGGCCATCCTTGACAGGCCATCTGTGGCCTTTTTGAGAGTTGATCTGGGGCTTCCTTTAGAAGCCATCAGTGACTAATCTGGAGGTCATCTTAGCCTTTCTTGAGGTCCTCATCTAGGTCTTCCTCCAGTCATCTGGGGTTTTCTTGGTAGGACATCTGGGACTGACTCCAGTGGAAAATTTGCGCTTCTTCAAGAAGTTATCTGCAGCCTCTTCTGTAGTCTACCTGGGCATTCCTATGAGGGTCTTCTGTGGTCTGTAAAGAGGCCTTTTGGGGCTTCTTCCACAGGTCATTTGGGCACTTAAGTGAGAAGACATCTGGGACCTCTTTCAGGGGTCATGTTAGGCTTTCTCAACAAGCCACCTCAGATGTCTTCAGTACATCAATTGGAACCTCATCGTGAGACCGTCTGGGACCTCTGCTGGAGGTCAACTGGAGAATTCAAGAAGTCTTCTGGAGATTCCTTTTAAGCAATCTGAGGCCTCCTTGAATGGTCATCTGTGGCCTCCTTGAAAGGCTATCTGGGACCTTCTCCAGAGATCATCTGGGACCTCCTCTGTAGCCCTAATGGGATTTCCACCAGAGGTTATCCCATACCTCCTCAAGAGGGTATCTTTGAGAGATGTGGGAATGTGGGTTTAGAATTTATGGCTAGTTTTGTGTACTGATAGTTATGTCTCCAGTTTACACCCCAGCTTACTCTATTTTTTTTTCCAGGATGGGTGTACAATATCCTAAAGTTCCTGTAACTGAAAAATCTTCCCTCTGGTGTTACAGGATCCGTCAGAAGAAGACACTTCCTCCTAATCTGTGTCATCAGCATCTCTGATATTCAGTCCCTCCATACCAGAATTAGTTTCGTGTACCAGCCTGGGGTGGTACACAACAGGTGCACTGGGGAGATGTTGGGCAAACCACCTTTCTAATAGATGTTCCCTTTACAATTAGAGACCTGCATAAAGGGAAACAACAAAGAAGGAACCCAGGGGCTCATCTCCTTCTTAGAGACAGTTTTGGCACATCAGTCCACCTGGGATGATTGTCAGCAACTGTTACAGGTGCTTTCCACCTGGGAGGAAAGGAGTGAATCCGGCACAGTGGCTTGAAGGTGGCCCTTGGACCAAATGATTCATCCACTGAAGACCCATTCCAACTGGAGCAAGTCTTTCCCCAGATGACACCACACTTGAACTACATTAGCAATTAAGATAAGGATGTGCTTACTAATTATTGCAAGTCTCTGTTAGCTGGGTAAGGGCAATGGCTAGGAAAGCCAACTAATATAAGGTGAATGAGATTATAGCTCCCAGTGAATCACCTAATGGTTTTCTAGAAAGCCTCCCAGAGGCCTATAGGAACTATATGCCTATAGATCCTGAGGCTCTGGATAATCGATGAGCCCTAAATATTGCTTTCATTACACCGTTGGCCCAGATATTAGAAAAAATTTGAGAAAAGGTGTTACCTGAGCTGGTAGCGGTTGCCTAGCACGTGTTTGATAACATATACACTGGAAGAAAAACAGGCTATGAGGGAGTTTTGAGATTTGGTAGCAGCACCAGGACAGAGATCAAGACACTCATGGTGAAGATAGTATAATTCATTTGTAAATATCAATAGGAAACCTCTAGGTCTAGATCTGTGTGTTCATTGGAAGCAGACAGGAAAAAAGGAATTTCCAAGGAACAGAAGGATTAAAAATGACATGTTAAGTAAGCTGGTTGCCACTGGGAAAATGTGATTATATCTCCTGAGAAAAATCCAAATGAGCTTGGGGCTCTGAAATCCAGCTGTGTTCAACTTAAATATCAGCCCTCTGAACTTAAGAAAAGATGTGGTGAGGGAGTTCCAGGAAGATGGCGGAGGAGAAGCTGGAATCTGAACAAGCTCTCGCATAGAAAGCAGCTTTAGAGTTCCAGTGAACAGTCCTAAGCCAGAGAATCACACCAAGTGTGCCATCACAGGACAGAGAGTTAGACAAGAGAGGGGAAGCCAAGGCAAAAAGAAGCACCCGAGTGGTCTCCAGCAGCCGCCACGGCGGCGGCGGCGGCGGCAGGGTCGCAAGCAGCAGAGTCCACAGCCGGGGGCCATACCTGAGCGCTCACACAGAGAGTCCGGGACGAAGGAGCCAGACGCAGCGGGCGAGCGGATTCTACTCAACACCAGCAAGAACCAACAAAGAGCGGACATCTTCACCCTGCAGCTTGCAGACCAGAGACGACCCAGGATCCAAGACTCGGCACCAGAGACGACCCAGGATCCAAGACTCGGCGTGAGTACAAGCCCGACATCCTCACTCCTCAGGGAGCAGAGGAAGGAAGGCCACCCCTCCACCCCCAGCACCGGTGATCTCCATCTTGGATACCGACAAAGCTCGGAGTTGCTGCTAGCTCCAGCTCAGGCCTTGGAATAAAATGAGTCATTTAGCAGGTCACAAGAACTTAACGCCGAAGTGACCTGCCAGACTCAGCTCCATCCAGGGAAAAGTCACCCAGCTCAGGCGCCAGCCTAGCCTCACTGGGTAACCAGAGCCAGAGGCTGCCCCTCCCTCTAGCAGCCACCACAATCAATTGAAAAACAGAAACCCTGAGAATGGCTCCAGGCTGGGCGCTGTGAGCTTTATCACAAAATAGCCCCAGGGAAAAGCTACTGTTTGTTGAAAGGCCTCAACTCTACTCAGAACCTACCCTCATCACCACATCCCCCTCTTTTGTGACTCTCAAAGCAGACCACCCTCCCAGAA
This sequence comes from Dipodomys merriami, assembly GCF_024711535.1. Taxonomy (NCBI): domain Eukaryota; kingdom Metazoa; phylum Chordata; class Mammalia; order Rodentia; family Heteromyidae; genus Dipodomys; species Dipodomys merriami. The sequence continues at coordinate 9,521,583 of NW_027203159.1, read as the reverse complement.
AACTAACCTGGGAGGGGGATCTCAAAATCTTGGGTAAAGCAGAGCATTTTTCTGCCTCTTCCAACCAACCAACTTAAGAAACCAATCAAGCCACAGGACCTCAAGCTGACCAGAGACTCCAACAAGAGACTGGTTGCAGACAAAAGGGAGATACAGGATTCTTCCCACTCCTCCCCCCCCCCAAAAAAAAATCAAAAGACTTTTTTTTTTTTTCCTTCTTCTTCTTCTTCTTCTTTTTTTTTGCTTGTTTTTTGTTTTTTGTTACCTTATATATATATATATATATATATATATATATATATATATATGTATATAAATTTTTTTCCCTTCTAAAACTTTTATTAATCTTTAATTTTTGCCTCTTCTGAAAAAATAATTGTTTTCCAGTAACTTTTTTTCTCATCTTATAATTTTTATTTCAGAATTACGTGAATGAGTTTTCCTTTCTTTTCTTGTCTTCTTTCTCTTTTTCTTTCTTTCTTAATTATCTTTTAGTTTTTTATCTAGCTCTACTGAACTTCTGATCTTTTCTTCTCCCTTAAAGCTTTTCACATCTCCTCTATGTCCCTCCCCTTCTCTGAACATATTCACATTCCTCTCTAAATAGACGGTCTTTTAACCTCTATAATAACATTAATTTTTACGTTTCTATTCTTTTTCTGGTCTCTCTTTATTCCCCTTTCCGTCTCTTCTTTTTCTCTCTCTCTCTACTTGCATCCTACCCAAGCATTTCCTGCACTGTGATTAGGACATAGTTAACTCTCCCTGTGCCTCCCCACACCAATCTATTCCTATTTTTTACCTACATCTCTCACTAATCCTAATAATTTCTGGTTTTCCAAATTCTTTTCTGCGGTTCGAAGTCCTTTAACATATAGTCGTTTGATGTTGAATAGATGTATCTGTTGAACTAGATTGTATCTGTAGACTATTGACTGTACAAATGCAAACTTTGGTTGATGGTTGCCTTAAGATAGTGTTCTAGCACAAAACTGGTGCAATCTTTATCTCAAATGGGCCGAGTAAGCCGGAAAAACACAAGAAAAATGGCAAATTCGGGTATCTCAATTCCCAACCTTGATAATCAGGGATTAGAACAGATAAAGAATAATCCAGAGGAGAGTTCCCAAATAGCTCTACAAACACTAATAGCAAACATGATAAATGAGAAGTTTGACAATGTACAAAGGACTCTGTATGAGCGTGATAGGGAGAGAGAGGAGGCATCCCAGAAGTTTATACAGGAATATCATAAGCGTGAGGAAGCTTCTCAAAAACTGATACAGGATTTGCGTGAACAACTTGAGAATACTCAAAGAGAAAGGGAGGAATGGCGTGAGCAGGCAGAGAACACTCAAAGAGAACTGCAGGAATCCCAGAGAAGGGAGGAAACTATTCAAAGAGTAATTCACGAATTAAGAGACCAGGTAGAGAATACACAAAGATCACTAAAGACATTCATGGAATCCATTAACAAAGAGCTGAAGGAAGTCAGGGAGACCACAAAGGGAATGCTGAATGGAACCCAAAGAAGGAATGGGAGTCCAAAGAAACCATAACCAATCAACTAAGTGATTTGAGAACAAACACTGAACACCAAATTAAGGAAGTAAAGAAGTTCATACAAAATATAAAACAGAGCTTCAACAAAGAAGTTGAAGCCATCAAAGCTGACCAATTAGAAGGAAAAGAGATAAAAAACAAAGTAGAGAGTCTTGACAGCAGGTTAGACCGTGCAGAAGATCGAATCTCAGGGATTGAAGACAGCCTAGATATAATAGAGAAAGAACATACAACCATCCAAGACAAGTCCAAGAAATATGATAGGTCTATCCAACACCTGGAGGACACCATCAGAAGGCCCAATCTAAGGATAATGGGTGTAGATGAGCACCTAGAAACAGAAGTTAATGGTCTAGGAAATTTGTTTAACAGGATCCTAGCAGAGAACTTCCCAAACATACAAAAAGATAGGCCTATTCAGATACAAGAAGCTTTTAGAACCCCAAATAGACCAGACCAGAATAGGACATCCCACCGTCACATTATAATCCACACAGGATCAACCCAGACCAAGGAAAAGATCCTTAAAGCTGTCAAGGAGAAAAGGTTAATCACCTATAAAGGGAAACCAATTAGAATTACCTCAGATTTCTCAGCAGAGACAATCAAAGCAAGAAGAGCCTGGAATGACGTATGCCATGCCCTAAAACAAACAACTATCAGACAAGAATACTGTACCCAGCTAAACTCTCCTTCGTAACTGAAGGCCAAATAAAAACCTTCCATAGCAAAGAAAAATTGAAACAATACATCTCCACCAAACCAGCCCTGCAAAAGATTCTTAAAGATGTCCTACACATAGAAAACCAACAAGACCGCAACAAAGGCCAAGAAACTGCACACAAACTGAGAATCCAAGAACCTTAGGAAGAACCCAGTTTTCACAGCCCCCAAGAAGGTGGATAACATGGCAGGAACTCCCAAATACCTCTCAGTCCTATCTCTTAACGTTAACGGACTGAACTCTCCAATTAAGCGACATAGACTGTCTAGTTGGATTAAAAAACAAGACCCTTCTATCTGCTGCCTGCAGGAGTCACATCTTGCCCGTAAAAACAAACATATTTTCAAGGTTAAAGGCTGGAACAAAATCTACCAAGCAAACGGCCCTCATAAACAGGCGGGAGTTGCAATCCTAATATCAGATAAAATAGACTTCAAATTAAAATTCGTGAGAAGAGATAAAGAAGGTCGCTACATATTAATTAAAGGATCTCTCCTCCAGGAGGATATTACAATTCTAAATATCTATTCGCCAAACAATGGAGCACCCAAATTTATCAAAGAAACACTACTTTCCCTCAAATCCCAGATAGATCCAAAGACATTAATCGTTGGGGATTTTAACACACCACTCTCCCCACTAGATAGATCAACTCGGCAAAAACTCAACAGAGAAACCGCAGATCTAAACAGCTGCATAGATCAACTAGACTTAACAGACATTTACCGAACATTTCACCCAGCAGCATCAGAATACACGTTCTTCTCAGCGGCACATGGAACGTTTTCTAAAATAGACCACATTTTAGGCCACAAAGCAAACTTGTCTAAATTCAGAAACATTGAAGTTATACCTTGCATTCTCTCTGACCACAAGGGAATAAAATTAGAACTCAACACCAAAAGCCACCAAAGAAAGTCCGCTATCACATGGAGGCTGAACAACACAGTGCTGAATCATGAGTGGGTCATGGAAGAGATTAGAAAGGAAATTCAAATGTTCATGCTATTCAACAAAAATGAACACACAAATTACCAGCTCCTAAAGGACACAGCAAAGGCAGTACTCAGAGGCAAGTTTATAGCTCTGAGCTCGTACATCAACAAATTGGAGAGAACTGAAACTAACAATTTAATGACACATCTAAACCTCCTTGAAAAAGAGCAGCAAGATAAACCCCAATCCAATAGACGGAAAGAAATAATCAAAATTAAATCAGAATTAAATGAATTAGAATCCAAAAAAACTATAGAAAGAATCAACAAAACAAAGAGTTGGTTCTTCGAAAAACTTAACAAAATTGACAGACCCTTAGCAAACCTTATCAGAAAAAGGAGAGAGCACACCCAAATTAATAAACTCAGAGATGAGAATGGAAACATCACCACGGAAACAACCAAGATTCAGAACATTATAGGGGAATACTTCTCTAAACTTTATGCTAATAAGTTTGAGAACTTGACAGAAATGGACCTTTTCCTAGCAAATATTGACATGCCAAAACTAAACCAAGATGAGTTAAACCAGCTTAACAGGCCCATATCAACCATTGAAATAGAAACAGCAATAAGAGACCTCCCAGCTAAGAAAAGTCCAGGACCAGATGGTTTTACAGCGGAATTTTACAAGGCCTTCAAAGCAGAGCTCACACCAATACTCCTCCAACTCTTCAATGAAATTGAAAGAGAAAGCTCACTACCGAACACATTCTATGAAGCCATCATAACCCTCATCCCAAAACCAGGCAGGGACTCATCGAAGAATGAAAACTATAGACCCATTTCTTTGATGAACATAGATGCAAAACTTCTCAACAAAATTTTGGCCAATCGACTTCAACAATTCATCCAAAAAATCATACACCATGATCAAACAGGATTCATTTCAGGGATGCAAAGCTGGTTCAATATACGTAAATCAATTAATATTATTCATCACATCAACAGGAGCAAGAATAAGAACCACATGGTTATCTCAATAGATGCAGAAAAAGCATTTGACAAGATCCAACACCCCTTTATGATGAAGGTTATGGAAAAATTAGGAATCCATGGAACATTCCTCAATACAATAAAGGCTGTATATGACAAACCTACAGCCAGCATTATATTCAATGGTGAAAAACTAAAGCCATTTCCTCTTAACTCAGGAACAAGACAAGGATGCCCACTCTCTCCACTTCTCTTCAATATAGTATTAGAATGCCTAGCTACAGCAATAAGGCAAGATGCAGACATAAAGGGGATCCAAATAGGGAAAGAAGAAATAAAACTTTCCCTCTTTGCAGATGACATGATCTTGTATTTAAAGAATCCCATAGACTCCACTCCCAAATTACTCAAGCTGATTCAAAACTTTGGCAAAGTAGCAGGATATAAAATTAACCCCCAAAAATCAATGGCTTTTCTATATGCCAACAATGAGAAAAGTGTGGCTGAAATTAGGAAAGCAACTCCATTTGTAATAGCCCCACAAAAAATAAAATACCTAGGAATTAACCAAAGAAGTGAAGGACATCTATGATGAAAACTTTAAAATCTTGAAAAAGGAAATCAACACAGAACTTAAAAAATGGCAAAACCTCCCATGCTCCTGGATTGGAAAGATTAACATCGTGAAAATGGCAATACTTCCCAAGGCTATCTACAAATTCAACGCGATACCTATCAAAATTCCACCCTCATTCTTCAAGGAAATAGAGGAGGCAATCCAAAAATTCATATGGAACAATAAAAGACCCCGAATAGCAAAAACGCTCCTCAACGGAAAGAACACTGCTGGAGGAATATCAATACCAAATTTCAAACTCTACTATAAAGCCATAGTAATCAAAACAGCTTGGTATTGGCATAAGAACAGACCTCAGGACCAATGGAATAGAATTGAAAACCCAGAAATGAACCTACAGACCTATAGCCATCTAATCTTCGATAAGGAAGCTAAAACAATAGAATGGAAGAAAGACAGCCTCTTCAGTAAATGGTGCTGGCAAAATTGGTTAACTACATGTAGAAAACTAAAGCTAGATCCTTATCTATCACCCTGCACCAGAATCAACTCCAAATGGATCAAAGACCTTGAACTCAAAGCAGACACTCTGAAAACATTACAGGATGGAATAGGAGAAACCCTAGGTCTCCTTGGCTCAGGTCGAAATTTTCTGAATAGAGACCCGGAAGCACAACAAATCCAAGAAAGGTTGGACAAATGGGATTGCATAAGATTGCAGAGCTTCTGCAGGGCAAATGACATAGCTGGCAAGATCAATAGAAAGCCCACCGATTGGGAGAAGATCTTTACTAGCCATACAACGGACAAGGGTCTCATATCTAAAATATACTTGGAACTCAAAAAATTAAACCACCCAACAACAAATCCTCAAAGAAACAACTGCCCAATAAATAAGTGGGCAAAAGACTTAAAGAGAAGCTTCTCTGAAGAAGAAAGAAGGATGGCCAATAGACACATGAAGAAATGTTCAACATCCCTAGCCATAAAAGAAATGCAAATCAAAACAACATTGAGATATCACCTCACTCCAGTTAGAACAGCAAAAATCAAGAACTCTAATAACAACAGATGCTGGAGGGGATGTGGACAGAAAGGAACCTTACTTCATTGTTGGTGGGAATGTAAACTTGTTCAACCACTTTGGAAAGCAGTATGGAGGTTCCTCAAAAGACTTCACATAGATCTCCCCTATGATCCAGCAATCCCACTTTTGGGCATTTACCCAAATGTTTACAAACAAGACCACACTAAAGCTACCAGCACAACTATGTTTATTGCAGCACTATTTACCATAGCTAAGATATGGAACCAACCCAGATGCCCCTCAGTAGATGAATGGATCAAGAAAATGTGGTATATATACACAATGGAATTCTATGCCTCCATCAGAAAGAATGACATTTCCCCATTTGTTAGGAAATGGAAAGGTTTGGAAAAAATTATATTAAGTGAAGTAAGCCAGGCCCAAAGAAGCATAGGTCCCATGGTTTCCCTTATTTGCAATATCTAGTATAGGTATGAGTCAAGCGGAAAAGGCCAGATATTGTGATGTTAGGAAAATGAACCCTTAAATATGTATTTTAATGTTTTTGTTTCTTTCATGCATGTTTTTCTAATGCATTTATAAGATTATTTCTTTGTTGCTTTGTATGTCCCTCCCCCACAGTGTAACCCCCGCTTTCACTATATTTGATGTCAGTATAACATGTGGAGGAGATGGGGACAAACAAGTCGTTTAAGGATTCAGGGGGACCTGTTGCAACAATGAGAAGTACAAAATGTCATGTCAAAACCAGCTTTACAATTTCGGTGTGGGGGGGGAGGGGGGTATAATTGGGTGGGGGGAGGGGGGTAAAATTGGGTGGGGGGAGGGGGGAGGCGGGGAAGGGAAGTGAAGTGTAAACAAAGGAGGAGGCTGCAATGCTTGGTAAGAAATGTATGCATTATCCTGCCCATGTAATTGTAACCCCTCTGTACAGTATGTTCTCAAATAAAATAAAATACAATTAAAAAAAAAAAAAAGAAAAGATGTGGTGATAAAAAATATTACATACTTCTGTTTGAAAATACAGGCTTAAAAATATTTGAAAACTCAAATACATGCCAATCAAAACCCACAAATAGGTTAAAAGTGCATTAAATAACACAGTGGTGAAAAGTAAGAAAGAATTATCAGATGTGAAGAAAATATTTGAAGACATAAATCTTGAAATTGTAAGAGTCAAAAATAAGAACAAAAATCCACAAAATGAACCTGAGAAAATCTCAGAATCAAATGAAATCCTAGTGCATCAGCCTAGGTGAGCCTTGGTTAGAGGCTGAAGGAGGACAAGGACGCAAATGCTTCCATCCTTGATGACTAAAAGCAAGGCAAGGAGAGAATCCTGACACAGCATATGAAATCAAGGCCCAGTAAAAGGAGCTGGTCATGATACAAGACTGCATTAAGCTGTTACCTTTGAAGGGTGTGAGCAAAAATTTAGATCAACAGAGAAAGAACTGAAAGGCCAGTTAGAAGAACAGACACAAAATTCCTGTATCATTGAAGAAAAGGCCAAGAAAAGTGAACAGAATAATAAAAGGGTCAAGAAACAGATTGTTACTCTTCAGAAAGAGTTAAGGACAGTTTTTTTAATGGGGAATGCCTGGGGGAAAAAAAGAGCATTAGGAACAGAAGAGTTATAAAACAGTTGAAAAAATTGTCATAAAATTACAAGGAAGTGTAAAACAAGAAAGAGGAGCTACTATCGGAATGGCCTAAAACAATTAGAAGATCCTCACCATAAATGTAATGCAGAAGCAGCATGTGTCAATAAAACAGATGGAGGTACGAAAAAAAAATCCTCTGAATAGCACCACTGAAAACTGAAAGGAGGAGATGAAGAGCAAGCAAAGGTGCTGCTGAATGGATCAGCAGTTGGACAGTCAAAGGAACTTGCCTGTGACACTGGCAGAACACGTGCAAGGCAAGGAGGAAATTGAAATGGAGATTAGGATCATAAAAGCAAGCGTTAAAGAGTGAAAAGGAGGAGGATAAAAGGAAAAAGTCTCCAAACTCCAGACTGAGGTTCAGAATAATAAAAAGGAGTTACAGAAACTAGAGGATAATTATGTTCAGGGAAACAACTGTAGCTCAGGAGACCACTCAAAAATCATTGGTGTCGCCATAGCTAATAGTTGTTAAGATTAAAGGATGAACTAAAAACAGTGTTAACAAGTGTGTAAATGTGCATACTGAATTTGTGAAAAGAGTTACATGGTCAAGCTTTCTGTCTGTCTGCATCTGGTTATTTGACACCCTGGTAAATTGCCATCAGCCACTGCCAAAACTATCTTGAAAACCAGTGGGGCCCCTGCCTGACAAACTTTTAAGTAGAAACTTGCTAGCAGGTAAATTCTGGAAATCTCCAACATGTAGTTCTCAGAAGGAGCTTGAAGTCACATATGATCATGTTGTCACAACAGCAATGTGATGTCACAGTGCTTATAATTTGCAATGGATTTGAGATGTGACAATGACCTTGTAATATCACAATGATATGTCCAAATTCAGTGCAACTAGTTCTCAATGAATTTCCATGTTCAAGGAAGGTGCTTGACATCTGAAAGCCCATGAATATTCTAAAATGTTAGGAGGTTATGATGAAGTATGGAGGTCAATTCTGGCTAGCACCATATTGGCCACATGGTTGATTGTAGGGTATGGCATCTTGCTTTCAGCTGGGAAAGAAAACCCCCGGCCCATCACCTGCCTCTCAGGTGCATGCCCATATCTCTGGAGACAGGTGTAGGTACTTGGCTGATAGGTTACTAAATTTACTTGGATTGGGAATTTCCTTATGATCTGACCCCTGCACTTCTCTATTTAGTTCTGAACCAGCCTAGATATTATTATGCCATTCTACTTGTCTCCCTGAACATGTCCTGTGTCCTATCTCCTGGCTCAGCTTCAGTCATCATGGCATCCACATTCAGCTGTCCATACCAGTGTTGGTATTGTTTTTGTTTTTTTCTTTTGTCTTTAGCATGTTTCCTAGCTGTGTTATGTTTATTTGTTTGCTGTAGGTGTCTTTATAACAATTGCTACTTGCAGGATGTATCATAAATACTACAATAAGCTATATTTCAAAATGAGGCTTCTGGGATGATTTTCCTTACAGCAACTAACGTGTTCTGAAAACACTATGGGACAGTGATATCCCAATGAATATGTGGTCAAAATATCATGTCATAATAATGTTTTGAAGTCACCATTAGCTGTTGAGGCCTATCAGTAGGTTTGAGATGTCACAAAGGGGTATGGATAGCAAAATGAAATGCAAGATCACAATTTTCATGTCTCTAAAGTATGTATTGTGAAAAGCGTGAAGTCCTAACAGGTTTCTGATTTCACTACGTGACAGAATAGTCATGACATCCGGCAGTGTGTTGTCAGAGTGGCCTTGATATCACAGATGTCTTGTATAACATGTCATATGTGAAATATTATCAGCTTGAAAACAAATTATTAGTTCACAAGGGCCTAAAGTATCATATGTTATCTTGTCAAAAAGTTTGTGAAGAAGACAGGTTTGTGATGGCACAGAGAGTTACTGATATCGTTCTGGCAATGTGATGTCACAGTTGTTATTAGTTAATAATGGGATTCTGATAACACACATGCCACATTTGAAATAGGATGACATCGCAGAATAGGCATTCACAATGTGTCTATGATGTCACAAATCTCTGTGATGTCATAGGATATAATGTGATTGTAGTTTTGTTTAAATTCTGGAAATCTCCAACATGTAGTTCTCAGAAGGAGCTTGAAGTCACAATATCATCATGATGTCACAACAGCAATGTGATGTCACAGTGCTTATGAGGTCGCAATGGATTTGAGATGTGACAATGACCTTGTAATGATATGTCCAAATTCAGTGCAACTAGTTCTCAATGAATTTCCATGTTCAAGGAAGGTGCTTGACATCTGAAAGCCCATGAATTTTCTAAAATGTTAGGAGGTTATGATGAAGAATGGAGGTCAGTTCTGGCGATCACCATATTGGCCACATCACAATGATGTGATGCTGTCATAAGGACAATGTGAAGTCACACAGTTGATGTCACAAAGGATTTTGATGTTACAATGATAGTTTGAATCTCAATTGTCAGTAATTCAAAACAAATAGATGGGTATACTAGAGACTATTGTGTCAAAAGGCCATGTGTTTTTTAAAAGTGCTTAGAAACCAGTTGTATTGTTCCAGTGAAAAGTCCAAGGCTAGAGACTCACATGACATGTGCCGTAATAGTAAAGTGAGCTTGGTTATGGAGACAGACTTGAGCTCTCAAAATTGACGTTAGTATCAGCTTCAGCAGCTGCTATCATGGCCACCTCATCAACAAATAAAGGCCAGAACAAAGTCACCAGAAGTGGTGTGTGGAGATTATAGTCACCACCAGCAAAACCTGAAAAGGAACAAACATCTTCATCCTGCTCACCACAGACATTTGCAGACCATAGATGGCCTGGAAACCAAGGGAAAGGTGTGAGTACCACAAAAGCAAGACTTCCTCAATCCTTTCCACAGAGCAACAGTGGAAAAGTAGGTACTCCCCAACCACAAGACAAAGACATGGCCAGAACACCCCAAAACAAAGGCCTTTGAAGAAACCAGTATGAGCCATTTAACAGATCAAAGGAACCTGACATGCCAGGCTGAGATCCAGGCAAGGAGAAAGTTTCACTTCCCAGGCAGAGGACTGAATTTCATCATTGGGTAAGAGGCTACCCTACCACACTGTAGCACAGTCAGTAGACCTAGCTGCCTGAGAGTAGAAAAAAAATAATTGGAAACTCGGAAAACATAAATCCCAAGAATGGCTCCAGGCTGGGCTATGTGAGTGTCTCAGGGAAAAGCTACACATTCTGACAGGCCACAACACACCTCTGAGCCTAGCCCCATCAAAGAAGCTAGAAGAAACAGCCATCTCTCGCTTTTGAAAACTCAAAGGAAATCAACCTCCCACTGAATTAGCATTGGAAGGTGTTATAAAATCTCTGGTAAGGGAGAGCTTTGTTCTGCCTGCTGAAACATAATGATGCCACAGGAAAAAAAACACTGTAAGCAAACCAGAGACTCTAGCAATACACTGGTTAAGGACTCAGGGGAGATACAAGATGCCACCCGCAAAAAAAAAAATGAATGAATAAAAATAAAAAGAAAAGAAAAGAAATAGAAAATGTAAGAAACTTTTGTCTACCTGTTTTGAAAATTGTTTTTACAAAAATTGTTTTCTATTTTTTCATCATTTTTATTTTAGTTATTTCAATTATTTTTACTCTTTTCTCTTTTGGAAAATTTGTCTTCTTTGGTTTATTTAATAGCTGTTCAATTCATCCTCAGATATTTAGTCAAATTCAATTATTTGACCTTATTCTTCATTGTGGGCATACAATTCATAGATTAATTGCTTAATTCACAAATGCTCATCATTAACTCCGTTAGTTGTAGTATTATTTCTTCATACTTTTTTAGTATTTCATTTAATTTTTTTTCTTTTTTCCTTTTTCTGTATCTCCCTTCCCCTATCCTTCTACCCACTTCTTCTGTCACCATTTAGATATTGTTTAACTTTTCTCTCTCTCTTTCCCTCCCCACATTTCTCTAATCTTATTTTCGCCTCACAATACTCCCTAAATTTACTTTCTGGTCTGCTGACATCTTTGATTTTCTTAGTCTATTGATCCCTAGTTGCTTGTTGTTGAACTAGATTGTATCTTATGAACTAGAGTGTATATGTTCTTATTTTGACTGCGTCAAACAATCTGTGAAACTACAGAGTTCAGGTTCATGATTGCCTTAAACCAGTGTTCTAGCACAGTACTGGTTTTGCTTTCATACAGAAATTGGCAAAACACGGTGGAGAAATGCAAGAAAAATTGTATGGCCAGTTATCTCTACTCCCACTCACGATGAGATGAGTGCGAGTCCTTATTTTGGGATTCACTTCTGCTTGTTTCAGTCATATACTACTTATTACAAACAAGGGGAACCATGAGATCTATGTTTCTTTGGGCCTGGCTTGCTTCACTGAATATAATTTTTTGCAAGCCTTTCCATTTTCTAACAAATGGGGCAATGTCATTCTTTCAAATGGAAGCATAGAATTCCATTGTGTATAGACACCACATTTTCTTCATCCATTCATCTACTGAGGAGCATCTGAGTTGGTTCCATATCTAAGCTACTGTAAATAATGCTGCAATAAAATAGATGTGCTGGTAGATTTAGTATTGTCTTGTTTGTGATTATTCAGGTAAATATCCAAAAGTGTGTTGCTGGGTCTTAGGGGAGGTCTTTGTGGAGTCTTTTGCAGAACCTCCATACTACTTTCCAAAGTGATTGAACAAGTTTACAAGATAAGGACTCAATTTTTTTTCTTTCTTGTTATTTTTTCTAACATTTGTAAGATGATTTAATTTTTGCTTCATATGTCCCCTCCCATGGTATAATTCCTGTTGTCATTATATTTGATGTTGCTATAATGTGTTTAATAAAGGATACAGGTGAACCCATTGCAACAATGAGATGTACAAAACGTTATGTTGATAAACAAGCTTTACAACATTGGCACAGGGTTTGGGGGCGGATGGGGACTCATGGGAAGATGAAACAAAGGTGGAGGCAACAATGCTTGATAAGAAATGTACTCATTAGTTGCTTATGTAATTGTAACCCCTCTGTACGACATTTTCACAATAATAAATAAATAAATAAATAAATAAATAATCCAGAGGAGAGTTCCCAAAATGCTCTACAAACACTACTGGTACACATGCTGAATGAAAAGTTTGAAATCCTGCAAAGGACTCTGTGTGAACGTAATATGGAAATGCAAGAGCATGATGAGGCCAAGGAAAGATTAAGACAGGAATTAATGAGCATGAAGAGGCTGATCAAAGAGTAATTAAGGAATTGCATGAGCAACATGAGAAAAAACCATGATTAATAGATGCATTTATGGAATCCATAAACAGAAACTTGGGAAATCCACAGAGGCTACAAAAGGACTGCTGGGTGAAGCCCAATAAAAGGGAAGTGTGTCCAATTATATTATAACCAATCAAGAGATTTGAGAATAAATACTGAAAACCATATTAAGGGCGTACAGAAGTCCATACAATACTAAAATAAAGCTCCAACAAAGAATTCGAAGCCATCAAATCTGATCAATTAGAAGGAAAGGAAATAAAACAAAGTAGAAAGCGTTGAGAGTAAGTTTGTCTTTGCAGGGGATCCAGTGTTTGGGACTAAAGACAGCCTTGACATTATAAAGAAAGAACAAATCTAAGAAATAGTATAGATCTATTCAATAGTTAGAAGAGACGACCAAAAGTTTTAATTTAAGGCTAATGGGTGTAGAGAAAGGCCAAGAGACAGAAGTGAAACGTCTAGGACATTTATTTAACAGGATCCTAGCAGAGAACTTCCGAAACATGCAAAAAGATAGGTACATTCAGACACAAAAATAATTTATTTTTTCTTTTGTTTTTTAATAACCTTTATTTAACATGTGCATTACAGAAAACATATTTACAAAGTGCAAATTATTACTGCCACAAGCAGTTCAGGTGGACATGACTGTCTGGATCCTCCATGTTCATACACCAATCTCTTTTTAGGTAACAGATCTATGGTTTGTGTCAGGCTTTTCCAAATTTTACAAATTCGCCAATTCAAAATCCCAAAGCTACAGGAATATTTTGATAACCAAGAATAAACTACACCAACTCAATCTGTTTGGTTTAAAAAATGCATTCCTGCTTTTCTTAGGGATAAAATTTCACTGAATCCACAGTATAAACCCTGCTTTCACTGTATTTGATGTCGTTATAATTTGTGGAGGGGAAGGGGAAAAACAAATCATTTAAATAGGGATACAGGTGGACCCACTGCAACAATGAGATGTACAAACTTTACAACTTTGGTGTGGGGGGGTGGGGAGGAACGTGTGTGGGGGGGTGAGGGAAGGATGGAAAGGGATAGGAAGGGGAAACAAAGGAGGAGACTACAATGCTTGATAAGAAATGTACTCATTATCTTGCTCATGTAATTGTAACCCCTCTGTACAAAATTTCACAATTAAAAAAAATTCACTGAAGACAAAAACAGCAACAGGCTTCTAGACAGAAGTATTGGCAGAGTTACAATTAAAATACTGAATTTCATTTATGCTTAATTTAAAGAGACATAAAGCAAGATATACTAAGCAATTTCTAAACTCATTAGGCTTATATCATACTATTAAAATATTAGCAAAATGTTTCTACTAAATGTATGTATCCCTAGGGGAGAATCAGAACCATATACATCAATGGTAAAATGCTGAGTACACGTGCACACATCTCTTCCTGCAGGCTTCCTATTCCTACCGTTTCCTGCCAGCCCCTAAGTAAGTCCTGATTTTATTGCCCAGAGATGGCACAATCCATCCAAGATGGATCTGCTGATTGTAACAGGCATTTACAAGTTATTTAATTCACTACTTCTACTTTTTACCATACATTATCTCAGGACATATATAAAGATTAGATGTTCTGAAATAATGAGAGCTTTGTGTACAATGCATTTTACCAAAAATGCACATCTTCTAGATGTGGCGATGCTAACAGAGCCCTTACACTGAGATAATTCACTTCTAGAGACATTTCTATAGGGATTATTTTCTACTTCTTACTTTTTGCATTAAGACTTACCCCTTAGTACTTGACAATATTAACTAAAATAAATATACAAATCCAAGTCCAAACCAACAAAACTGGCCCAATATAGCCTGCTCTGCACACTTCCTCCCCCAACCACACAGTTGCTGCCACCCAGTAAACAGCATAGCCTCTAAGACATTACAATTCATTCCCAAATTCAACCACCAAAAATACTTCAAGGGCATTATGTTAGCCTTCTACTTTTACAAGGTTATATACATTTAAACATCTAGAAAAACTTGATGCGTCTAATAGGGTCTTAAGTTTCCCACCAAACAAACATACAAGTAGTGCCAGATAAACCATACACACACTTAGCAAGAGGTCTAATTTGAAAGAGAAGATTCTGGCCTAGAACCTTTCCCACTCGCATCAACACAATGTCAGGGTTATTTACACATCTGTAATATTTCAAGGGGATTTTTAATAATTTTACTTTAATGTTTAAAATCTTTAAATTTTAACACAAAATGTATTCAATGTGTTAACTTACTAATTCTACTTTTGTCACTGGCATCCTCTTTAACATCTAGTAAGACTAGATATTCTAAATTAGGATTAATCTATCCTTTACATACACTATATACATAACAAAATTAAAATGCATAAATGCAAGAGATAATGGTCAATCTTGCTTCACCATAAACCCACTGGTAAAAAGCCTTCAGCACTTCTTCTCCTCCCTCCTGAACAAACCGTGTGTACAAATCAGAATCCGTTTCATTATTCCATTTCCAAAAGACAAAATTTCACTATGAATTTTAGCAAAACAGTCTCTACAAAATGAATTATTTACTGCCTCTACTTTTAACATACTTTGTTTTTAGAACACCAGATAGACCAGACTAGAAAAGAACATCCCACTGTGACATTGCAATACACACAGGATCAATTGAAACAAAGGAAAGATTGCTTAAAGCTTTCAGGGATAAAAAATAATCACCTATAAATGGAAACCAATCAGAATTATCAGTAGAGACAATGAAAGCAAAAGAGCCTGGAATGATGCATTCCACGTCCTAAAGACAAACAACTATCAACCAAGAATACTCCACTCAGCTAAATTCTCCTTCATCGCAGCAGGACAAATAAAAATCTTTCAGACCAAAGAAACATTGAAACCATATATCTCCACCAAATAGCATTATAAAAGACACTTAAATGTATCCTACACATAGAATAACAGCAAGAGCACAATAAATGTCAAGAACCAGCCCCAGAACAGAGAATTTAAGAACTATAGGAAGAACCCAGTGGGCACAGCCCCCAAGAAGATGTATACCACGGCAGGAACAACCAAACACCTCAGTCCTAATTCGCAATATTAAATGGAAACAACTCTCCAATTAAGCAACACAGATAGTCTAGTTGAATAAAAAAAATCTGCCTTCAAGAACACATACCCTGTCCACAAAAACAATCATCTTGTGAAAATGAAAGGATGGAGTAAAGTCTTACAAGCGAACAACAACCATAAACAGGTGGGAGTTGAAATCCTAATACCAAATTAAATAGACTTCAAGTTAAAATTAGCAATAAGAGAAAAAGATTGTCATTACATATTCATTAAGAGATCTCTCCTTGAGAACTAAAATACAATTCTAAATATCTATTCACCAAATAACAGAGGACCCAAATTAATCCAAGGAACACTACTTTCCCTAAAATTTCATCTAGATCATAAGACATTATTGTTGCGGATTTTACCTCACCACTATCCCAGCTGGGTACAACAGCACAGCAAAAACACAAGAGAGAAACCTCAGATATAAACAACTGCATAGATCAACTAGACTTAATAGACATGTACAGAATATAACACCACTAGCATCAGAATACACGTTCTTCTCAGCAGCTCATGGAACATTCTCCAAAATACATCACATTTTAGGTCACAAGCAAATTCATCCAAATTCAGAAACATTGAAATTATCCCCTGTATTCTCTAAACCACAAGGGAATAAAAGTAGATTTCAAAACCAAAAGCCACCCAAGAAAATCCGGTAACACATGGAGGCTGAACCAAACCTTGTTGAACTACCAGTCGGCCCTGGAACAAATTAAAGTGGACATCCAAATGATTATGATATTTAACAAAAATTAACACACAAATTACAGCTCCTGTAGTCACAGCAAAGGTAGTATTCAGATGCAAGTTTATAGCTCTCAGTCCATACACCATCAAATTGGATAGATTTCAAAACCAATAATTTGACAATTCTGCCAAGCTATCTACAAATTTATTGCAATATCTATCAATATTTCAACCTCATTCATCAATGAAATAGAAGATGCAACCCAAAAATTCACATGCAACACCAAATAACAAAAGCAATCTTTAGCAGAAACAACAGTGCTGGGAGAATTATCAATACCAAATTGCAAACTCCACTACAAAATCATAGTAATCAAAGCAGCTTTGTCCAGGCACAAGAAAAGAACTGAGGACCAATGGAATCAAACTGAATACCCAGAAATGAACCCACAGACATGTAGCTGCCTAAACTTATATAAGGGACCGAAAAACAATAGAATGGAAGAAAGACAGCCTCTTCAGTAAATGCTGCTTTCCAAATTTATTGAACAAAAAAACCCCTAAAGCTAAATTCCTATATATCATCCTGTACCAGAATCAACTCTAAATTGATCAAAGACTTCACTGTCAAAGCAGACAGATTGAAAACATTACAGGAAGGAATAAGAGCTATTCTAGGGCTCCTTAACAAAGGAAAAATTTTTCTGAAGAAAGACCCAGAAACACAAAAGCTCAATGGGATCTCATGAAACTGCATAGCTTCTGCATGGGAAATTACATAGCTACCAAGATCAAAAGAAAGGCCAGGGATTGGGAAAAAAATCTTCATTACCCATCCAACAGACAAGTGTCTTATAACTAAATATATTTAGAACTCACAAAATTGAACCCACCACCAAAAAACCTCACGAATGAATTGGTAAAAGATTTGAAGAAAGAAACAATAGCAAGGAAGAAAAAAAAACACTTGTGTCTCTTCCTTGGTGTTGATTTCACTTAACTTCAGCTTATCTGGTCATATGTACATAACTTTTGACTTTTTCTGCTTGCCCAGACATATACTAGCTGTTACAAATAAGGGGAACCTTGCGACCTATGGTTCTTTTGTTGGTGTTGTTGTTGCTTTGTATGTTCCTTTCCCCACAATATAACCCCTGTTTTGCCTGTATTTGATGTCGGTACCATACATCTTGCATATATACTTCTCCAATTCGGGGAGAGTAATGGTAATATATATATATATATATATATATATATATATATATATATAGGTGTCAACGTCTAGTCAGTTGGGTTCCCTGGGTAAGGGTCACAAAATCTTCAGGACACAGGGGGTGCAGAGTGCAAACAGCAATTGCCACTCCATGCTGTGCTTCATTGTTAGTGGGTATTTAAAGACAAGGAAGCATGATCTTTGCCAAGATTTGGTCAGAAGACATTTACACAAATAATTTCAACAGATACATTTTTACTTGACCTATGTGACAATGTCTTGGTATATTATTATCTAATATTATTATCTAAACTATTTTAGGGCAAGCTCACACCACTTCTCCAATCTCAGGAAAATGCTTGACCAGCTGTTCATCTATGTTTAAGCAAGCTGAAGAGCTACTTCCTCAGCTCCCAGGAGTCTGTGACATGTGTTTTGAGATAGGGAGAGAGAACATTTTCTCTTTCTAGCCTGGCATGCCAAGAGCTTTCCTACTACTCAAACACAGTCCTCAGATAATCCTAGGGCTCAAGCCTGCATCATTCTGCCCCTTCAACCTAGACCCTAAGTCTTCACATATAGGGATAAAGGTTGCCCATAGAAACAGTGAGATCTACAAGACACTATGTTGAAAAAGGACCTTTACAATTGGTGGGAGAGGGGGAATGTAGTTGTGGAGGCGGGAGTGATGGTAGTGGAAAAACAAAGGAAGAGGCAACAATGCTTGATAAGAAATGTACTCATTACCTTGATCACGTAACTGTAACCCCTCTGTACAATATTAGTTGTTCTTTTTTTATTATTCTGAAAATACCATACAGCAAATGAGTACATTTCAACACAAACATTGTTACTTCCTCCTTTGTTTCCCCTTACCATCCCTTCCCATTTCCTCCCCCCATACTCATCACCCCCCCCGCAACCTCACACCTGTACCAACGTTGAAAAGTTCGTTTTTCCACATAACATCTTGTACATCTCATTGTTGCAATAGGTCTACCTGTATCCCTATTTAAACAATTTGTTTTTCCCTTCCCCTCCACAAATTATACTAACATCAAATATAGTGAAAACAGGGATTAAACAGCCAAGGAGGGACCAACAAAACAAAACAACAAAGAAATATCTATAAATATGTTAGAAACAATAGCATAAAGAAAAAATATTTTTTGTCCTTATCTTGGGGTTCATTTCGCCTAACATCAACTTATCTGACCGTTCTGCTTGTTTCAGACATATATTGGGTATTGCAAATATAGGAAAACATGGGACCTATATTTCTTTGGGCATGGCTTACTTCATTTAATATAATGTTTTCCAAGTCTTTCCATTTCCTAGCAAATGGGGAAATGTCGTTCTTTTTGATGGGGACACACACACACACACATATACGTATATATATATATATATATATATATATACATATATACATATATACGTATATATATCTCTCACATTTCCTTAATCCATTCATCTATTGAGGGGCATCTACTTTGGAAAGCAGTGTGGAGACTCCACACAGAGCTCCCCAATGACTTAGCAATCCCACTTTTGGGCATTTACCCAAATGATCATAATCAAGACCAAACTAAATCTACCAGCACCACAATATTTATTGCAGCATTTTTTACCATAGCTAAGATATATACAGTATTCTTACAATAAACAACTTATTTAAAATGACTTTAAGAGAGACTTCTCTGAAGAGGAAATAAGAATGGCCAATATACACCTGAAGAAATGCTCAACTTCTCTAGCCATAAAAATAAATGCAAATCAAGACTACATTGAGATTCCACATCACCTCAATTAAAATGGCTATAATCAAGAAAGCTAATAACAACAGATTCTGGAGGTGATGTGGTCAAATTGTTACCCTAGTGCATTTTTGGTCTGAGTTTAAACCTAATCAATCACCTTTGAAAGCAGTATGGAAGCTCCTCAAAAACTACCCATAAAACTCACGTAGGATCCCTCAATTCCATTTTTGGCCATTTGCCCAAATGATCAGACAAGTACATAAAACAGCTATCAACATAAGAATGTTTATCACAGCATTATTCACCATAGTTAAGATTTGGAAACTACCCCAAAACCTTCAGTAGATGAATCGAACAAGGTACATAGACATAAATAGATAGATAGATAGATAGATAGATAGATAGATAGATAGATAGATAGATAGATAGAGAAAGAGAGAGAGAGATACAGATTGATACATACAGATATATATATAGAGAGAATACATATATTTTATTATTGATAGATATATAGAGAGAAGATATATATTTTCTTACATATATATTTCAATTTTCTAAGCATAAATGTACATGTATACACAAATATCCATACGCATGTACATGTGTATATGTATGTGAATAGATGCATATATACATATATTATGTACATCATATATTATAGCTGTATATATGCATATATTGTACATTTTGTATATATATATTATATATGTTATATATTATATAGTATATGTATTTTATATGATATATGTTTATAAACATATATGTTTATATATGTTATATGGTATATAGTATATATATAATATATGTGTAATATATTTGTATATGTAATATGTATTTATATATTATATATTTGTATATATAATATATATTATATCATATTATAAATGATATATATAATTAATATATCATATTTGTATATAATATATGTAGTACATTATATAATTCATATGTGCAAACATATATACGTATACATGTATAAAATATATATAATACAATTTATAGGTATATATACGGATATATATTCCCATATATTATATGTATATATAATATATAATCTATAGGTATATATAGGTACATATGCATACAAAATAGAGGTATATATACTAAATATAAATATATAAACTCTATATTATATTTAATATGTATCATATTTAGTATATATTTATATATAATATATATAATATAACTAAATATAATATATTTATATATAATATATTATATATTATATATAATAATATAATACCTATATATACCTATATATAGGTATATAATATATACCTATATATATACCTCTATATATATCTATATATACCTCTATATATATACCTCTATATATACCTATATACATATAGGGGTATATATAGAGGTATATATATAGGTATATATATAGGTACATGTTATATACCTATATACAGATATATATAGGTATATTATATACCTAGGTACATATTATACCTGTACCTATGTACACATACCTATATAAACCTATATTTTTATGTATATATCTGTTTATACACCAATACATTTTAGTATACATGATATATATAATATATAGGTATATACATATACCTATATATGTATCATATTATACATGATATATATATATAATATTTAGGAATATATATTGTACATTTATTATTTATTACATTATATATTACATACTATATTATACATTGTATAATATCGAATTGTATAATATTATATACAAATATATAATATGTAATATATCTTACATATATATTATATAATATATTAATAATACTCAATAGACAGTGTACTCATTATCTTACTCATGTAACTCATATCTCTTTGGTTGTTTTTTGTTTTTGGGTCTAGAAAGAATGACAATGTCCCACTTGTTAGAAAATGGAAAGACTTAGAATAAATTTTATTAAGTGAAGTAAGCCAGGCCCAAAGAAATAAAAGTCCCATGCTTCCCATATTTGCAATACCTAGTCTATGTCTGAAACAAGCAGAAACGGTAGGATAATTTGAAGTTAGGCGAAATGAACCCCAAAATAAGGACCCAAATATTTTTTCTACCTTGTGATTGTTTCTAACACGTAACGTAAGATGATTTTTTTGTCGCTTTGCATGTCCCTCCTCCATGACATAACCCCTGTTTTCAGTGTATTTGATGATGTTATACTTTGTGGAAGGGAAGGGAACAAATGTTTATATTGGGATACAGGTGGACCCATTCAACAATGAGATGTACAAGATATTGTCAAAAATGAACTTTACAAATTTGTTCAGGGGTGGGGAGGCTGGGGGAAAGGAGTAAGTGGGGTGGGAGGGTGGGAGATGGGAAGAGATGAGAAGGGGAAACAAAGGAGGAAGCACCAATGCTTGGTAAGAAATGTATTCATTATCTTGCCCATATAATTGTAACCCCTTTGTACAGTATTTTCACAATAATAAATAAAATAAAATAAAAGAAATGCACTCATATCCGTTCCCATGTAATTGTAACCCCTTAGTACATTTTTTCACCAAAAAATATAAATAAATAAAATAAATCTCATTGGACAGTATCTTTACACTAAAATGCATTTTAAAAAATATGTTAGGGCTTTATAACTTTGCTTACAACCCATGATTTCGAGATATCACAGTCCTTTTGTCAACATATATACTCATTGCACATTAATGGCAATTGAGTTTTGACATTCCATTGTGACATCACCAACCAATTTTCGCTTCCCAAGGGTATTGTGATTTCAACAAAATTGTGGCATCACCAACTATGTGTGACATTAAAACATAATGGCATTAAATTTTTACAGCGCATTCCCATTATGAATATAACTGCCCCATTGTGCTTTCACAAACCTAGAATGAGCTCATAACATTTTAGACAATTCCTGGCCTTTGGGACTCTCAGCTCTTTCATGAACCCCTGTACTCCTGTACTAGGAGCAAATAAAATTGAAGGAGTGCTTGTGTTATTTCAATCTCATTTTTAAAAATCACAAACACAATTTGACCTTATCACCCCGGTGATATAACAAACCCATTATGACATCATATTGCCATTTTGAAATCATGATCACATTGTGACTATTATAGGTTTGTGAAAACCCAATGGGACAGTAATATCACAATGACAATGTGATGTCATAATATCAAGTCATGATTACTTCTTAGCATATGATTATCTCCTTTGAATAAACACAAGTCCATTATGATATCACAATCCCTTTTTTTAACCCATAACCTCATGTGAACTAATGACAATTGAGATCAGATATGCCATGGCAACTTCACAAATCCATTGTGACATCATCACAATTTGGACATCACATTGCTGGTAGGACACCATCAGCTCATTTTGGTCTCACAATGGTACAGTGTCATAATATTCTTATGTTATCACATATGCATTGTTACATTGTACATCCAATATGAATATCATATGAATTCCTTTCATTTCAAATGTGGCATGTATTTTGTTATCAGAATCCCATTGTGACTACATAACCATTGTGATATCACTAATCCATTGTGACATCACAAACTTCTGTCCTCATAATTTTGGTAAAATGTTACTATTTTGATATCTTAGGCCATTTGTGAGCACATAATCTGTTTTTGACTTCCTAATATTTCATGAATGACATGCGATATCAGAAAACCACTTTGACATGACCACTGTAACATCCCATGCCAGACCTCATGACCATTGTCTCACATACTGACATCAAAACCTCTTTGGGCTTTATTGCAGTTGTGTCAAGACATGCATTTGAAGATATCACTATCACGTTGTAAACATATATTCATTGTGAATAAATGACAATTGAGACCTACCATGCCATTCTGACTTCAGCATCCCATTGTAACCTCACAAACCTGTTGTGACCTCATCACAACAATGGCATCAACAACTATTTATGACATCAAACATTAATACGTCATGGTATTGTGACATCACATTTCCCTTGTGATATCATTGTCCCATTTTGTTTTCACAATCCTAGTACAATCTCATCACATTTTAGAAAACTGAGGTGCTTTGGGACTTCTAACACCTTTCTTGAGCACATATCCTCATTGTAAAATAGTAGTAATTGAAGTCAGACCTGTGATTGTAATATTACAAGTGTGGTCACATCATGATCCTATTGCTGACTTCATTACCACTGTGACATCACAAAAACATTTTGACATCACATTGCTGTTGTAACATTATTATCACATTGTGACATCCCAACCTGTTATGACCTCTCATCACCAATGAATAAAACACAAGGACCCTTTGTGACATCGTTATTTACTTATATTCTCATTGTGGACTAAGGACAATTAACATCAGAACTTCCATTGCAATAACAGAAACCCTTAGTGACATCATCACCAGTATGACATCACAAGCTTGTCCCCTCCTCATAACTTTTGAAATGTGGCTGGCATGATGGTATGATACTGAGGTCCTTTGGGAGCTCATAATCTGTTTTCAACCACATTATATGTTATGACACGTGATATTAGAAAAAACACTGTGACATCATGAAAATTGTGACATAACATTGTCAGAGGTCATGACCATTTTGCCACATTTTGACCATCATAAACTTGTTAGGATTTCATCCCATTCCTGCCTTTGGAGACCTCACAATCCCTTTCTGAAGTCATATATTTATTATCAATTAGACTACTCATTGGGACATCAAAAAGTATGTAACATCATCAACATTATGGCATCATCAAATGATTGTGACAACAATACATAATTATGAAGTGATATATCACATTGCCATTGTGATATTATTGTTCCATTGGGTTTTCACACACATTATGACATTATAACATTTTAGAAAATTCATAGGTTTTGGGACTTTAAGCTCCATATGAACTTGTATATATTTACCCATAAAATCAAGACAATCCTTCAAGGCACATTTAAAATAAAAAACAAATTTCTTTACACTAGAAAATGACCTGCAACTACCTTGTATTGGACTAGATACCCAGAGACATGAGTGGCGTCGACCACCTCAGACCACCAATGGGCAGCTCTGCCCTTTATTAATTGATCTGCAAAACACTAGCCCCATCTCCAAAGCTCCAAAATTCAATGGGAAAGGCTTTTTCCTTTGATCTTCCTCCCACTTTTTCTACACACCTGTTCTTCCTTCTAAGTTCTTCCTTTTTCTCCTTCCACCACTTCTTTATTCTCTTCAGGCCCCTCCATCCTCCACACGCTTGTCCTGCTCTGCCAATTGTCGTTCTTCCCCTCCTACTTTCCCTCAACCCACTCCTCCCAGGGCTTTCCCCTTCTGCTGTCTCTCCACTTTCTTTCTTACCGATCTTTCTCCTCTTTCTCTCCCCATTTATTGCTCTGAACACACAGCCTATAGTTAGGTTGTAACCCTCTGTCACACCAATGGCTCTCCTGCCTTACAATTTTCAACCATCTCAAACTGCACACTGCCCAAGCACTTCTTGACAGCTCACCATATCGGGCTTGACACACTATCCTCTCCAGCAGCATGCTCTGTCACATTTGGTGGAATGCCTTGTCTACTCCAGCATACCAGGCAAAGGGCCTACACTGATTATTGTGTGCTGGGGCCCCGCTGGTTAGTATATTCCCCACTGTTTTTCATGTCCAATCAAATCATTGATTCCTTCTGGACCAAATTCTAAACTTTCCCTTCTCTCTCCTGCCCTCAACAGACTTAAAATACAAATATAACAGATAAAAAGGAGGAAACCATAGAAACACACTAGTTATCACTAATACTTGGAAAGTCTTATCCCTAATGAATTTTTGAGTGTCTCTGAACTGTACATCATGCAGCCTTTTCTAGATATTGTTCCACTGCTTGTTTCACTTGAGACTGGTGGATCCAGTGCTGTTTGACTGCAGCATTAATAGTCGATGGTGTAATTAGCAACACCAAATAAGTTTCTTTCCACATGGGGTCAAATTCAGGGGCACAATGCCTTTTTAACCCGACCAGCTCTCCAGGCAAGAAAGAGTGGGTAGAGTTTTTCTCAGGAGGCCAGCTGGCCTAGGCTACCGAAGGATAAACCAAAGAACATGTTGCAAAGACTGCAGGGACTCTACAAGGTTGTAGTTAGACATTTCTGTTGATATAGCTTTCCCAAGTTTAAACAAAGGGGGACCACAGTTCAAAGGCAGAAGAAGACACAGGATGCCAACGCTGCCATCCTTGTTGACTACAAGATAGGGCAGGAGAATATACTGATACTGTATGTGGAAATCAAGGCCCAGGAATGGTGCTGGATATGATACAAGAATGTATTAAGATGAAGTGCATAGTAATAATAAGCTTTGAAGCATGTGAGCTAAAATTCAATAGAGAAAGAACAGAAAGTGCATCTGATAGGGCAGACACAAGAGGGGTGCCATGTCATAGAAGAGGCCATGAAAACTGAGCAGCAAAATGTCAGGATCAAGAAAGAGATTGTTACTCTTCAGAAAGAGTTAAAGGACAGCAATGCTCTGATGGGGAATGCCCTGGAAAGGGAAAGAGAATTAGGCAGAAAAGCAAAACAGCTAAACAGTTGAAAGATATGTCACAAAATATATGAAAGTGAAAAGAAAGAGAAGCTATTAGAGGAAAAGGCCAAATAGACTGCCGAGATCTCACCATAAATATAATGCTGAAGCAGCAGGTCTCAATGGAACAGTTGGAGGTTGAAAAAAAACTCTCTTAATAACACCATTGCAAACTTAAAGGAAGAGCTGAAGAGCAGTCAGAGGTGTTGTGAGAAGGAGCAGCAGTTGGACAGTTGAAGGAATTCTGTGATCCTGGAACAACAGTTGCAGTATAAGGAGGACTTTGAGGTGGAGATTGGGATCATGAAAGCTAGCTTCAGAGAAAAAGAGTAGGATAAAAGGGAAGAAGATTCCAAGTTCCAGATTGAGGTTCAGAGTACTAAATAGGAGTTAAAGAAAATAGAGGTCCCTGAGTTTCAGATTAAAAAAACTGAGCTGATCAGGTAGCTCGGGAGACCACTCTAAACCCAGTGGGGTGTCTACAGCTACTAATCATTATGAAAGAAGCAGGAAAAAATAGTGATAAGTGTGCAAGTGTGGACACTGAATTTCTGTAAAGTGGTTATAGGCTCAAGCCTTCTGTGTGTTTATATCTGGTTATCAGTCACTCTGGTAAATTGTCCCAGGCCTATCCCTAAAATTGTTGGTCCTCAGCCTGACAAGCATATGTAATGCACCTAGAAATTTGCCAACAACTAAATGCTAGAAAGCTTGAACACATGGAGAGAGAGTGTGTGCAAGTTACCTCACATGGTTAATTTGGGGAAGTGGATTCATAGAGGTAAAGTCTGAAAATATGGGTATCGATATGATGTGAGGCCATGATGCTATGAATTCATTATAGTTTGGTGATATCACTATAAGCTGATAGTTTCATATTGATAATGTGATGTCACACTGGTGATGATGTTTCAAAGTGTATGTGATGTTAATAGGCATGTCTGATATCAATTGTCATAGGATTACATGAGCATATGGTACACAAAATGACTGTGATGCCACAAAGTCTATGTTGAAGGTGCTAAGAGGTTAAACCAGGTTTGGGATATCACAATCTGATAGTGATGTCTCAATGGCAATATGATGTCACAATGGGTTGGCAATGTCAGTGGTAATGAGTTCACCATGGGAGAGGGAGAGTAATGTCACCATGAATTTGGAATATGATATCATCTCATGTCTAATATCAATTGAGACTTTCACAATGAGGATACAAGTTGACAGAAAGAGCTTAATTTCCCAAAATACAATGCATTTTCTAAAATGTTATGAAGACAAAATAGAATGGTGAAAACCTAATAGGACAGTGATATCAAAATGGAAATGTGATATCACAATATCATATCACAGAAATGTTTTGATGACACAATTAGTTGATGATCCATAATGGAGATATGGTCACAATAGTTTTGTGAGATCACAATGGATTGGTGATGTCAAAATGGCATGGTGGATCTCAATTAGCCTTACCTCTAAATGAGTACATGTGTTAAAAAAGGGATGGTGATGTCTCCAAAGGCATGTGTTGTCACAAATGGGATGAAGTCCTAACAGGTTTGTGATGTTACAATGGTCATATGTTGGCAGTGTGATATCACAGTGGTCATAAAGTCACAGTGGATTTCTCCTATTACATGTCATACCTGAAATATTACAAGGTCAAAAAATAGATTATGAGCTCAAAAATGGCATAAGAAATCACAGTGGCAGCATGTCACATTAGTTATGAGGACAGGGCAGGTTTATGATGTCACAGTGGATTAGTGATATCACAATGGAAAAATGATGTCACAAAGCATGGTAATTTCACAATGTTTATGAAGTAATAATAGGTTTCTCATTTCAACACACATGCCACATTTGATTCCTAATGTATGATGTCCTTGTAGTTTAGTGATGTCACAATGAGTTGGTGTAAAAAGGACAATGTGATCTCAAAATGGTGAAGGAAATGTGAGCTTACAATGGAATGTATAATCTCAATTTTAAATAGTTTACAAGATAAGATATGCAAAGTGATGTGGTGTCACAAAGGATATTTGTTATTTTAAAGGTGCTAATAGGTCATAATGGGTTTAGGATATCACAATGGA
Organism: Dipodomys merriami; assembly: GCF_024711535.1. Taxonomy (NCBI): domain Eukaryota; kingdom Metazoa; phylum Chordata; class Mammalia; order Rodentia; family Heteromyidae; genus Dipodomys; species Dipodomys merriami. The sequence continues at coordinate 9,493,401 of NW_027203159.1, read as the reverse complement.
ATCATGATGTCATAACAGCAATGTGATGTCACAATGGGTTTGTGATGTCACAATAGCTTTGTAATATCACAATTATATGTCCAAATTCAATAGTTATGAGGATACAAGTTCCCAGGAGGAACTTGAAGTCCCAATGGCCATGAATTTTCTAAAAGTTTAGAAGGTCATAATTCATGAAATCACAAAGGGACAGTGATATTATAATGGCAAAGTGATATCAAAATAGCATTATATAAAAATATTTTTTGTCACAATGTGTTGGTTATGCCCTAATGTTGATGAAGTTACAATAGGTTTGTGATATAAAAATGGGTTGATGACACAATAGCATGCTAGATATCAATTTTCATTAATTCACAATTAGTTTATGAGTTCAAAGATGGACTCTGATGTCTCTAAAGGCATGTGTTGTCACAAATGGTTCTCCTTTCTTGCTCTTGTTTAACATATTTATATAATTTTTTGTTTCACTTTTAAAGTTTTTATTTTTCATTTTTCCTTTGTCTGTATCTCTCTTCTCCTTTCTTTCTATACTTTGCCTCTCTTTGCATATATGTATTGGTTATATTCCTTCTCTCTTTCCATCTCCACATTCATCTAATCTTATTTTCTCCACACAATTCTCCCTAAAACTATTAATTTCTGTCTGGTGACTCGTTCTTTGATTTTCTTAGGCCCTAGTTGTTTGTTGTTGAACTAGGTTGTATCTATTTAACTAGATCATACATGTATTCATTTTGACTGTTCAAACAATCTGTGCAACTACAGAACTCTGGTTGATGATTCCCTTAAAATAGTGTTCTCAAATGGTATTGGTTTTTCTTTAACACCCAAAGCAGCAGAACAAAGTGTAGAAACACAAGAAAAATATCAACTCCAGGTATCTCAACCCCAACTCATGATAATCAGGCAACAGAGCAGTTAACAATCCACAGGAGAGTTCCCCAAATGGTCTACAACACTGATAAAAACTATAAAAATGCTGAATAAAAATATAGAACACCTAAAAAGGACTCTTAATAAATGTAATAGGAAAAAGCGTGAGTGTGATAGGAAAATTCATGAGCCTGATGAGGCTAATTAAAAGTTAATTGAGGAAATGTGTAAGTGGAAGGGAATAAACACAAATTAATAGAGGCATTCATGGAGTCCACAAACAGGAAGCTGGAAGAATCTAGGCAGGCCCCCAAAGAAATGCTGAATGAAACCTAGCAGATGGAAAGGGAGATCAATGAGCTATAACCAATCAACAAATGGATTTGAGAAGGAACACTGAAGCGAAATTAAGGAGGTAATGAAGTCTATACAAGATCTAAAAAAAACGATCTAACAAAAAATTTTGAAGCCCTCAAATCTCACCAAACCCATTTGGCACAGCCCCCAAGAAATTGGATAACATGACAAACTACCAAACACCTCTAAATCCCAACTCTCAATATTAATGGGCTTAACTGTCCAATTAAGCAACATTGAATTTCTATTGCATCAAAACCAAGATCATTCTCACTTCTGTCTTCACACAAAATCAAATACTCTGAAAATGAAAGGTTAGAAGAAAATGTACCAAGCAAATAGTCCCCATAATAGGTGGGAGACTTACAATCCTAATATCAGATAATTAATATACTTCAAATTAAAATTAGCAGGAAAGAATAAGAAGGTCATTGCATACTAATTAATGGATCTCTCCTTCAGGAGGATATTACAATCCTAAATATCCATTCACAAAATAACAGAACACCCAAATTTTCCAATAAACATCACTATCCCTAAAATGTCACATATATAAAAAGACATTAATTGTTTGGGAGGGACTTTAACACACCACCATCCCTGCTGGATAGATCACCTCAGCAGAAACTCAATAGAGAAATCTCAGACCTAATCAACATAAATCAACTAGACTGAACAGATATCTTCTGAATATTTCACACAGCAGTATCAGAATACATGTTCTTCTGATCAACACATGGAACATTCTCCAAAACAGAGCACCTTTTAGGTCACAAAGCAAATTTGTTCACATTTAGAAACATTGAAATTATGCCCTGTATTCGCTCATACCAGGGAATTAAAGTACAATTCAACACCAAAAGCCACCCAAGAAAATCCTGTAACACCTGGTGGCTGAGAAATACACTCTTGAACCATCAGTGGGTCATGGAAGAGGTTAGAAAAGAAATTCAAATATTCATGATTTTTACCCAAAAAACCCAGAAATTACAAGATCCTCTATGGCACACCAAAAGTAGTTCTTTGGAGTTTGTAGCTCTGAGTACCTACAACAAATTGGAGATATCTGAATCGGACTCTAAAAGAGTCCTTAAGTAAATTGCCTCTGGAGACTGGTGAAGACTGGGTATTGCTCCTTCCTTTTGCCCTGTTTAGAGTATACTGTATGGACACCTTCCCACCCATTACCCTAGCTGCCAGACTGAATGGCTTGCTATTTGGATGATACTGAATTTCTGTGTAAGCTTGACTATTTACAGCTGGTGCATAAGAGTATGTGGCCCCAGCTTAGAGCATTATATGATTCTGCTTCTATTCCTACCCCCCATTCGTTTAAACCAGGTGACTGGATGTTTGTTCGAAGGCACAGCTTGAGGTTTCTGGAACCACATGTAACCACTGGCTACACCTACTTCCCTTAAGGTGGACAGCATTGCTGTGTGGATTGACTGTTCCCATGCCAGACCTGCTGACCCCTTTGCCCTGGACGACTGTGGGGAAACATGGGAAGTTTCCAAGCATATTTAATGAGAAACCTAAACCTCCTTGAAAAACAGCAACAACATAATAATGTTCCCATTTCATAATTGATGATGCCAAAGTGTTGATGAGGTCACAATAGTTTTGTGATATCAAAATGGGTTTTGTGATGTCAAAATGGGGGATCTCAATTGTCATTAATTCTTGATGAATGTCTAAGTGTATATATTGACTCTCATGACTCCAAAGGCATTTTTGTCATAAATGTGATGAAGTTTTTCTGGTTTTTGATGTCACAAGGTGACACAATGTTCATGATGACTGGCAGTGTGATCTCACATTGGTCATGATTCACAGTTGACTTTGATATCACAATTCCTACCTGAAATATGTGGTGGAAAGCAGATTATGAGTTTACACAAGTCCTAACATCATAATGGCAGCATGTCACAAACATGCAGAAAGTACAGGTTTGTGATGTCACAGTGGTTTAATGATATCACAATGGCATCGTGATAGTACAAAAGGATTGTGATGTCACAATGGTTATGAGGTTACAACGTGTTACTGATAACAATCCATATGCCACATTTGAAATAGAATGTAACCTCAGGATACACATTCAGAATGTATGTATGACATCACAATAATATTATGTGAGGTCATAATTTTATATCATTGCAGTTTGTGGTGTCAAAAATAAGCTCTTGCTGTCATAATGATAATGTGATGTCATACTGGTGATGCCACAAATGTTTTGTGGTTACAATGGTATGTCTGATTTCCGTTGTCATTAGTTCACAAAACGTACACATAATGACTTGGCCTCACAAAGGCTATGTGCATTTTCAATAGTACCAAGAAGTCATAATAGGTTTCGGATATCACAATGTGATTGTGATGTCACAATGGCAGTGTGATATCATGATGGATGTGTGATGCCATAGTGATGAGGTCACAATGGATTTGTGACTTCAAAACAAGTTTGTAATATCACCATCTCATGTTCAATATCAATTATTCCTAGTAAACTGAGGATAGTACACAGAAAGAAATCCCAAACATCATGAATTTTCTAAAATGTTATGAGATCATACTTGGTTTCTGAAAACAAAATTTGACAGTGATACCACAATGGCAATGTGATGTCAAAATATCATGTCATAATAATGTTTTGTTATCACAATTAGTTGTTGATGGCACTCTGGTGATGATTTCACTATAGGTTTGTGAAGTCACAATGCGTTGGTTATGTCACAGTGGTATGCCATATTTTGTCATTATGGCAGAGGATAAACTGGGGGCTAAACAAGCTCTCATATAGAAACAAGTTTTAGTGTTTCAGAGAAAAGTCCAAGGATAGAGGCTTACAAGTGTGTCATCATAGTAAAGAGAGTGGGGCATGAGAGGAAGTACACTGGCAGCCTTGTAAAAGAGACAGGTTCTTGCACTCACCAGTATCCATGGTGGTGGTTTCTGATATCAAATCACATGTCATATTTGCAATAGAAGATAATCAGAATAGCAATTTAGTGTATGTATGAGATCACAATGAAAATTTGAAATCATAATGCTCTGATGTAATTGGAGATTTGTGATGTCACTATGAGCGAATGGTGTGATAATGACAATGTTATGTCATAATAGAGATGATGTCACAAAGCGCTTCTGATGTTACAATGGCATGTCTTTGTGAAATTGTTATTAATTCACAATGAAGATATGGGTACACAAATAAATTATGATGGCACAAAGCCATGTATTTTTTCAAAGGAACTAAGGCCATTATAAATTGATCAGGATGTCACTATGGCAATATAATGTCACAATGATTTGCTGATGTCACAGTGAGAATGAGGTCAAAAAAGTTTTGTGACATTAGAATGAGATTGTAATCACGCAGAGACATGTCCAATTCCCATTGCTACTAGATCACAATGAGTATGAACTCACAGAAAAGCTGGAATTTCCAAAGGCCATTATTTTTCTAAAATGTTATGAAATTTTGTAGGCTTCTGTAAACAGAATAAGACAATGATATCACAATGGCAACGTGATGTCACAATATGCTGTCATAATGTTTTGATGTCAAAATTAGTTGTTCATGCCATAATTGTCATAAGGTCACAGTACATTTATGATGTCACAATGAAATCCTAGTTCTCAATTGTCATTAACTGTCAATGAGTATAGGAAATCACAAAGGGACTGTTATGTCTCCAAAGGCCTAAGTTATCACAAAAGTGAACTCCTAACATGATTGTGACATCACAATGTTACACAATAATTATGATTTCTGGTACTGTGATGTCAGTTGTCAGGATCATGGTGGATTTCTTATATCATGTCGTACCTGAAATATTGAAAGGTTGAAAACAGATTATGAGTTCACAAAGGGCATAAGATATCACAAAGTCAGTATATAACAAAAGTGATGAGGACAGAGTGGTTTGTGATATTGGTGGGGTAGTGATATTAAAATGGAACTGTGATGTCACAAAGGGATTGTAATGACACAATGGTAATAAGGTCACAACGGGTTTCTGATAACCAAAAATGGCACCTTTGAAATAGAATGAAATCAGAGAGTACACATTCAGAGGATGTCTATGACTTGAAAATGACAATGTGATGTCATAGTGGTATGATGTGATTTTCTTTGGGTTATTTCACAATGAGGTGATGGTATAAATATGGTATCACAGTAGTGAGGATATTTTAAAAGGTTTGTGATGTTATAAAGATATGGCTGACCTCAATTGCAATTATTTGACAATGAAGAAATGGATAATAATATCTATGAGGTCACAATGGGTTTGGAATAGAATGAAATTAACCAAGTAGGCATCCACAGTATGTCTATGATGTCACAATGACAATGTGATGTTATAATGGTAGGATATCATAGTAATTTGGTGATTCCATAATGAGCTGATGATGACATATTTGTGACACTAGCTTTTCTATACATCATTGTCCCTTTATGAGCTCATATAATCATTTTGAGTCAATGACAATTGAGATTCTGCATATATTTTTAACATCACACAACACATTGAGTCATCCCAAACCTATTGTGATATCATCACCATTATGACATCACCGATTAATTATGGTATCATGATGCCATTGTGATATCACTGACTCATTGTGTTTTCCCAAACCTGTTATGACCTCATATCATTTTAGAAAATTCATGGCTTTGGGACTTCAAGTTTCTTCTGTGAAATTATGCATTGTGGATAAGTAGCAATTGAAATTGGACATATGATTGTGGTATTACAATTTCATTATTTCATCACTAACACCATGTGACCTAATAAGCATTGTGACATCATAAATCCATTGTGATATTATATTGCTGTTGTAATATCATGATAATATTGTTTCATCAAATACCTCATGAATATTTATCAACTCTGACATGTGCTATCACAAATGCATTGTGACATCTTACTATTTTAACATCACACTGCCAGATGTCATGACCGTTGTGTCAAAATGTGACATCATACTCCTCTTAGAACTTCACATTTGTGACAACACATACCTTGGAAATGTCACAGTTCCTTACTGAACTCATAGTCCATGTGACAATTGAGTTCTAGCATGCCACTTTGACTTCACAATCCAATTGTGACGTCAATAACCTATTGTGGCTTCATCACCATTAAGGAAGGCATGATCAACTAATTTTGATATCAAAACAATGTTATGACATCATATTTTGACACCACATTTTCATTGTGATATCATTGTCTTATTGTGTTTGCAGAAACTATTATAACTACATAACATTTCAGAAAATTAATGGCTTTTGGGTATTCCAGCTCATTCTGTGAAATCATATACTCATTGTGATCTAGTATCAATTATAATTGGACATGCCACTGTGTTATTACAAACTCATCATGATGTCACAAATCTATTTTGACCTCATTCCCATTGTGACATTTCAAAACATTATGATACGCTATTGTGACCTCACATTGCCCTTGTGACATCAGGAACACGTTGTGATATCCCAAACCTATTATAGCCTCTTATCAACTTTAAAAATATGTCCAGCTTGGAAGGTGGCTTAGTGTTGGAGTGCTTGTCTTGCACTCAAGAGGCCCTGGCTTCCATTCCTCAACATCACATAAGAAGAAAAATCTGAAAGTGTCACTGTGGTGCAAGTGGTAGAGTGCTAGCCTTGAGCTGAAGAGCTGATGGACAGTGCCCAGGCCCAGAGTTCAGGTCCAATTACTGACCAAAAAACAAACAAAAACGCATGCCATTTGTGACATCACAGTCCTTTGTGACCCCAAATCCTCATGATCAACTAATGACACTTGAGATAAGACATTCTAGTGTCACATAAAATTAGCTTTGGACATCATCACTTAAGTGATATCACATTATTTTAAGACATATTCAGGTCAGGGTGACATCACAAGAGGTCAATTACAGCATAGCATTTTGACATTATATTACCATTGTGACATCATAGACATATTGTGAATGCCTATTCTGTGATTTCAATGTATTTCATATTGGGCATGAGTGTTGATATCAGAAACCCATTGTGTACTTGGAACCATTGTGACATCATAAATTATTTGTGCCATCACATGGCCATTGTGATATACTAACTCATTCTGACATCACAAAACTCTCTTCAAATTTTTTTGACATGCTGTCACTGTGAGATCTAAGTCCCTTTGTGAGCTCATAATCTATCTTTGATCTCATAATATTTCAGGTAATGCATGACCATTGGATCATGATAATGACAACTGTGTCACATTTTGACATCACAAACCTATTAAGGCTTCATCACGTTCGTTACCATACACACCTTTGGACATATCATGGTCTTTGATGAACTCATATATACTCACTGTAAGTTAATGAGAATTGAGATCCATTGTGCCATTGTGGTAGCACAAGCCCTTTGTGACATCTCAAAAATATCGTGATCCCATCACAAACATGTTATCACCAACTGATTGTGACATTAAAACATTATTATGGCATGATATTTTGACATCTCATTTCCATTGTGATATCTGTCCCATTGTATTTTCAAAAACCTATTATGAGATCATATCTTAGAACATTCATAGGCTTTGTGATTCAAGCTCCTTCTGTGGACTTGCATCTTTTTTGTTAACTACTAGCATTTGAAATTGGACAAATAATTGTGATAATTCACACTTATGACATAACCAAACCACTGTGACCTCATCACCACTGTGACATAACAAACCATTTTTTACATTACATTGCCATTCTGTCATCATGATGACATTGAGACTTCCCAAACCTATTATAATTTTTTAGAACCTTTGAAAAACCACATGGACTTTAGGACATGATAGAACTTTTGTGTATGCATAACCTCATTGTTAATTATGGACAATTGAGATCAGACATGCCATTGTAACATCACAAACCCATTGTGACATAAGCAAAGTGAGACATCACCTTGTCTTTTTGACAGCATCAGCTCATTGTTACATCAAAAGTCTACAATGACGTCAAACAATTATGGAAACACATTGTCATTGTGACATCATAGACATATTGTAAGTGATTATTATGTGATTTCATCGCATTTAATTGTGGAATGGATGTTGATATTAGAAACCCAGTGTGACCTCATAATCATAGTGACATCACATTGCCATTGTGACATCTCAAACCTGTCCTGTCCTCATAACATTTGTGACAAGTTGCTTGAGTGATGTCTTAGGCCCCACTTGAGTCCATAATCTGTTTTCCATCACATAATATTTCTGGTCTGACAACTAATACCAGAAATCCACTGTGACTCTGACATCAGGACCACTATGACATCACACCGGCAGACTTCATGACGATTGTGTCACATTGTGACATCTCAAAACTGTTATGACTTCATCACATTTGTATCAACATTTGCCTTTGAAGACATCACAATCCCGTTGAGATGTTATAAACTCATTGTGAGTTAATGATATTTGAGATCACGCATATTTTTATATCACCAAACCACTCTGACATCACAACCCTATTGTGACCTCATCTTATGTTTTATATCTCCAACTAATTGTGACTCAAAATATTATTATGACATGGTATTATTAAATCACATTTTGGATTTATCACCATGATCATATTCTTACATTTCAAATTTATTATGGCCTCTTAGCACCTTTGAAAAAACACATGGCCTTTCTTACAATCCCTATTTGTATTCATATCCTCACTCTGAAATAATTACTTTTAAGTGTCCTACAGGCAAATGATCTATTCACTTCTACTGGTGAGGTAAGATTTTGTAATTTAAACCATATAGTAAAAGGTTACCCTTCCTCAGATTAAACAAATGATAGGAACTTGGATATACATTCACCATGTGATCACATTTTCTTATAGAGGAATGGTCAGAGAGCTCATATATCCATTGTTGGGGGACAAATGAGAATTCTAGATCAAAATGGACCGAGAGAACTGTCCAATTCATCCTTTCAATTTCTAAATGTCATTAAGGTGTACTGAGATTTCACATTTTCATAATGGTGCAGGGTAATTAAAAGGAAAGCTGTCATTTTTTCTGTTTATTTTTATTTTCTCTAGCTATTCAATCACTCACTATCTCTCTCTCTCTCTCTCTCTCATTTCTCTCTCTCTCTCTCTCTCTCTCTCTCTCTCTCTCTCTCTCTCTCTCTCTCTCTCTCTCTCTCTCTCTCTCTCTCTCTCTCTCTCTCTCTCTCTCTCTCTCTCACACACACACACACGGCCCTCATCTAGATTATTCACATCCATTTACTCCTTAGTAGTACGATCATTATCTACTGACAGAGAAGCAGAATAAAATCATTTCTATTTGTAAGATTAATAAAATGAAAAGCACTTAAGTTAAGGAATGTTGTGAAAATGTATATAGTTGTTTTATCCAGGAAAAAATGTCAGATTTTGCAGTATAACAGATGTATATAATTCTAGGAGCTTTGAAATACATTACAAAAATGATGATATTATTAACAAGTAAAAATCTATACTTTCACTCAATTACTGGCACTTATTTCTGTATATTGATTCATTATTCTACAGTGTTGAATAATTGAGTGGATTGTATCTCAACTTATTATTAAGTATAACATAAAATTAAGGAATTATAAATTCATATCAGTTTTTAAAATTCATTTAATCACTCATGCATTCAATAATAATTACATATTAAATTCAAATCACCTCTAAGTGCCAGTGCTAGCCCATCAACAGAAAACAAAATTTGACCTTAAAATGTGTAGATGATATAGTTTGCCTGGACATCATTCAAAAATATGTAGCTTATATAAACCCCCATTTTTGTTTAAAGTTCTGTGGGCTTGACAAACATATCAAATGCCCTTAGAATATATAGAAATTACTTTTTCATCAGAAACACAAGGGTTTCTGATTTTTATTTATCACTATCATGATTGTCAATGCCTCCAACATCTACAACTCTGATCTAACTCCATCTCTACCATTTTCCCTTTTCTAAAATTCCCTATGAGAATAGATATATGTTAATTCAATATATTTGCATTGTGTATAAAATTATCATACATGCATAAGAGATTTTGGTTTCATACACAGGTTAATGGTTTTGTAATCTCCTTTGTGCCATGACCTTCTTCTGTTGCTCAGCATTACAAATTACAAGAGTTTTCATTCTGAACATAGTCTGAAGGATATTTACATTTTTGTTTTTAATAAATATTAAGATTGTTCTAAACTCTCACTTACAAATGGGTTATTTCAAAGAAAATTTCTCATATATCATTGCTATACATTAGATTTCAGATGAATTTTTAAAATGTTGTATAAACGTGCTGTACAGAGGATTTACAGTTATAGGAGTAAGGTAATGAATACGTGAATTGTTGAGAATTTTTACCCCCTCTTTTGTTATCCTGGACAGGATACTTTTAGTTTTATTAAAAAGAGCTAATAGCCAAGTGCATGTTATACAAAATATTGCATTCCTACCAACAATAGGAGAGAACAGATACGTTTCATATTTTAAGCAGCAAAGAAAATTAATTTCTCCCAAACATATCAATGAGTTAATAATAAAATCTCTAATTTTAATTTGAATTTCTCCAATAAATAAAGAAAATTAATGAGCCTCATTTCATATAATCATATAACTGTTTGATGAATATACTAATCTTTCTCTATTATTATATTTTTAAATTGTGTAATGACCTATTTTTAACTACCCTAGTCATCACTAAGAATGTAGAAATTATTCTTTTACCTTTTTGAAAAAAATTTTTGTGAACACACTGTACAGAGGGGTTACAATTACATGGGCAGGTTAATGTGTACATTTCTTAGCAAGCATTGCAGCCTCCTCCTTTGTTTACCCTTCACATCCCTTCCCAGCCTCCCTCCCTACCACCATCCCAATGCTCCCCGATTTCCCCCCTCCCCGCATAAACATTATAAAGCTCGTTTTTGACATGACAACTTGTACTTCTCATTGTTGCAACAGGTCCACCTGTATCCTTAAAGGACTTGTTTTTCCCCATCTCCTCTATAAGTTATACTGACATCAAATATAGTGAAAGCAGGGGTTATATTGTGGGGGAAGGACAGACAAAGCTACAAAGAGATAATCTTATAAATGCATTAGAAACAAATGCATGAAAGGAAAAAAAAACATTAAAATACAGAGCTAAGGGTTCATTTTCCTAACATCATATTATCTGACCTTTTCTGCTTGACTCATACAGATACTAGATATTGCAAATAAGGGAAACCATGGGACCTATGTTTCTTTGGGCCTGGCTTACTTCACTTAATATAATTTTTTACAAGTTTTTCCATTTCCTAACAAATGGGGAAATGTCATTCTTTCTGATGGAGGCATAGAATTTCATTGTGTATATATACCACATTTTCTTGATCCATTCCTCTACTGAGGGGCATCTGGGTTGGTTCCATATCTTAGCTATGGTAAATAATCCTGCAATAAACATAATTGTGCTGGTAGCTTTAGTGTGGTCTTGTTTGTAAACACTTGGGTAAATGCCCAAAAGTGGGATTGCTGGGTCATAGGGGAGTTCTATGTGGGGTCTTTTGAGGAACCTCTATATTACTTTCCAAAGTGGTTGAACAAGTTTACATTCCCACCAACAATGAAGTAAGGTTCCTTTCTGTCCACATCCCCTCCAGCATCTGTTGTTGTTGCAGTTCTTGATTTTTGCCATCCTAACTGGAGTGAGGCGGTATCTCAATGTTGTTTTGATTTGCATTTCCTTTATGGCTAGGGATGTTGCGCATTTCTTCATGTGTCTATTGGCCATCCTTCTTTCTTCTTCAGAGAAGTTTCTCTTTAAGTCTTTAGCCCACTTATTTATTAGGCAGTTGTTTCTTTCAGGATTTGTTGTTGGAGGATTTAATTTTTTGAGTTCCAAGTATATTTTAGATATGAGATCCTTGTCTGTTTTATGGCTAGTGAAGATCTTCTCACAATCTGTTGGCTTTCTATTGATCTTGCTAGCTATGTCCTTTGCCATGCAGAAGCTCTGCAACTTCATGCAATGCCATTTGTCCAACCTTTCTTTGATTTGTTGTGTTTCCGGGTCTCTATTCAGAAAATTTCGGCCTGAGCCAAGGAGACCTAGGGTTTCTCCTTTCAATCCTGTAATGTTTTCAGAGTGTCTGCTTTGACTTCGAGGTCTTTGTTCCATTTGAATTTGATTCTGGTGCAGGGTGATATATAAGGATTTAGCTTTAGTTTTCTACAAGTAGTTAACCAATTTTGCCAGCACCATTTACTGAAGAGGCTGTCTTTCTTCTATTCTATTGTTTTAGCTTCATTATAGAAGATTAGAAGGCTATAGGTCTGTATGATCATTTCTAGGTTTTCAGTTCTATTCCATTGGTCCTGAGGTCTATTCTATGCCAATACCAAGCTGTTTTGATTACTATGGTTTTATAGGAGGGTTTGAAATTTGGTATTGATATTCCTCCAGCAGTGTTCTTTCCGTTGAGAAGCGTTTTTGCTATTCGGGGTCTTTTATTGTTCCATATGTATTTTTGGATTGCCTCTTCTATTTCCTTGAAGAATGAGGTTGGAATTTTGATAGGTATTGCGTTGAATTTGTAGATAGCATTGGGAAGTATTGCCATTTTCAATCCAGGAGCATGGGAGGTTTTGCCATTTTTTAAGTTCTGTGTTGATTTCCTTTTTCAAGATTTTAAAGTTTTCATCATAGAGGTCCTTCACTTCTTTGGTTAAGTTAATTCCTAGGTATTTTATTTTTTGTGGGGCTATTACAAATGGAATTGCTTTTCCTAATTTCAGCCACACTTTTCTCATTGTTGGCATACAGAAAATCCATTGATTTTGGGGGGTTAATTTTATACCCTGCTACATTGCCAACGTTTTGAATCAGCTTGAGTAATTTGGGAGTGGAGTCTATGGGATTCTTTAAATACAAGATCATGTCATCTGCAAAGAGGGAGAGTTTTATTTCTTCTTTCCCTATTTGGATCCCGTTTATGTCTGCATCTTGTCTTATTGCTGTAGTTAGGCCTTCTAATACTAGATTGAAGAGAAGTGGAGAGAGTGGGCATCCTTGTCTTGTTCCTGAGTTAAGAAGAAATGGCATTAGTTTTTCACCATTGATTATAATGCTGGCTGTAGGTTTGTCAAATTCAGCCTTTATTGTATTGAGGAGTGTTCCATGGATTCCTAATTTTTCCAAAACCTTCATCATAAAGCGGGGTTGGATCTTGACGATTGCTTTTTACACATCTATTTAGATAACCATGTGGTTCTTTTTTTTTTTTTTCCGGTCGTAAGGCCTGAATTCTGGGCCTAGGCACTGTCCCTCAACTCTTCAACTCAAGGCTAGTGTTCTACCACTTGAGCCGCAGCGCCACTTCCGATTTTTTTCTTTTTGCTTATCTGGTACTGGGGAATCGAACGCAGGGCCTCAGGCATGCAAGGCAAGCACTCTACCACTGAGCAACCTTCCCAGCCCAACCATGTGGTTCTTATTCTTGCTCCTGTTGATGTGATGAATAATATTAATTGATTTGCGTATATTGAAACAGCTTTGCATCCCTGAAATGAATTCTGTTTGATCGTGGTGTATGATTTTTTTGGATGAATTGTTGAAGTCGATTGGCCAAAATTTTTTTGAGAAGTTTTGCATCTATGTTCATCAAAGAAATGGGTCTATAGTCCTCTTTCTTTGATGATTCCTTGCCTGGTTTTGGGATGAGGGTTATGATGGCTTCAAAGAATGTGTTCGGTAGTGAACTTTCTATTACAATTTCATTGAAGAGTTGGAGGCGTATTGGTATGAGCTCTGCTTTGAAGGTCTTGTAGAATTCCCCTGTAAAACCATCGGGTCCTGGACTTTTCTTAGCTGGAAGGTCTCTTATTGCTGTTTCTATTTCAATGCTTGATGTGGGCCTATTAAGCTGGTTTAATTCATCTTGGTAAAGTTTCGGCATGTCAATATTTGCTTGGAAAGGTCCATTTCTGTGAAGTTCTCACTTATTAGCATAAAGTTTTGAGAAGTATTCCCTTATAATGTTCTGAATCTTGGTTGTTTCCGTAGTGATGTTTCCATTCTCATATTTGAGTTTATTTATTTGCGTGTGTTCTCTTCTTTTTTTGAGAAAATTTGCTAAGGGTCTGTCAATTTTGTTAATTTTTTCGAAGACCAACTCTTTGTTTTGTTGATCCTTTCTATAGTTTTTTGGATTCTAATTAATTTAATTTTGATTTAATTTTAACTATTTCTCTCAGTATACTGGATTTGGGTTTATCTTGCTGCTCTATTTCAAGGACGTTCAGTTGTGTCATTAAATTGTTGGTTTCAGATTTCTCCAATTTGTTGATGTAGGACCGCAGAGCTATGAACTTGCCTCTGAGTACTGCCTTTGCTGTGTCCAAGAGGAGCTGGTAATTTGTGTGTTCATTTTTGTTGAATAGCATGAACATTTGAATTTCCTTTCTCTTCTCTTCCATGACCCACTTGTGATTCAGATAGGTGTTGTTCAGCCTCCATGTGATACCAGACTTTCTTTGGTGGATTTTGGTGTTGAGTCCTAATTTTATTCCCTTGTGGTCAGAGAGAATGCAAGGTATAACTCAAAGTTTCTGAATTTAGACAAGTTTGCTTTGTGGCCTAAAATGTGGTCTATTTTAGAAAATGTTCCATGTGCTGCTGAGAAAAATGTGTATTCTGATGCTGGTGGGTGAAATGTTCGCTAGATATCTGTTAAATCTAGTTGATCTATGCAGCTGTTTAGATCTGCGGTTTCTCTGTTGAGTTTTTGCCGAGTTGATCTATCTAGTGGGGAGAGTGGTGTGTTAAAATCCCCAACAATTAATGTCTTTGGGTCTATAGGGGATTTGAGGAAAAATAATGTTTCTTGGATAAATTTGGGTGCTCCATTGTTTGGCGAATAGATATTTAGAATTGTAATATCCTCCTGAAGGAGAGATCCCTTGATTAGTATGTAGCTACCTTCTTTATCTCTTCTCACGAATTTTAATTTGAAGTCTATTTTGTCTGATATTAGGATTGCAACTCCCGCCTGTTTATGGGGGCCGTTTGCTTGGTAGATTTTATTCCAGCCTTTAAAATTAAAAATGTGTTTGTTTTTACGGGCAAGATGTGACTCCTGCAGGCAGCAGATAGAAGGGTCTTATTTTTTAATCCAACAAGACAGTCTATGTCGCTTAATTGGAGAGTTCAGTCAGTTAACATTAAGAGATAGGACTGAGAGGTTATCCACCATGTCATCCACCGTCTTGGGGGCTGCAAAAACTCGGTTCTTCCTATGGTTCTTGGATTCTCAGTTTGGGTGCCGTTTCTTGGCCTTTATTGTGGTCTTGTTGGTAGGACATCTTTAAGAATCTGTGGTAGGGCTGGTTTTGTGGTGAGGTATTGTTTCATTTTTCTTTGCTATGGAAGGTTTTCATTTGGCCTTCAGTTATGAAGGAGCGTTTAGCTGGGTACAGTATTCTTGTTTGATAGTTTTTGTTTTTAGCGCATGGCATACATCATTCCAGGCTCTTCTTGCTTTGATTGTCTCTGCTGAGAAATCTGAGGTGATTCTAATTGTTTTCCCTTTATAGGTGATTCATCTTTTCTCCTGACAGCTTTAAGGATCTTTTCCTTTGCCTGAGTTGATCCTGTGTGGATTATAATGTGACAGTGGGATGTCTTATTCTGGTCTGTTCTATTTGGAGTTCTAAAAGCTTCTTGTATCTGAATAGGCCTATCTTTTTGTATGTTTGGGAAGTTCTCTGCTAGGATCCTGTTAAACAAATTTACTAGGCCATTAACTTCTGTTTCTAGGTTTTCCTCTACACCCTTTATCCTTAGATTAAACCTTCTGATGGTGTCTTCCAAGTGTTGGATAGATCTATCATATTTCTTGGACTTGTCTTGGATGGTTGTATGTTCTTTCTCTATAATATCTAGGCTGTCTTCAATCCCTGAGATTCGATCTTCTGCATGGTCTAACCTGCTGTCAATACTTCTACTTTGTTTTTATCTCTTTTTCTTGTAATTGGTCAGCTTTGATGGCTTCAAAATCTTTGTTGAAGCTTTGTTTTAGATCTTGTATGAACTTCTTTACTTCCTTAATTTGGTGTTCAGTGTTTATTCTCAAATCACTTAGTTGATTGGTTATGGTTTCCATGGACTCCCCTTCCTTCTGTTGGTTTCCATTCAGCATTCCCTTTGTGGACTCCCTGACTTCCCTCAGCTCTTTGTTAATAGATTCCATGAATACCTTTAGTGATCTTTGTGTATTCTCTTCCTGCTCTCTCAATTCCTATATTACTCTTTGATTAGCTTCCTCCCATTCCTGTCTCTTTGAGTGTTCTCAGCCTGCTCTTGCCATTCCTGCCTTTCTCTTTGAGTTTTCTTAAGCTGCTCATGCAAATCCTGTATCAGTTTTTGAGTTGCTTCCTCACGCATATGATATTCCTGTATAAACTTTTGGATTGCCTCCTCTCTCTCCCTATCACGCTCATACAGCGTCCTTTGATGCTTTCAATCTTTTCATTTACTTTTTTGCCAGCATTGTTTGTAGAGCGTTTTGGGAATTCTCCTCTGGATTATTCATTATCTGTTCTGTCCCCTGATTATCCTGATTAGGTATTGAGATACCCGAATTTGCCATTTTTCTTGTGTTTTTCCAGCTTACTCTGCCCATTTGAGATGAAAATAGCACCAGTTTTGTCCTTGAACACTATCTTAAGGCAAGCATCAAACAAAGTCTGAATTTGTACAGTCAATAGTCTACAGATACAATCTAGTTCAACAGATACATCTATTCAATATCAAACAACTATATGTTAATGCGCTACGAACCTACGAATCTCAAAGAAGGATTTGGAAGACCAGAAATTATTAGGATTAGGGAGAGATGTGGGTGAAAAATAGGAATAGATTGATGTGGGGAGGCTCAGGGAGAGTTAACTAAGTCCTAATCTCAAAGCAGGAAATAGGTTGGGTAGGGTGAAAGTAGAGAGAGAGAAAAAAAATCAAGAAAGTGAAAGGGAAAAGAAAAGAGACCCGAAAAATAGAAAAGTGAAAAATAATAAAATTATGTAGAC